>NC_054703.1:4843387-4928387 GCF_016097555.1 Gigantopelta aegis
ACTGTGAGAACACAGTAATCCCAGTGAATAACAACAGTCGTATAGTAACACGAGCATATGCCTAATAGCACTGTGAGAACACAGTAATCCCAGTGAATAACAACAGTCGTATAGTAACACGAGCATATGCCTAATAGCACTGTGAGAACACAGTAATCCCAGTGAAGTAACAACAGTCGTATAGTAACACGAGCATATGCCTAATAGCACTGTGAGAACACAGTAATCCCAGTGAATAACAACAGTCGTATAGTAACACGAGCATATGCCTAATAGCACTGTGAGAACACAGTAATCCCAGTGAATAACAACAGTCGTATAGTAACACGAGCATATGCCTAATAGCACTGTGAGAACACAGTAATCCCAGTGAATAACAACAGTCGTATAGTAACACGAGCATATGCCTAATAGCACTGTGAGAACACAGTAATCCCAGTGAATAACAACAGTCGTATAGTAACACGAGCATATGCCTAATAGCACTGTGAGAACACAGTAATCCCAGTGAATAACAACAGTCGTATAGTAACACGAGCATATGCCTAATAGCACTGTGAGAACACAGTAATCCCAGTGAATAACAACAGTCGTATAGTAACACGAGCATATGCCTAATAGCACTGTGAGAACACAGTAATCCCAGTGAATAACAACAGTCGTATAGTAACACGAGCATATGCCTAATAGCACTGTGAGAACACAGTAATCCCAGTGAATAACAACAGTCGTATAGTAACACGAGCATATGCCTAATAGCACTGTGAGAACACAGTAATCCCAGTGAATAACAACAGTCGTATAGTAACACGAGCATATGCCTAATAGCACTGTGAGAACACAGTAATCCCAGTGAATAACAACAGTCGTATAGTAACACGAGCATATGCCTAATAGCACTGTGAGAACACAGTAATCCCAGTGAATAACAACAGTCGTATAGTAACACGAGCATATGCCTAATAGCACTGTGAGAACACAGTAATCCCAGTGAATAACAACAGTCGTATAGTAACACGAGCATATGCCTAATAGCACTGTGAGAACACAGTAATCCCAGTGAATAACAACAGTCGTATAGTAACACGAGCATATGCCTAATAGCACTGTGAGAACACAGTAATCCCAGTGAATAACAACAGTCGTATAGTAACACGAGCATATGCCTAATAGCACTGTGAGAACACAGTAATCCCAGTGAATAACAACAGTCGTATAGTAACACGAGCATATGCCTAATAGCACTGTGAGAACACAGTAATCCCAGTGAATAACAACAGTCGTATAGTAACACGAGCATATGCCTAATAGCACTGTGAGAACACAGTAATCCCAGTGAATAACAACAGTCGTATAGTAACACGAGCATATGCCTAATAGCACTGTGAGAACACAGTAATCCCAGTGAATAACAACAGTCGTATAGTAACACGAGCATATGCCTAATAGCACTGTGAGAACACAGTAATCCCAGTGAATAACAACAGTCGTATAGTAACACGAGCATATGCCTAATAGCACTGTGAGAACACAGTAATCCCAGTGAATAACAACAGTCGTATAGTAACACGAGCATATGCCTAATAGCACTGTGAGAACACAGTAATCCCAGTGAATAACAACAGTCGTATAGTAACACGAGCATATGCCTAATAGCACTGTGAGAACACAGTAATCCCAGTGAATAACAACAGTCGTATAGTAACACGAGTAACACGAGCATATGCCTAATAGCACTGTGAGAACACAGTAACAGTGAATAACAACAGTCGTATAGTAACACGAGCAACAGTCGTATAGTAACACGAGCATATGCCTAATAGCACTGTGAGAACACAGTAATCCCAGTGAATAACAACAGTCGTATAGTAACACGAGCATATGCCTAATAGCACTGTGAGAACACAGTAATCCCAGTGAATAACAACAGTCGTATAGTAACACGAGCATATGCCTAATAGCACTGTGAGAACACAGTAATCCCAGTGAATAACAACAGTCGTATAGTAACACGAGCATATGCCTAATAGCACTGTGAGAACACAGTAATCCCAGTGAATAACAACAGTCGTATAGTAACACGAGCATATGCCTAATAGCACTGTGAGAACACAGTAATCCCAGTGAATAACAACAGTCGTATAGTAACACGAGCATATGCCTAATAGCACTGTGAGAACACAGTAATCCCAGTGAATAACAACAGTCGTATAGTAACACGAGCATATGCCTAATAGCACTGTGAGAACACAGTAATCCCAGTGAATAACAACAGTCGTATAGTAACACGAGCATATGCCTAATAGCACTGTGAGAACACAGTAATCCCAGTGAATAACAACAGTCGTATAGTAACACGAGCATATGCCTAATAGCACTGTGAGAACACAGTAATCCCAGTGAATAACAACAGTCGTATAGTAACACGAGCATATGCCTAATAGCACTGTGAGAACACAGTAATCCCAGTGAATAACAACAGTCGTATAGTAACACGAGCATATGCCTAATAGCACTGTGAGAACACAGTAATCCCAGTGAATAACAACAGTCGTATAGTAACACGAGCATATGCCTAATAGCACTGTGAGAACACAGTAATCCCAGTGAATAACAACAGTCGTATAGTAACACGAGCATATGCCTAATAGCACTGTGAGAACACAGTAATCCCAGTGAATAACAACAGTCGTATAGTAACACGAGCATATGCCTAATAGCACTGTGAGAACACAGTAATCCCAGTGAATAACAACAGTCGTATAGTAACACGAGCATATGCCTAATAGCACTGTGAGAACACAGTAATCCCAGTGAATAACAACAGTCGTATAGTAACACGAGCATATGCCTAATAGCACTGTGAGAACACAGTAATCCCAGTGAATAACAACAGTCGTATAGTAACACGAGCATATGCCTAATAGCACTGTGAGAACACAGTAATCCCAGTGAATAACAACAGTCGTATAGTAACACGAGCATATGCCTAATAGCACTGTGAGAACACAGTAATCCCAGTGAATAACAACAGTCGTATAGTAACACGAGCATATGCCTAATAGCACTGTGAGAACACAGTAATCCCAGTGAATAACAACAGTCGTATAGTAACACGAGCATATGCCTAATAGCACTGTGAGAACACAGTAATCCCAGTGAATAACAACAGTCGTATAGTAACACGAGCATATGCCTAATAGCACTGTGAGAACACAGTAATCCCAGTGAATAACAACAGTCGTATAGTAACACGAGCATATGCCTAATAGCACTGTGAGAACACAGTAATCCCAGTGAATAACAACAGTCGTATAGTAACACGAGCATATGCCTAATAGCACTGTGAGAACACAGTAATCCCAGTGAGTAACAAGTCGTATAGTCGTAATAGTAACACGAGCGTATATATATGCCTAATAGCACTGTGAGAACACAGTAATCCCAGTGAATAACAACAGTCGTATAGTAACACGAGCATATGCCTAATAGCACTGTGAGAACACAGTAATCCCAGTGAATAACAACAGTCGTATAGTAACACGAGCATATGCCTAATAGCACTGTGAGAACACAGTAATCCCAGTGAATAACAACAGTCGTATAGTAACACGAGCATATGCCTAATAGCACTGTGAGAACACAGTAATCCCAGTGAATAACAACAGTCGTATAGTAACACGAGCATATGCCTAATAGCACTGTGAGAACACAGTAATCCCAGTGAATAACAACAGTCGTATAGTAACACGAGCATATGCCTAATAGCACTGTGAGAACACAGTAATCCCAGTGAATAACAACAGTCGTATAGTAACACGAGCATATGCCTAATAGCACTGTGAGAACACAGTAATCCCAGTGAATAACAACAGTCGTATAGTAACACGAGCATATGCCTAATAGCACTGTGAATAACACAGTAATCCCACTGTGTGAGTAACAACAGTCGTATAGTAACACGAGCATATGCCTAATAGCACTGTGAGAACACAGTAATCCCAGTGAATAACAACAGTCGTATAGTAACACGAGCATATGCCTAATAGCACTGTGAGAACACAGTAATCCCAGTGAATAACAACAGTCGTATAGTAACACGAGCATATGCCTAATAGCACTGTGAGAACACAGTAATCCCAGTGAATAACAACAGTCGTATAGTAACACGAGCATATGCCTAATAGCACTGTGAGAACACAGTAATCCCAGTGAATAACAACAGTCGTATAGTAACACGAGCATATGCCTAATAGCACTGTGAGAACACAGTAATCCCAGTGAATAACAACAGTCGTATAGTAACACGAGCATATGCCTAATAGCACTGTGAGAACACAGTAATCCCAGTGAATAACAACAGTCGTATAGTAACACGAGCATATGCCTAATAGCACTGTGAGAACACAGTAATCCCAGTGAATAACAACAGTCGTATAGTAACACGAGCATATGCCTAATAGCACTGTGAGAACACAGTAATCCCAGTGAATAACAACAGTCGTATAGTAACACGAGCATATGCCTAATAGCACTGTGAGAACACAGTAATCCCAGTGAATAACAACAGTCGTATAGTAACACGAGCATATGCCTAATAGCACTGTGAGAACACAGTAATCCCAGTGAATAACAACAGTCGTATAGTAACACGAGCATATGCCTAATAGCACTGTGAGAACACAGTAATCCCAGTGAATAACAACAGTCGTATAGTAACACGAGCATATGCCTAATAGCACTGTGAGAACACAGTAATCCCAGTGAATAACAACAGTCGTATAGTAACACGAGCATATGCCTAATAGCACTGTGAGAACACAGTAATCCCAGTGAATAACAACAGTCGTATAGTAACACGAGCATATGCCTAATAGCACTGTGAGAACACAGTAATCCCAGTGAATAACAACAGTCGTATAGTAACACGAGCATATGCCTAATAGCACTGTGAGAACACAGTAATCCCAGTGAATAACAACAGTCGTATAGTAACACGAGCATATGCCTAATAGCACTGTGAGAACACAGTAATCCCAGTGAATAACAACAGTCGTATAGTAACACGAGCATATGCCTAATAGCACTGTGAGAACACAGTAATCCCAGTGAATAACAACAGTCGTATAGTAACACGAGCATATGCCTAATAGCACTGTGAGAACACAGTAATCCCAGTGAATAACAACAGTCGTATAGTAACACGAGCATATGCCTAATAGCACTGTGAGAACACAGTAATCCCAGTGAATAACAACAGTCGTATAGTAACACGAGCATATGCCTAATAGCACTGTGAGAACACAGTAATCCCAGTGAATAACAACAGTCGTATAGTAACACGAGCATATGCCTAATAGCACTGTGAGAACACAGTAATCCCAGTGAATAACAACAGTCGTATAGTAACACGAGCATATGCCTAATAGCACTGTGAGAACACAGTAATCCCAGTGAATAACAACAGTCGTATAGTAACACGAGCATATGCCTAATAGCACTGTGAGAACACAGTAATCCCAGTGAATAACAACAGTCGTATAGTAACACGAGCATATGCCTAATAGCACTGTGAGAACACAGTAATCCCAGTGAAGTAACAACAGTCGTATAGTAACACGAGCATATGCCTAATAGCACTGTGAGAACACAGTAATCCCAGTGAATAACAACAGTCGTATAGTAACACGAGCATATGCCTAATAGCACTGTGAGAACACAGTAATCCCAGTGAATAACAACAGTCGTATAGTAACACGAGCATATGCCTAATAGCACTGTGAGAACACAGTAATCCCAGTGAATAACAACAGTCGTATAGTAACACGAGCATATGCCTAATAGCACTGTGAGAACACAGTAATCCCAGTGAATAACAACAGTGAGAACACAGTAATCCCAGTGATAACAACAGTCGCATAGTAACACGAGCATATGCCTAATAGCACTGTGAGAACACAGTAATCCCAGTGAATAACAACAGTCGTATAGTAACACGAGCATATGCCTAATAGCACTGTGAGAACACAGTAATCCCAGTGAATAACAACAGTCGTATAGTAACACGAGCATATGCCTAATAGCACTGTGAGAACACAGTAATCCCAGTGAATAACAACAGTCGTATAGTAACACGAGCATATGCCTAATAGCACTGTGAGAACACAGTAATCCCAGTGAATAACAACAGTCGTATAGTAACACGAGCATATGCCTAATAGCACTGTGAGAACACAGTAATCCCAGTGAATAACAACAGTCGTATAGTAACACGAGCATATGCCTAATAGCACTGTGAGAACACAGTAATCCCAGTGAATAACAACAGTCGTATAGTAACACGAGCATATGCCTAATAGCACTGTGAGAACACAGTAATCCCAGTGAATAACAACAGTCGTATAGTAACACGAGCATATGCCTAATAGCACTGTGAGAACACAGTAATCCCAGTGAATAACAACAGTCGTATAGTAACACGAGCATATGCCTAATAGCACTGTGAGAACACAGTAATCCCAGTGAATAACAACAGTCGTATAGTAACACGAGCATATGCCTAATAGCACTGTGAGAACACAGTAATCCCAGTGAATAACAACAGTCGTATAGTAACACGAGCATATGCCTAATAGCACTGTGAGAACACAGTAATCCCAGTGAATAACAACAGTCGTATAGTAACACGAGCATATGCCTAATAGCACTGTGAGAACACAGTAATCCCAGTGAATAACAACAGTCGTATAGTAACACGAGCATATGCCTAATAGCACTGTGAGAACACAGTAATCCCAGTGAATAACAACAGTCGTATAGTAACACGAGCATATGCCTAATAGCACTGTGAGAACACAGTAATCCCAGTGAATAACAACAGTCGTATAGTAACACGAGCATATGCCTAATAGCACTGTGAGAACACAGTAATCCCAGTGAATAACAACAGTCGTATAGTAACACGAGCATATGCCTAATAGCACTGTGAGAACACAGTAATCCCAGTGAATAACAACAGTCGTATAGTAACACGAGCATATGCCTAATAGCACTGTGAGAACACAGTAATCCCAGTGAATAACAACAGTCGTATAGTAACACGAGCATATGCCTAATAGCACTGTGAGAACACAGTAATCCCAGTGAATAACAACAGTCGTATAGTAACACGAGCATATGCCTAATAGCACTGTGAGAACACAGTAATCCCAGTGAATAACAACAGTCGTATAGTAACACGAGCATATGCCTAATAGCACTGTGAGAACACAGTAATCCCAGTGAATAACAACAGTCGTATAGTAACACGAGCATATGCCTAATAGCACTGTGAGAACACAGTAATCCCAGTGAATAACAACAGTCGTATAGTAACACGAGCATATGCCTAATAGCACTGTGAGAACACAGTAATCCCAGTGAATAACAACAGTCGTATAGTAACACGAGCATATGCCTAATAGCACTGTGAGAACACAGTAATCCCAGTGAATAACAACAGTCGTATAGTAACACGAGCATATGCCTAATAGCACTGTGAGAACACAGTAATCCCAGTGAATAACAACAGTCGTATAGTAACACGAGCATATGCCTAATAGCACTGTGAGAACACAGTAATCCCAGTGAATAACAACAGTCGTATAGTAACACGAGCATATGCCTAATAGCACTGTGAGAACACAGTAATCCCAGTGAATAACAACAGTCGTATAGTAACACGAGCATATGCCTAATAGCACTGTGAGAACACAGTAATCCCAGTGAATAACAACAGTCGTATAGTAACACGAGCATATGCCTAATAGCACTGTGAGAACACAGTAATCCCAGTGAATAACAACAGTCGTATAGTAACACGAGCATATGCCTAATAGCACTGTGAGAACACAGTAATCCCAGTGAATAACAACAGTCAGTGAATAACAACAGTCAGTATAGTAACACGAGCATATGCCTAATAGCACTGTGAGAACACAGTAATCCCAGTGAATAACAACAGTCGTATAGTAACATGAGCATATGCATACTGTGCCTAATAGCACTGTGAGAGCACACAGTAATCCCAGTGAATAACAACAGTCGTATAGTAACACGAGCATATGCCTAATAGCACTGTGAGAACACAGTAATCCCAGTGAATAACAACAGTCGTATAGTAACACGAGCATATGCCTAATAGCACTGTGAGAACACAGTAATCCCAGTAACAACAATAACAACAGTCGTATATGCCTAATAACACTGTGAGAACACAGTAATCCCAGTGCCTAACAACAGTCGTATAGTAACACAGTATATCCCAGTGAATAACAACAGTCGTATAGTAACACGAGCATATGCCTAATAGCACTGTGAGAACACAGTAATCCCAGTGAATAACAACAGTCGTATAGTAACACGAGCATATGCCTAATAGCACTGTGAGAACACAGTAATCCCAGTGAATAACAACAGTCGTATAGTAACACAGTAATCCCAGTGAATAACAACAGTCGTATCGCACGAGCAGATGCCTAATAGCACTGTGAGAACACAGTAATCCCAGTGAATAACAACAGTCGTATAGTAACACGAGCATATGCCTAATAGCACTGTGAGAACACAGTAATCCCAGTGAATAACAACAGTCGTATAGTAACACGAGCATATGCCTAATAGCACTGTGAGAACACAGTAATCCCAGTGAATAACAACAGTCGTATAGTAACACGAGCATATGCCTAATAGCACTGTGAGAACACAGTAATCCCAGTGAATAACAACAGTCGTATAGTAACACGAGCATATGCCTAATAGCACTGTGAGAACACAGTAATCCCAGTGAGTAACAACAGTCGTATAGTAACACGAGCATATGCCTAATAGCACTGTGAGAACACAGTAATCCCAGTGAGTAACAACAGTCGTATAGTAACATGAGCATATGCCTAATAGCACTGTGAGAACACAGTAATCCCAGTGAATAACAACAGTCGTATAGTAACATGAGCATATGCCTAATAGCACTGTGAGAACACAGTAATCCCAGTGAATAACAACAGTCGTATAGTAACACGAGCATATGCCTAATAGCACTGTGAGAACACAGTAATCCCAGTGAATAACAACAGTCGTATAGTAACACGTATACATATCTAATAACACTGTAACAACACAACAATCCCAGTAACGACAGTGATATAGTAACACGTATAAGTATCTATCTGATAACACTGTGACAACACACCAATCCCAGTGAGTAACAACAGCCGTATAGTAACACATATATATATCAAATAACACAATGACAAACACCAATCCCAGTGAGTAACGACAGTGGTATAGTAACACGTATATATATATATATATATATATATATATATATATATATATATATATATATATATATATGACAACAGGACAACATATGACAACATATGACAACACATCCCCCCGCTTGTTACCAACTACGGTTGGACTGCTGATGCTCCCTTGCATCTTCCAGTGCAGGCGGTCCCTCCTTCACCCGCCCGAACCCTTTCCTGTCCTGGACTGAGGAACTTGTGCTCAGGACAGGTGTGCGCTATAACAGCTTGCTGTGAATGTGCACGTTAAACCATTTTCCATTCCATGAGAAGACATCAGTCACAGTAACAAAAGTAGTATAGTAACACGTGTATATATATACAGTAGAATCTCATTGGCTCGAACACTGTCGGTGCATCAAAGTGTGTTCCACCCATCGGGTAGTTCGAACCGTGCATTCGGCCGTTGTCGGGGACTTCTGTAACACAAAAACCAATCGGAACACCTCCCATATTTTCATAAAACTGGCTTGGGCAAGATGGTCCGATTGATTCATTAGTAACGAAGTTGCCGTCAAATGTCGGATGAGATATATATTTATAACTATTATTTATCACCGTTAAATAAACAAGTAACAAACACACTGGTAGTTTGTATTTGTAAATATTTATTATTTAAAAAAATCGTCCTTTATTATGCAATATTTGCAACATACTGGCAACGTTGAGAAAAAATGAAATTGCATGAAGCACAGACGGAGGCCCTTTACCTGTTACTGTTGCAATCACTATATTACATTGATCTCTCCTGTATTTCAAGTTAAAAACAAACTATGCCGACGCTCATGCGTAGAGTAGCGATTAAAATGATTAAAGTAAACCGGCGAGGCCTGCCTAGGCTCACCAATTGATTGGTGGTACATGCAAGGTTCATTCAGCTAACAATTATCGTAGTACTATTGTCTGTACAAGAAAGATAATTACCGATAGGTGCTAAATAAACAACATAATAAGCCTGCATATGATCTAGGATTAATTCGGAAGGGGGGGGGGGGGGGGCTGTCAGGTCATACCGTTCGGGAAATATATTTAACAAGGCATTTCTCTTGAGCACGCACCTGCATAACGTTTCATATCATACCAATAATTTCCCCACCTCGTCGATCGCTATGTAATTGTAGAAGGTCTCTTTGCCAAGCGGTGGCATTCTCATAACACGAAACAATGTTTCTTTTTTATTTATATACAATTAATTTAGTATTTATTTTTATCTGACTTCTCTTTCCTTTCGTTTAAGAATGGGCGTGTACCAGTGTCGACCAATCACATGTCTGTCTGTCTGTCTGTCTCTCTGCCTCTGCCTCTGCCTCTGTCTCTCTCTCTCTCTCTCTCTCTCTCTCTCTCTCTCTCTCTCTCTCTCTCTCTCTCTCTCTCTCTCTCTCTCTCTCTCTCTCTCTCTCCTGAGCTTATCTAGTATCTACAGTTACTGTACACTTTTGTCAATTTGGAAAAAGACCAAAGCGTCGTACAAGACATATTGTGTATGGTGAAGGCGAATCATCCACACCACCATCACTCAATTTCAAAACACCAATTTATCATTCCAGGACAGCACTAAAACAACTATGGCAGCGAAAGAAAAAACATCATCTTCAGATCAAGATTGTTTCCCTGGTGACGGGCAGCTGCTCCTTGACAACGGCAATATGGTGGATATGAAGGACCTAAGCACTGGACACAGAGTATTAACAGGTAAATTAATGAACTATTATGTCTGATACTAAATAACAAGGTGGTAGAAAGGAAGCACTGTATAACTGAACAGAGCGATTAAAGGCATATTGTACAAGACCACTGACCTATTTAATGGTCAAACAAAGTATTACCTGAACAAAAATAATTTGATTTGTCTCTAAATGTACTTTATTCAACCATCTTCATAACCTCCATACTTCATTTATTAATGTCATTTTGTAAAAATAATTGAAATATGACAATGGTCCATAATTCAAAAACTAAAACTGCCGAGAGGGATGACATGGATTTCACTCCATCATGGTTCAATTACGGTGATGCGATAGCTAGATTTAGTTTCCAACAATTAATGTAATTTTTATTTATTATCCATTTGTTTTAGAAATATGGTCCTTAAATTCGTGACAGTATGCCTTTAAAAGGCCAATGAACTGCTATTTCTGATACAAAAATAACAAGTTAGTAAAAAGGAAACACTTTATAACTGGACAAAGAGTATTAACAGGTAAATTAACTGTTATTTCTGATACTAAAATTACAACGTAGTAGACACGAATCATTGTATAACTGGACAAAGAGTATTAACTGGTAAATGAAATGTTGGTTTTTTTATAGTAAAATGACAAGATTGTAGAAAAGAATCACTTTATAACTGGACAAAGGTTAGTAACAGGTAATTTAAAAGTGTTTTTTTAAATATATGAATGGCAAGGTAGAAGAAAGGAAGGATCTTAGAACTGGATACAGACCTACTATTTGTTGTAGAAAGGAAGGAAGGAAATATTTTATTTAATGACGCACTGAACACATTTTATTTACGGTTATATGGCGTCAGACATATGGTTAAGGACTACACAGATATTGAGAGAGGAAACCCGCTGTTGCCACTTCATGGGCTACTCTTTTCGATTAGCAGCAAGGGATCTTTTATATGCACCATCCTACAGACGAGAAATAGCCCAATAGAAAAGAAGCACTTTATAACTGGACAAAGATTAGTAACAGGTAAATTAAATGTTTGTTTTTGATTGTATCAGTGGCAAGGTAGTAGAAAGGAAGGATCTTAGAACTGGACAAAGAGTGAACAGATAAGGACCTGCTATTTTAATACTGCCAAGACAAAGTAGAAGAAAGGAAGGATCTTAGAACTGGAGAAAGAGTGAACGGATAAAGACCTACTATTGTAATACTGCCAAGACAAAGTAGAAGAAAGGAAGGATCTTAGAACTGGAGAAAGAGTGAACGGATAAAGACCTACTATTGTAATACTGCCAAGACAAAGTAGAAGAAAGGAAGGATCTTAGAACTGGAGAAAGAGTGAATGGATAAAGACCTACTATTGTAATACTGCCAAGACAAAGTAGAAGAAAGGAAGGATCTTAGAACTGGACAAAGAGTGAACGGATAAAGACCTACTATTGTAATACTGCTAAGACAAAGTAGAAGAAAGGAAGGATCTTAGAACTGGACAAAGAGTAAACAGATAAAGACCTACTATTGTAATACTGCCAAGACAAAGTAGAAGAAAGGAAGGATCTTAGAACTGGAGAAAGAGTGAACAGATAAGGACCTGCTATTGTAATACTGCCAAGACAAAGTAGAAGAAAGGAAGGATATTAGAACTGGAGAAAGAGTGAACGGATAAAGACCTTCTATTGTAATACTGCCAAGACAAAGTAGAAGAAAGGAAGGATCATAGAACTGGAGAAAGAGTGAACAGATAAGGACCTGCTATTGTAATACTGCCAAGACAAAGTAGAAGAAAGGAAGGATCTTAGAACTGGAGAAAGAGTGAACGGATAAAGACCTACTATTGTAATACTGCCAAGACAAAGTAGAAGAAAGGAAGGATCATAGAACTGGAGAAAGAGTGAACAGATAAGGACCTGCTATTGTAATACTGCCAAGACAAAGTAGAAGAAAGGAAGGATCTTAGAACTGGAGAAAGAGTGAACAGATAAGGACCTGCTATTGTAATACTGCCAAGACAAAGTAGAAGAAAGGAAGGATCTTAGAACTGGAGAAAGAGTGAATGGATAAAGACCTCCTATTTTAATACTGCCATGGCAAGGTAGAAGAAAGGAAGGATCTTAGAACTGGAGAAAGAGTGAACAGATAAAGACCTCCTATTTTAATACTGCCATGGCAAGGTAGAAGAAAGGAAGGATCTTAGAACTGGAGAAAGAGTGAACAGATAAAGACCTCCTATTTTAATACTGCCATGACAAAGTAGAAGAAAGGAAGGATCTTAGAACTGGAGAAAGAGTGAACAGATAAAGACCTCCTATTTTAATACTGCCATGACAAAGTAGAAGAAAGGAAGGATCTTAGAACTGGACAAAGAGTGAACAGATAAAGACCTCCTATTTTAATACTGCCATGACAAGATAGAAGAAAGGAAGGATCTTAGAACTGGAGAAAGAGTGAACAGATAAAGACCTCCTATTTTAATACTGCCATGACAAGGTAGAAGAAAGGAAGGATCTTAGAACTGGAGAAAGAGTGAACAGATAAAGACCTCCTATTTTAATACTGCCATGGCAAGGTAGAAGAAAGGAAGGATCTTAGAACTGGACAAAGAGTGAACGGATAAAGACCTACTATTGTAATACTGCCAAGACAAAGTAGAAGAAAGGAAGGATCTTAGAACTGGAGAAAGAGTGAACGGATAAAGACCTACTATTGTAATACTGCCAAGACAAAGTAGAAGAAAGGAAGGATCATAGAACTGGAGAAAGAGTGAACAGATAAAGACCTCATATTTTAATACTGCCATGGCAAGGTAGAAGAAAGGAAGGATCTTAGAACTGGAGAAAGAGTGAACGGATAAAGACCTACTATTGTAATACTGCCAAAGCAAGGTAGAAGAAAGGAAGGATCTTAGAACTGGAGAAAGAGTGAACAGATAAGGACCTGCTATTTTAATACTGCCCAGGCAAGGTAGAAGAAAGGATAAATGGAATCATCTGGAAAATAGTACCAACAGGTGTATCAGCTATTATTTCAAAAGGTAGTAGAAAATAAGGAGGTAGTTGTTTCGAGCTAGACAAAGGTTTTTAGTAGGTAAACCACGTGACATTAAACTTTCAACAATTCCACTATCCACATCATAACCAATGTCATCACCACCATCATCATCTACATTATCATCGCCACCACAATCAACATAATGAGTGAATGAATGTTTAACGAAACACCAGCATGAACAACTCATCGCCCACTGGGTGTCAAACTATGGTAATGCAAACAAATAAGGTTTAACGAAACACCAGCATGAACAACTCATCGCCCACTGGGTGTCAAACTATGGTAATGCAAACAAATAAGGTTTAACGAAACACCAGCATGAACAACTCATCGCCCACTGGGTGTCAAACTATGGTAATGCAAACAAATAAGGTTCAACGAAACACCGGCATGAACAACTCATCGACCACTGGGTGTCAAACTATGGTAATGCAAACAAATAAGGTTTAACGAAACACCGGCATGAACAACTCATCGACCACTGGGTGTCAAACTATGGTAATGCAAACAAATAAGGTTCAACGAAACACCGGCATGAACAACTCATCGCCCACTGGGTGTCAAACTATGGTAATGCAAACAAATAAGGTTCAACGAAACACCAGCATGAACAACTCATCGCCCACTGGGTGTCAAACTATGGTAATGCAAACAAATAAGGTTCAACGAAACACCAGCATGAACAACTCATCGCCCACTGGGTGTCAAACTATGGTAATGCAAACAAATAAGGTTCAGCGAAACACCAGCATGAACAACTCATCGCCCACTGGGTGTCAAACTATGGTAATGCAAACAAATAAGGTTCAACGAAACACCAGCATGAACAACTCATCGCCCACTGGGTGTCAAACTATGGTAATGCAAACAAATAAGGTTTAACGAAACACCAGCATGAACAACTCATCGCCCACTGGGTGTCAAACTATGGTAATGCAAACAAATAAGGTTCAACGAAACACCAGCATGAACAACTCATCGCCCACTGGGTGTCAAACTATGGTAATGCAAACAAATAAGGTTTAACGAAACACCAGCATGAACAACTCATCGCCCACTGGGTGTCAAACTATGGTAATGCAAACAAATAAGGTTTAACGAAACACCAGCATGAACAACTCATCGCCCACTGGGTGTCAAACTATGGTAATGCAAACAAATAAGGTTTAACGAAACACCAGCATGAACAACTCATCGCCCACTGGGTGTCAAACTATGGTAATGCAAACAAATAAGGTTTAACGAAACACCAGCATGAACAACTCATCGCCCACTGGGTGTCAAACTATGGTAATGCAAACAAATAAGGTTTAACGAAACACCAGCATGAACAACTCATCGCCCACTGGGTGTCAAACTATGGTAATGCAAACAAATAAGGTTCAACGAAACACCAGCATGAACAACTCATCGCCCACTGGGTGTCAAACTATGGTAATGCAAACAAATAAGGTTTAACGAAACACCAGCATGAACAACTCATCGCCCACTGGGTGTCAAACTATGGTAATGCAAACAAATAAGGTTCAACGAAACACCAGCATGAACAACTCATCGCCCACTGGGTGTCAAACTATGGTAATGCAAACAAATAAGGTTCAACGAAACACCAGCATGAACAACTCATCGCCCACTGGGTGTCAAACTATGGTAATGCAAACAAATAAGGTTTAACGAAACACCAGCATGAACAACTCATCGCCCACTGGGTGTCAAACTATGGTAATGCAAACAAATAAGGTGATGATCAAAAATAGTGTAAAGAACTGTACAAAAATACAAATATGACAGATAGATACTGACTTTCACTCAAAATTTAAATTTGTGCTGTATTAGCCACTCTCAAAGAGAATGTTACACCCCTGCACCACGGTGAGGTTACAGCACGCGCAGGGGTCAACATAAATACCGTGGAATTATCATATCCACGAACATAAGGACTGATCAATGTTATCGTCATCATCGCCGTTATCATGACGTCCTATAGTAAAATATATGTATATACTATAGTAAAGTATATTGTATTGCAGTACAAGCTGGCCGGCGTGTCTTTACGGAAGTGAAAACCTTCTTAAAGCGCTACATCCACCAGAATACTACCTACCGGACACTGATTACAGAACAGGGACATCACGTGACAATGTCATACAACCATTTGATCTTTGCATCAGCAACAAACACGTCTGCCAACATGGAATCTAGGTACAGTTATTATTCCTGTTATGGTTTCATAAATAACGTTTATTATCGTGAGGGCGTTATCAAATATTTTCAAGTCCTTTAGAAGGAAAGACATGTTTTATTTAAGGACTCACAGAGAGGAAACCCGCTGTCGCCACTTCATAGGCTACTCTTTTTAAAATAAAAGCAAGGGATCTTTTATATGCACCATCCCACAAACAGGATACTTCATACCACAGCCTTTGATATACCAGTTGTGGTGCACTGGATGGAACGAGAAATTAGCCGAATGGACCCACCAACGGGAATCGATCCGAGACCGACCGCGCGTCAAGCGAGCGTTGTACCACTAAGCTACGTCCCGCACCTCAAACCATTTAGTATATACTACTCAAAAGAATTTAAGGGTCAGACGATATTTTCGACATTATTTTCTGAATGTCAATTATATTAGCTAGACCATAATGTCACGCATGGTATTGTTCCATTTTGACGAAAGTGGGTCTAAGCAACCCATAAATGAATTAAAATCCACTGTCATTGACACTGTCGACTAGTTCTAATGGCGAAAACATGCTTACATTTGCACGTAAATTAGGGCGAAAGCAAAAGGTCTGCTAAGTGCCCATAACTTGCTTTTTCACAAAGCGCTTCATTTGCACGCTTTGCATGTGTATTCCATGTTCCCATTGCTGAATTTCCGTATAATTGGAGCTTGCTTTCGTGTACGGTGCACACTCCAAATTCGACAATGGTACGACGTCAACTGACTATCGAAGATCGAGGAAGGGCTATTGCTTGGCTTCAGAATGGCAATACGCAAAGAAATGTTGCTCTGAGACTTGGTGTCAGTCAGAGTGTCGTTGGCCGACTGTGGCAACAGTACCAAGCAACGAATTCTGTTCGAAATCGTCCACGTTCGGGAAGACCCCGAAGCACTACAAATAGAAAGGACCGCTACATCACCAATATGGCTTCGCTGACGTTAACGTTAGACAACGTCACCAGTTCGGTGGTGGCAGCGTCATGGTGTGGGGCGGCATCTCTATCCACCACAGGACCCCCCTCTATGTGGTGGATGGCAGTCTGAATGGAATCCGCTATCTGAATGAGATTATCCGGCGGTTGGTTCTCCCAGGCCTTCAGCAGATTGGCGGCGGGGCAGTTCTGCAGGATGACAATGCCAGACCCCACCGCGCCAGGGTGGTAACGGACTTTCTCAGACAACAAGGTATCGCCAGGATGGATTGGCCAGCATATTCGCCTGACTTGGCCCCAATAGAGAACGCCTGGGACGAATTAGGCAGGAGAGTTCGGAATAACCATGCCCCTCCGGCCAACCTTCATGATCTGGGTCAACTTCTTATGGCAGAGTGGCAGGCCATTCCCCAAGAGTTCTTCAAACGTCTGATCAACAGCATGAGGCAACGGTGTGTCGAGTGTATTCGCGCCAGGGGTGGATTCACACACTATTAAACGAATGTTCTAATGTGTAAAATCCATGTTTGACAACCTTCAACTTTGACAGCATGTCATGTGACTTTCTTGTATACAGTTACGTTTATTTGTGTTTTTTTGTAAATATGGAACAATAAATTAAATTTTTGGTGTAGTTTACATCATCAATCTAATACACTCTGAAACTTATTTGGTTATAAATGTTTGACCCTTAAATTCTTTTGAGTAGTATATATCGACACTATATTCATATGACCGCACTAGTCTAAAGGGCTTTTAATTGGTCAATGAACAACAACCTGGGCACAGTATTAAAGTATTCTATGTCTGCACCGAAACGACATTTTAAACTAAAGGGTATTTTTGGAGGGAATTTTCGGGGAACGTGGAGGAGATTCAAGGGTCGAAAGCAAATTTGTTACTGTTGTTGTTATTATTATTTTATTTAATCGTAAAAGAGAGCCATCAAATAGTTAAATTGTATTTACGTAGCTTCTTTATATGGATTGCATAATTCGTATTTGTGTATTATTGGTTTTTAGATTTGCGATGTCTGTGAAACCAGGTGATTACATTTTCACAACAAAAGCATGCGGCAGAGATCTGTGCCCAGAACGAGTAGTGCAAGTATCGGTTAGCTTGAAACAAGGTAAGCAATACGGTTCTTCAGATATCTAACAGACACGAGTGCAGAATAGCAGTATAAAATTAATAAGTATTCGCGTGACCTACGATTGACAGGCGGGCATACTATTACGAATGGTAGACACGAGTGCAGTATAGTAGTATAAAACTGATAAGTATCCGCGTGGCCTATGATTGACAGGAGTGCGTAGTATTACGATTGGTAAACACGAGTGCAGTATAGCAGTATAAAATTGATAAGTATCCACGTGACCTATGGTTGACGTAGTATTATGATTGGTAGATGTAGCTGGTGATTTGTCAATTAGCATTGATTAACTTTGGGGAATCAACAGCGCGATAATTTAAGGTTCTGAATAATCGATAATCGTGGGAAGATGAGAGTAATTTCTTACAGTAGCTTCATGACGGCCAGTCATAAGTTTATCCACACATTACATTAATACATCGTAATACTACGCCCGCCTGTCAATCATAGGTCACGCCCACACCAGATACTTATCAATTTTATACTACTCAGTATTCGTTTTTCATACATATACTCCTCTGCTTCCAATACCCATACTACGTATTTTCTAAATAAAAGTTCCACTTCCAGTTTCAGTTAAATTATTTGTCAGGCGGAAATCAATTTCGGCAGTGATAATTTCAGTAGATGGTGTGACTTTGGCAAGAGAGTCACCACCATCTAGCAGCCTATCAGCTGTTTTAAAATTGATATCGCACATACGTGAGGTCCTACATCGCTGCGTTCAAACAAAAATCCCAGACAGCGTTCTAGGTAAAAATTGTATATGTTACTTGCTGACTTGTATTGTTTATTTTTTGCATCCGTGACTTCGACAGGGACTCGTAGTGTGGACGCAATATCTGTATACATGTGTGTAGTTATTTCTATATTGATTTCTATCGTTTAGTTTTGTACGTTTATGTCTGTACGTTCCAGTCTCTGAAGCAGGAAGTCTTATAGTGGATGGAATATCTGTATATATGTGTACTTATTTCTGTACTGATTGTTTTGTTAATTTTTCTAACAGGTCTGCACTTCCAGTCACTGAAGCAGGAACTCTTGTAGTGGACGAAATATCAGTATATATATGTATTTAGTTCTATATTGATTTGTATCGTTTATTTTTGTGTAATGTTTGTACGTTCCAGTCACTGAGGAAGAAACTGTTGTAGTGGACGAAATATATGAATATATGTGTATTTATGTCTGTATTGATTTGTATCGTTTATTTTTGTGTAATGTTTGTACGTTCCAGTCACTGAGGAAGGAACTCTTGTAGTGGACGAAATATATGAATATATGTGTATTTATGTCTGTATTGATTTGTATCGTTTATTTTTGTGTAATGTTTGTACGTTCCAGTCACTGAGGAAGGAACTCTTGTAGTGGACGAAATATATGAATATATGTGTATTTATGTCTGTATTGATTTGTATTGTTTATTTTTCTAACAGGTCTATACGTTCCAGTCACCGAGAAAGGAACTCTTGTGGGCAGAATATCTGTATATATGTGTATTTATTTCTGTATTGATTTGTTTTGTTTACTTATGTAACAGGGTCTATACGTTCCAGTCACTGGCACAGGAACTCTTGTAGTTGATGTAATATTGGTATATAATATTATGTGTAGTTATTTCTGTATTGATCTGTATAATTTATTTTTCTAACAGGTCTGTACGTTCCAGTCACTGACGCAGGAACGCTTGTAGTGAATGGAATATTTGCGTCATGTTACGCGTCATGTCCACATCACCTCGGACATTTATTCGTGTCACCCTTCCGCTGGTTTCCATGGCTGCTGGATCCATGGCAACAAGATGGCTACAGTCCTATCATATCTGGTTTGGAATATCTAGCAAGCAGATTTCTACCTATGAGTTTGTCTCAGGGTGTTAAAACTGCTTCCACCTCTCAATTCCGATGAAGCAGTATTCTACCATCAGTGAAAACACAGTCATCAGGCGCTGGTAGAGGGATGGGACACTGTCCCTCTGATGGATAATCAAATTAGTTTCATTTTTAATGGAAAACCATAGCTAAAGGGAAAAGTAAAACTCTGAAAAACTTGATATTGTTGTTTGTGAATTTACAGCTTCCTGTTTTTGGGAGATGGTCAGGTGTTGGGTAAATTGCAGGGGTAGTGGTAGGGGTAACGACCTAAAAACAAAGAAATCTGACTAAAAAATTTAATTTACTTTCTGCAATATTGGTTACCTTATATCACTCAATAATAGCTTCCCCTGATTTACCCACAAGGTTAGAAATCACAGAAAGATCTTAAGGTATCAAATCAGTTTCCTACATAGATGTTTCCAAACTAAGCTGTATGACAAATGGAATGGCTTCAACTTTGCAATAGTCAATTTTCCATTTATGCACAGCAACATACCTTCTGCTGCAGGTTTTGGTGTCTACATATTACATCTTCTAAGATACCGTAGGACATGCTCATTGGATGCAGATTTCAAACAACGTCGTATTATTCTGGTATAGAAGTTGTTCCACCAGGGTTATGATTTACAGGGATTCCCGAGGGCATTGAAAACGTTTTATGGTAGATATTTGCAAGCTCTATGTACTAAATGCGATGGATTACAGACCAAAATGATGGCTGATGCTATTCCATATTTTGATGTTCGACATGATTTTTGATCATTGTTTTAGACGAAGTGACAGATTTGATAACTGCGGTGGCAATACGCATAACAGATGCCACTGGTTGGGCAGGATATGCTCTTCTTTCATGAACACTTGGAATTACCACTGTTTATACTGTAATCACAGCTATATATATTTGAAGCTGACCTGTGCTAGTTTTGATTTATTAAACCAGTCTGGAAGTTGACGGATGCATTATCCAGTAAATGACCTACTCGGCAGACAATGTCCAGTTATAGGCGAGACACTTGAAATAGATTCATGGAATCAATAACAATTTTGCCAAATACCTATTTGATTGTGTGTTAACGGTTTTGTTGTTCAGATTTACAATATTAAAATAAATAATGGTGCATGTCAACAATCTGCAGATTAAGAGGACCGTGCATACAGTGTATGTTTCAAGTCACGCCGTCCGAGCCTCTGTCTCTGTCTTTTTCTCTAACTGTTCCATCTTCCTCTAGTCTATCCCTCCCTCCGCTCTCTCTCTCTCTCTCTCTCTCTCTCTCTCTCTCTCTCTCTCTCTCTCTCTCTCTCTCTCTCTCTCTCTCTGTCTCTCTCTCTGTCTATGTCTCTATCTCTGTTTCTGTCTGTCTGTCTATCTGTCTGTCTGTCTGTCTCTCTGTCTCTCTCTCTGTCTCTCTCTCTCTCTCTCTCTCTCTCTCTCTCTCTCTCTCTCTCTCTCTCTCTCTCTCTCTCTGTAATAGTAATATATATATATATATATGTGTGTGTATATATATATATATATATATATATATATATATATATATATATATATATATGTATGTATGTATGTATGTATCTATGTATCTATCTATCTATCTATCTATCTATATATATATATATATATATATATATATATATATATATATATATATATATATATATATATATATTTCTTGCCCACTGGACAGGGTTATCCAGCTTTTGCATGGTGCTAGAAAAATCTGTCTGACCCTAGGCTAGATAAATCTGTCCGACCCGAGGGCTAGACGATTTCTACATACGCGTGACGTCATAACTCATGTTTTACGACGATTGACGTCATAACTCATGGTTTTCAAAATTCTGTTTGCCATTTCACGTTGTATCATTGTTTTAAAAATATTCAGTCTGTCACATAATGTTAAAGTCTGTCACATAATGTTAAACTCTGTCACATAATGTTAAAGTCTGTCACATAATGTTAAAGTCTATCACATAATGTTAAACTCTGTCACATAATGTTAAAGTTTGTTTTGTGTAACAACACCACTCGAGCACATTGATTTATTTTGTACTTTTGACATAGTCTTTGGGACGAAACCTGCTACATTTTCCCATTAGTAGCAAGGGATATTTTGTACTTTTGACATAGTCTTTGGGACGAAACCTGCTACATTTTCCCATTAGCAGCAAGGGATATTTTGTACTTTTGACATAGTCTTTGGGACGAAACCTGCTACATTTTCCCATTAGCAGCAAGGGATATTTTGTACTTTTGACATAGTCTTTGGGACGAAACCTGCTACATTTTCCCATTAGCAGCAAGGGATATTTTGTACTTTTGGCATAGTCTTTGGGACGAAACCTGCTACATTTTCCCATTAGTAGCAAGGGATATTTTGTACTTTTGACATGGTCTTTGGGACGAAACCTGCTACATTTTCCCATTAGTAGCAAGGGATATTTTGTACTTTTGACATAGTCTTTGGGACGAAACCTGCTACATTTTCCCATTAGTAGCAAGGGATATTCTGTACTTTTGACATAGTCTTTGGGACGAAACCTGCTACATTTTCCCATTAGTAGCAAGGGATATTCTGTACTTTTGACATAGTCTTTGGGACGAAACCTGCTACATTTTCCCATTAGTAGCAAGGGATATTTTGTACTTTTGGCATGGTCTTTGGGACGAAACCTGCTACATTTTCCCATTAGTAGCAAGGGATATTTTGTACTTTTGACATGGTCTTTGGGACGAAACCTGCTACATTTTCCCATTAGTAGCAAGGGATATTTTTATATGCACTATCCCTGAGAGAACAAATCTCGTACCATGACCTTTGATATACCAGTGGTGGTGCACTGGCTGGATTGAGAAATAGTTTTACCGAGCCTCGTCCCGCTCCTTGGTCTAAAGAAAGTCTTCTCTCTTAAAACTGGTCTATTGGAAATGTTCACTCTTAAAACTGATTTATATTAATGCCATTCAACATGTTATCATTCATTATTCTGCTATTGTCATTAGTATAATTTAAGGAAAAACAAAACCTTGTCGAAGAGTCTCTCTCTCTCTCTCTCTCTCTCTCTCTCTCTCTCTCTCTCTCTCTATCTATCTATCTCTCCATATGTGTGTGTGAGTGTGTGTGTGTGTGTGTGTGTGTGTGTGTGTGTTTATGTACGTGAGCTTTGTTCACAAATAAGAGAGAGACTTCTCATCCGAATACAGTTGACGTGCGGGTTAGTAAGTGATATGAGGTAAAAATGTAACATATGATAAATGTTTTAATGAATGAATTTTAATTAGCAGCTCGCAGGAACAGTCCGGATGTAATTATGTTAAAAGGATCAAAACAGTGATTCAGGTAAACTGGTTATTACGTACTTTAAAACATTGACATTACTATACAGGTAAACTTGTTATTACTAACTCTGAGAATATACATCACAATAAGCTAAACTGGTCACTACGTACTATAAAATACTAACATTACACTACAGGTAAACTGGCTATTACTTACTTTAAATACTAGTATTACAATACAGGTAAACTAGTTATTACTAACAAAACCTTGTCGGAGAGTATATATATATATATATCTGTGTGTGTGTGTGTGTTTGGGTGTGTGTTTAAACATGTAGTGAGTTTTGTTCACAAATTAGCATGACACTTGTCAGTTCAATACAGTTGACATGCGGAATAGTAAGTGGTATGGGGCTGACTGAATTACATAATAAAACCAGGCACGATGTGGATGTAAGTAAATTAGAAGGATCAACACATCGAACAGGTAAACTAACATTACAATACAGATAAACTGGCTATGACTAACTTTAAAACACTAACATTGTAATACAGGTACACTTATTATTACTTAACACTAAAAATACCTTCGAGATAAACTGGTTATTACTAACTTTAAAACACTAACATTACCATATGGCTAAACCGGTTATTACTTTAAAACTCTAACATTGCAATACAGGTAAAGTGGTTATTAGAAACTATGAAACACTAACATTACAATACAGGTAAACTGGTTATTAGAAACTATGAAACACTAACATTACCATACAGGTAAACTGGTTATTAGAAACTATGAAACACTAACATTACCATACAGGTAAACTGGTTATTACTAAATTTGAATCTAACATTAGAATACAGGTAAAGTGGTTAATACAAAGAGGTGAACTGTGTATTAGCTAATTTGAAACATTAACATTATATTACAGACAAACTGGTTATAACTAACCTTAAAACACTAATATTACAATACACGTAAACTGGTTATTACTTACTTCAAAACACTAACATTATAATCCAGATAAACTGGTTATTACTTGCTTCAAAACACTAACATTGCAATACAGGTAAAGTGGTTATTAGAAACTATGAAACACTAACATTGCAATACAGGTAAAGTGGTTATTAGAAACTATGAAACACTAACATTACAATACAGGTAAACTGGTTATTAGAAACTATGAAACACTAACATTACCATACAGGTAAACTGGTTATTAGAAACTATGAAACACTAACATTACCATACAGGTAAACTGGTTATTACTAAATTTGAATCTAACATTAGAATACAGGTAAAGTGGTTAATACAAAGAGGTGAACTGTGTATTAGCTAATTTGAAACATTAACATTATATTACAGACAAACTGGTTATAACTAACCTTAAAACACTAATATTACAATACACGTAAACTGGTTATTACTTACTTCAAAACACTAACATTACAATCCAGATAAACTGGTTATTACTTGCTTCAAAACACTAACATTACAATACAGGTAAACTGGTTATTACTTACTTTAAAACATTAACAATATAATACAGATAAACTGGTTATTACTTACTTTAAAACATTAACAATATAATACAGATAAACTGGTTATTACTTACTTTAAAACATTAACAATATAATACAGATAAACTGGTTATTACTTACTTTAAAACACAAACATTACAATCCAGGTAAACTGGTTATTACTTACTTCAAAACACTAATATTACAATACAGGTAAACTGGTTATTACTTACTTTAAAACATTAACAATATAATACAGATAAAACTGTTTATTACTTACTTAAAACACAAGCATTACAATCCAGGTAAACTGGTTATTACTAACTTTAAAACATCAACATTGCAATATAGCTAACCTGGTTATTATTTACTTCAAAACACTAACATTATAATATAGGTAAACTGGTTATTATTTACTTTAAAACACTAACATCTATAAAACAGGTAAACCGGTTATTACTTACTTTAGTATACTAAAATTACAATACAGGTAAGCTGGCTATTACTTACTTTAAAACACTAACATTATAATATAGGTAAACTGGTTATTATTTACTTTACATTACCAAAATTACAATACAGGTAAACTGGTTATTACTTACTTCAAAACACTAACATTACAATCCAGGTAAACTGGTTATTACTTACTTCAAAACACTAACATTACAATACAGGTAAACTGGTTATTACTTACTTTAAAACATTAACAATATAATACAGATAAACTGGTTATTACTTACTTTAAAACATTAACAATATAATACAGATAAACTGGTTATTACTTACTTTAAAACATTAACAATATAATACAGATAAACTGGTTATTATTACTTTAAAACACAAACATTACAATCCAGGTACACTGGTTATTACTTACTTCAAAACACTAATATTACAATACAGGTAAACTGGTTATTACTTACTTTAAAACATTAACAATATAATGCAGATAAACTGGTTATTACTTACTTTAAAACACAAGCATTACAATCCAGGTAAACTGGTTATTACTAACTTTAAAACATCAACATTGCAATATAGCTAACCTGGTTATTATTTACTTCAAAACACTAACATTATAATATAGGTAAACTGGTTATTATTTACTTTAAAACACTAACTTCTATAAAACAGGTAAACCGGTTATTACTTTACTTTAGTATACTAAAATTACAATACAGGTAAGCTGGCTATTACTTACTTTAAAACACTAACATTATAATATAGGTAAACTGGTTATTATTTACTTTAAATTACCAAAATTACAATACAGGTAAACTGGTTATTACTTGCGTTCAATCAGTAACATACATTACTGTGACGATAAATTGTTATTACTTCCTTTGTAACACTAACATTACAACACACGTAACTTGATTTTACTAAGGTAGCAGTAAGGTCCGCTTTCCTTTAAAGGTAGACTAAACTCCAACAAGAGCCTTATGTGTTGGAAAGATGCATACCAGGACTACCAACACATACTGACACTTTAACAAATGAAAAACGCGTAATTTTAGAATTAATAAAAAAACATGATTATTCCTGCTAACTGGGGGCATCCATTTTGTTTCGTTTTTGTGACGTCTGGTGGTATAGCTTGGGGCGAAGTGACGTCAGCTCCGTCCATCTGCTCTATGCACAGTGTAAACAAACGCTCTAATTTACGACAAGGCGCTTCACTTTCATCAACCTGACTTACAAAACAACGTGACTTGATAGTATAATAAACTAGTTAACTAAATATATTTCAATTTGCATTAATATAACGAAATGGAGTTATAGTATTTTTTTCTTTTAAAAAATCCAAAGAAAAAAATACATATTATTAGGCCTATTGGTTGGGTACGTTCGAGCAAAAACGACCACTCACGATACCCAAGTGATAATTTTCTTTTTTTTGGGACTACGTAATTGGTCAGTTTTGTGATTTTAGATGTGAAAGTCTACTTAATCAAGGGTTTTACAGAATTACTTACAGTAATAAAGCAGGACGGCTGGTAAAGTCCATTACGATTTGAGGTTATCACACAATACCCTGTGATCTTAATAAAAGAGGCACGTCTTTTTAGTGTGTCTAGACACAGTGTCTGGGCACCGTCTAAATATACACCTGTCAGTCAAGAATCACAGGTACAGGCCACGGAAAAGACCAATTAACCAAAAAAACCCCACTCCGACTATTATTTCAGTACGTGGGTTAATTTATATACAAAACATAATACAGCTATTTCAACACTGACAATGGTGGGTTATTTTGTATTAAAACATAAATCACATATACATTTTGTGGTGTTACTGAGATGGATATTATTACAGAACATTGCGATGCATCCGCAAAAATCAGGTATGTTTTGTTTCTTCACTTCGAAGACTAATTCCTGACATGACATGTTAAGTATTACGTAACCACCAGCTCGCCAGAGGGCGTATTCACTGGGATGGTACAAAATGGCTGCGCCCGTTATATATAATTGCCGTCACATTTAACCGTTTTATTAATTAACTATACGATTATACTTGTTGATATTATGTGCATTATGTATCGTTGAATATGCATACCAATCCAAACGCCTTGCTTTAGCATTCCTTTAACTTGATTCCTCGCGCGTTTTATCGTGAGCGTTTCTGTGCGTGGAAATATGCTTTTCCAGATCTTCATTTTCGGAAGCAGATTACTATACATTCTTTAACCATGTCTTAGTGTAGTTTAAGCCGAAAGTATTATAGAATTCACGTTATGACGTAAGCCTGGTAAACTCATTCGCGGAAAACTCGCTCGCAAAAAAAATCGCGCATGCTCTATGACGTAACTGTGCATGTGAAGGGTAGCTAATCTCTTATGGTCTGTGATTAGCACATTATAATTGGACATTTCCACAATGGAAGTCGTCAAATTTCGTCTCAAGTAAGTGTATTCTATAAGCCTTCAAAGCAGGTGTTTCACAGTATAGATAAGATGGCTTCCGCCGGATATAGTCACCTGTCACGAATACCTGATGTCATCGCTGTTTTTACGGTGATTCAGTGCATGCCGTCACGGCTTTGCATATTTAATTGAGCTCTATCCTGTGCAACTCTAGGTTTTCAAAGCTAGACTTGGGAGTGACAGTCCTCCTGGTGGTACAGGAAGGATGAAACATCCTCTTACGTTTCTCCTAGATGTTGACAGTCCCCCTACGGGCGGTGCAAGTGGGATGAAATATCCTGTTACGTATCTCCTAGGGAGTGGCAGTCCTCCTGGCGGTGCAAGAACGATGAAGCATCCTGTTGAGGATCTCCTAGGGAGTGGCAGTCCTCTTGGCGGTGCAAGAATGATGAAGCATCCTGTTGCGGATCTCCTAGGGAGTGGCAGTCATCCTATGGACGAGCACCTCAGTGGATCATGGGACCAATGACGACTTTTCCTAACAACCCTTTGACTCTTCCTGTGCAGAGATATGATTTTGATAACGGAATACGGTTTTGTCGTTCAGAATTTATAGTACAGATGTTGCTTCGAACATGAAACTACAGATGACCTTTAAAACAAAAAGATTAATAGTGGTTACAAACAGAAGAAAGGAATGAAACAAATATTTATTTGACGACACGATGCTATCAGATTATAGTTAAGGTGAATCTCCGATAAATCAATATTTGTGTTCTTGTTATTTATAGTCTTTATAATTATTTCTAAATGTTAAAAATGTTGGCTTGTTTAAATTTTAAGAATCTTTCAAATTATTTTTAAATGTTTAAATATTTCGTGTCTGATTTTTTTCAGAATGAAAATTACTTGGTTTGTGGCAGTGCTGTGTGTTGGACTAACACTTTGCGGTAGGTCATCTACTCGTACATAATTTATACACCAAAGCCTGTGGTATGTCCTGTCCTACTCATAGCAAAGTGTAGATAAAATATACCTTACTCTTTTATCTCATGTTGCAGCAGCGTTTTTCTCTATCAACTGTATTTTGAGAAAGAGTAAAAAAGTAATGTTGTTTAAAGGCACCCCAACACATTTAAAACTCAGCACATTTAAAAGCACGGCTTCCATGTGTGCTTACAATAATGAGGAAAGGAAGATAATGTTTATTTAATGACATCTCGATGTATTTTCAACGTCGGCAGTTTCGTGTTTAACATAAATGATTAAAATGACATTTTGTTGGGACGAAAAGAAAGCGGAACCCGCTGTCTCCACATAAACTCGAAAGAAAAAAAGCCTTTGTCATAATTACAAAAAGCACATTATGTATACTGTTGTTTACAAACATTGTGTACTGATATACCTAAAACTAACAACCTCTATGTGCAAATCGATTCTCAGCGTACAAGGAAACAGTTCCTAAATAGTAAATTATTATCTCACTAAATTAATAAACAATACTAGGATACCTTAACAAACAAAATAGTTAATCGATCGTACTTTGGACGAAAATAAACTTTACTGATGGGCAAGGTCACTAGAGGGAGCCATGTTAAAACAGTTGATCGATCGTAGTTTAGACGAAAATAAACTTTACTGATGGGCAAGGTCACTAGAGGGAGCCATGTTAAAACAGTTAATCTATCGTAGTTTGGACGAAAATAAACTTTACTGATGGGCAAGGTCACTAGAGGGAGCCATGTTAAAACAGTTAATCGATCGTAGTTTAGACGAAAATAAACTTTACTGATGGGCAAGGTCACTAGAGGGAGCCATGTTAAAACAGTTAATCTATCGTAGTTTAGATGAAAATAAACTTTACTGATGGGCAAGGTCACTAGAGGGAGCCATGTTAAAACAGTTAATCTATCGTAGTTTGGACGAAAATAAACTTAACTGATGGGCAAGGTCACTAGAGGGAGCCATGTTAAAACAGTTAATCGATCGTAGTTTGGACGAAAATAAACTTAACTGATGGACAAGGTCACTAGAGGGAGCCATGTTAAAACAGTTAATCTATCGTAGTTTAGATGAAAATAAACTTTACTGATGGGCAAGGTCACTAGAGGGAGCCATGTTAAAACAGTTAATCTATCGTAGTTTGGACGAAAATAAACTTTACTGATGGGCAAGGTCACTAGAGGGAGCCATGTTAAAACAGTTAATCTATCGTAGTTTGGACGAAAATAAACTTTACTGATGGGCAAGGTCACTAGAGGGAGCCATGTTAAAACAGTTAATCTATCGTAGTTTAGATGAAAATAAACTTTACTGATGGGCAAGGTCACTAGAGGGAGCCATGTTAAAACAGTTAATCTATCGTAGTTTAGATGAAAATAAACTTTACTGATGGGCAAGGTCACTAGAGGGAGCCATGTTAAAACAGTTAATCGATCGTAGTTTAGACGAAAATAAACTTTACTGATGGGCAAGGTCACTAGAGGGAGCCATGTTAAAACAGTTAATCTATCGTAGTTTAGACGAAAATAAACTTTACTGATGGGCAAGGTCACTAGAGGGAGCCATGTTAAAACAGTTAATCGATCGTAGTTTGGACGAAAATAAACTTTACTGATGGGCAAGGTCACTAGAGGGAGCCATGTTAAAACAGTTAATCTATCGTAGTTTAGACGAAAATAAACTTTACTGATAGGCAAGGTCACTAGAGGGAGCCATATTAAAACAGTTAATCGATCGTAGTTTGGACGAAAATAAACTTTACTGATGGGCAAGGTCACTAGAGGGAGCCATGTTAAAACAGTTAATCGATCGTAGTTTAGACGAAAATAAACTTTACTGATGGGCAAGGTCACTAGAGGGAGCCATGTTAAAACAGTTAATCTATCGTAGTTTAGATGAAAATAAACTTTACTGATAGGCAAGGTCACTAGAGGGAGCCATATTAAAACAGTTAATCGATCGTAGTTTAGACGAAAATAAACTTTACTGATGGGCAAGGTCACTAGAGGGAGCCATGTTAAAACAGTTAATCGATCGTAGTTTAGACGAAAATAAACTTTACTGATGGGCAAGGTCACTAGAGGGAGCCATGTTAAAACAGTTAATCGATCGTAGTTTGGACGAAAATAAACTTTACTGATGGGCAAGGTCACTAGAGGGAGCCATGTTAAAACAGTTAATCGATCGTAGTTTGGACGAAAATAAACTTTACTGATGGGCAAGGTCACTAGAGGGAGCCATGTTAAAACAGTTAATCGATCGTAGTTTAGACGAAAATAAACTTTACTGATGGGCAAGGTCACTAGAGGGAGCCATGTTAAAACAGTTAATCGATCGTAGTTTGGACGAAAATAAACTTTACTGATGGGCAAGGTCACTAGAGGGAGCCATGTTAAAACAGTTAATCGATCGTAGTTTAGACGAAAATAAACTTTACTGATGGGCAAGGTCACTAGAGGGAGCCATGTTAAAACAGTTAATCGATCGTAGTTTAGACGAAAATAAACTTTACTGATGGGCAAGGTCACAAGAGGGAGCCATGTTAAAACAGTTAATCGATCGTAGTTTAGACGAAAATAAACTTTACTGATGGGCAAGGTCACAAGAGGGAGCCATGTTAAAACAGTTAATCGATCGTAGTTTAGACGAAAATAAACTTTACTGATGGGCAAGGTCACAAGAGGGAGCCATGTTAAAACAGTTAATCGATCGTAGTTTAGACGAAAATAAACTTTACTGATGGGCAAGGTCACAAGAGGGAGCCATGTTAAAACAGTTAATCGATCGTAGTTTGGACGAAAATAAACTTTACTGATGGGCAAGGTCACTAGAGGGAGCCATGTTAAAACAGTTGACCAGACGCACGATTGGTCGTGCTACAGGTCATGCCACCTGAAGATTGGTGGTGCCACCTGTTGTACGACCTCACGGTCATGACCTGTCACGACTGGTTGCACGACCTTACGATTGGTGTTACCACCAGTATTTAGCTCGCAGACCAGTTTATTTGGAGTGGCTTCTGGGGTTCAGGTCACTCTCCACTACGACACCCGAAGAGAGCATGTCGCTACTGCGGGTGTACCAGTGCCGCCGAGAAGACTCGAACTTATGTTTGCCCAACTGCAGATAGAGCCTTTGTATCTGATCGAGAGACCCGTCTCACGACTGGTTGCGATTTGGCTACGATCGAGCGTGCGAACGGTCGCTACGATTGATCGTACGATCGGTCACTGATTGCCACCACTAGTTGCACGATTACTTACGGTCGTCTCCAATCGTTGGTTATCGCACGACCACGCATGACAATATATATATATATATAGTCTTCTCGGCGGCACTGGTGCACCCACAGTAGCGATATGCTCTCTTCGGGTGTCGTAGTGGAGAGTATATATATATATATATACCTGTGTGTATCCATCCTAGAACCGGCGTTCAACAGAAGACAGTCAATTAGTGGGAAGGAAGATAACCCTAGAAGGTAAGCATAATCATTTTACTTTCCATTTGTAGAAGTATATTAGCCTTAACACCCTTCAGTATTCGACACAAATGACTGCAGGGACATGGTGTCAGGAATACACATAGTTACGTGTATTGTACATTGACGTTTTTGGAATACACTAATCTGTTCAAGCCTCGACAAGTCTCGTGACCCCCCCCCCCCCCCCCCCCCCCGCCAATCACTTCCTAGCTCGTTTTCAGTGCCCTTCTTAATGACATTTTTGTGCTTTTAAATTCATCATACACAATATATAACACTAAAATGCCCTGGGATTGTGTTTCTAAGCATCTTTATTTCAAATTTCTTTAAGGTGTCTGACCCCGACGCCCCCACCCCCTCGCCCCACATTACAGATCTTTGTGGGGCCTCGATTCAGTTACTTTCGAAAAACTCAAAGTTCCTTTTTTTATAATTTTATGATTCCCTCTTTACAAAATCCTTAATTCACACGCAGGATTGTCATTTTGTTTCCATATGTGATCCATTTTTGTGATGGACAGTAGATTACAAGTTGCAGCTCTGTGTGAGCGCGTGCGTACACGCCATTTTATTTTTGTTTTTGTAAGTTGCGAAAATGGTGGGGGTGGTGAGTGCACGAAAAGGCAGGAGAGATGCTTTCGTTTCGATAGGTAACTGGTCGAAGATGTCTTTGATGGGAATATATTTTGCATTATTTCCTGTGCCTGACATCATCCAACGTGCTTGGCATGAAAAATTAGTAAAATGCGACACAATCAGTAAAATTACATCTTTATCCCTTGCAAATACAACAACACTGTTGCAGTTATTATTGAAGTCATGCAGAACACGTCTGGTGTCAGCTTCTTCTTGTGTTCTTCTTCGTAGGAGAACTCCATCTTCTCTTCCTTCTTGCTTCCCTGGTGACGGGCAGCTTCTCCTTGACAACGGCAATATGGTGGATATGAAGGGCCTAAGAACTGGAGACAGAGTATTAACAAGTAAATTAACTGCTATTTCTGATACTAAAATTACAACGTAGTAGACATGAAGCACTTTAAAACTGGACGGAGTATTAACAAGTAAATGAACTATTATTTCTGATACTAAAATGACAAGGTAGTAGAAAACAGGGACTTTAGAACTGGACAGAGTATTAACAAGTAAATGAACTATTATTTCTGATACTAAAATGACAAGGTAGTAGAAAACAAGGACTTTAGAACTGGACAGCGATTAGTAACAGGTAAAGTAAATGTCATTTTTAATAATGGCAAGGTAGTAAAAATGAAAGACGTAGTTATTTAGAGCTGGATGAAGGTTTTTTTTAAACCTTTAAAGCTTCAACAAGTCGACCATCCACGTCATAACCAGGACTGGAAGGTGTCGTAGTCTTCATTATCCTCGTCAGTACCACCATTATCATCACCACCACTATTGTCAAGAGTTTACGCTGTCATAATAATGATGATGATCATCATAGCATCATCATCACCACCACCACCACAACCTTTTTCACCGACATAAGGACCAAACAATGTCAAAGTCACCATCATGATCTACATTATCATCATCAAAGCCACCATCACCATCTAGTTTATCATCATTACCATGATCATCAACATAAAGACTGAACTATGTGAATAATATTCATCATCTCCATCATCATCATCTACATTATAATAATAATCATCATCATCAGCAGCAGCAGCAGCAACTTAAAAACCAAACAATATCATCACAATAAGCACCAACATCTGGACACTGTTATAGTCATCACCACCAACATGAGGACTGAACAATATCATCACAATAAGCACCAACATCTGGACACTGTTATAGTCATCACCACCAACATGAGGACCGAACAATATCATCACAATAAGCACCAACATCTGGACACTGTTATAGTCATCACCACCAACATGAGGACCGAACAATATCATCACAATAAACACCAACATCTGGACACTGTTATAGTCATCACCACCAACATGAGGACTGAACAGTATCATCACAATAAACACCAACATCTGGACACTGTTATAGTCATCACCACCAACATGAGGACCGAACAATATCATCACAATAAACACCAACATCTGGACACTGTTATAGTCATCACCACCAACATGAGGACCGAACAATATCATCACAATAAGCACCAACATCTGGACACTGTTATAGTCATCACCACCAACATGAGGACTGAACAATAATATCACAATAAGCACCAACATCTGGACACTGTTATAGTCATCACCACCAACATGAGGACTGAACAATATCATCACAATAAGCACCAACATCTGGACACTGTTATAGTCATCACCACCAACATGAGAACTGAACAATATCATCACAATAAGCACCAACATCTGGACACTGTTATAGTCATCACCACCAACATGAGGACTGAACAATATCATCACAATAAGCACCAACATCTGGACACTGTTATAGTCATCACCACCAACATGAGGACTGAACAGTATCATCACAATAAGCACCAACATCTGGACACTGTTATACTCATCACCACCAACATGAGGACTGAACAATATCATCACAATAAGCACCAACATCTGGACACTGTTATAGTCATCACCACCAACATGAGAACTGAACAGTATCATCACAATAAGCACCAACATCTGGACACTGTTATAGTCATCACCACCATCATGAGGACTGAACAATATCATCATCAACGTAAAAAACGAACAATATCATCATCATAACCACCAACATAAGGACTGGACAATGTTATAATCACCACCACCAACATAAAGACTGAACAATATCATCACCATTACCATCAACATAAGGACTGAACAATATAATCGTCATCATCACTGCCAACATAAGGACTGAACGATGTCATCGTCATCATCGCCATTATCAGGACTTCCTACAGTAAAATATCTGATGTGTATCAATCAATCGTTATGAAATTCTTCTTTCAAAATATTGTATTGCAGTACAAGCTGGGCGACGTGTCTTCTCTGAAGTGAAAACCTTCATAAAGCGCCACCCCCACCAGAATACTACCTACCGAACACTGATTACGGAACAGGGAAATCACGTGACGATGTCAGACAACCATCTGATCTTTGTCTCGGCAAGAAACACATCTACCAAAATGGAATCTAGGTACAATTATTGTCCCTGCTGTCGTGGAGGTGTTATCAAATCATGTCAAGTCCATTAATATATCAACACTATATTTATATGAATACAAAGAATCTACAAAGAAACTGGGCACACTACTAAAGTATCTATACGTGGACCGAAATGACATTTTAAACTAAAGGGCATTTCTGGGGATATTTTCAGGGAAGGTGAGGGAAAGTTAAAGGGTTGAAAGCAAAATGTATTTTTGTGTACGCTATTATTTTCTTTTCTTTAATCACATAGCTTCTGTATATGGATTGTAGTATTCGCATTTCTGTATCACTGTGTGGGTTTGGGGTTTTTTCCTTCTTTTTTTTCTTTGTTAGTAGTTTATTTAATCATAGAAGAGATCCATCACATTTTTACATTTGATCAACGTAGCTTCTGTATATGGATTGTATAATTCGTATTTGTTTATCATTGTTTTTCAGATTTGCGATGTCTGTGAAACCAGGTGATTATATTTTCACAACAAAATCCTGCAAACGAGATCTGTGCCCAGAAAGAGTAGTGCAAATATCGCTTAGCACGAAACAAGGTACACATAAAATAATAAAACATAATAATAGCAAATAGTGTCTATTAAAAATATTAATAGCAAGTTGTTGCTGTTAAGTGCAGTTTTATTTTCACAGCGCATAAAACAAAGTAAACATAAAATAATTTTTAAAATAGTAGAAAATAGTAGCTGTTAAAATATATTAATAGAAAATAGTGGCTGTTTAATACAATGTTATCTTCACAAGGCGTTATCGAGTCTAAAATAAATAAACATAACAATAATAGACAACAGTTCTCATTAAGTACCACCAACGCCATATAACCGTAAATCAAATGTGTTGAGTGCGTCGTTAAATAAAACATTTCAATCCTTTCCTTACCAATTCTCTTAACAGAGAGATTCCTTATTTAACATAACGAGGTGGGAGTACCAGAAATCAATTACAGGAGTGATAATTTCAGTAGATCGTGCGACTTTGGTTAGCGATTCATCACCATCTACCAGCCTATCATTGGTGTATGCAATCTACAGCTTGTATTGTATTTGGTACTGGACTAATTTATATTGTTTATTTTTGTAACAGGTCTGTACATTCCAGTCACTGAAGCAGGAAAAGGCGGGATTTAGCTCAATCGGTTGAGTGCTCGCTTGAGGTGCTTGCGTCGCAGGATCGAAACACCTCGGCGGATCCATTCAGCTGATTGGACTTTTTCTCGTTCCAACCAGTGCACTGCAACTGGACAAAGGTCGTGACATGTGCTTTCCTGTCTGTGGGAAAGTGCATATAAAAGATCCCTTGTTGCATTAGGAAAAAATGTAGCGGGTTTCCTCTCATGACTATGAGTCAGAATTACCAAATGTTTGACATCCAATAGCCAATGATTAATTAATCAATGTGCTCCAGAGGTGTCGTTAAACAAAACAAAACTTCTGAAGCAGGAACTCTTATAGTGGACGGAATATTTTTATATGTGTATTTATTTCAGTATTGATTTGTATTGTTTATTTTTCTAACAGGTTTGTACGTTCCAGTCACTGCAGCTGGAACTCTTGTAGTGGGCGGAATATTCGCGTCTTGTTACTCATGCCTTCCACACCACCTCGAGCACTTCTTTCTGACACCTTTCCGCTGGTTTCCATGGCTGCTGGATCCATGGAAACAAGATGGCTTCAGTCCGATCATATCTGGTTTGGAAAATATAGCAGGCAGGTTTCTACCTATGAGTTTTCCTCACAGTGTTAAAAGTGCTTCCACCTCGTAAATCTGATGAAACAGTATTCTACCATCAGGAAAATCACAGTCATCAGGCGCTGGAAGAGGGATGGGACACTGCCCCCTCTTGTGGACAATCAAATTAATTGTATTTTCAATGAAAAACATTTTCTAAAGGAATAAGTAAACATTTGAGAAACTTGATATTGTTGTTTGTTAATGTTCAGCTTCCTGTTAGGGAGGTGGTCGGCTGGCGGTAGGATGCAGGGTAGGGGTAACGACCTCAAAAAAAAGAAGAAAAAAAGAAAAGAAAAAACAAAAAACAAAAACAAAAAGGGCTAAAAATAACTTTACTTTCTGCAATATTTGATTATTTTATATCCCTCAATAATAGCCAGGTAACTTCCACCGATTTACACACAGAAAACAAAATGAATCTATCAAATCAGTTTCAAACTCAGTTTCAAACTTAGTTTCAAAACTTAGTTTCAATCTAAGCTGTATGACAAATTGGATGTATTCAACTTTCCAATACTTAATTTTCACAGTGACTCGTGTGTACATCACAGCAATATTTAGCCCAAGGTGTCCTGTGCTGGTTTTGATGTAGTAAACCTGTCTTGGAGTGGCAGTAAAGAATCTACTCGGGAGCGGCTGTCCTCTTATAGAATTTTGCCAAAAGCTGCAGCTTTCTTTCTTTCTGCACTGTGCTTACAGTGTTGGACTATGTTTGAAGTCACATCGGAGCTACCCTGCTTTTACAATTTGTACAATAGTAATATATATTTTATACAATTTTAGAACTGATTTGCTGCATTTCGATTGTGAACCAAGAATCTGCGCAGGCAGTTCTCAAGAAATAATTTACACCAATACTTCATGTTACTAATTTATGTCTGGTATTTCATTTACAAAATAAAATCATCGACAAACTGTGTGAATTGGCGAAGCCGTTCTCACATACGTTTAGGGATGTACTTATAATTGGGTCATTCCCCATTAAGTACAATTTTTTAAGCCATAAATATTTGAGGTTTTTGGTTGTATGAAATCGGAAAACAATTTCTATATCTTAATTTAAAATATATAAATAATCTGAACTTACGAAAATTAATGCTTAAATGATTGACCCGAACTAGAAAAAAATATTTTTAGGACATTTAAGTCAGGACATTTTGTCATTGGTGTTACACACAATAAAATGCATCTGGGATTAGCGCAAAATGATAATATTTAAAAATAAAATGATATTTGCTGACGTTCAAGTGTTTACAAACAAATGAGCAAACTATATGTCACATTTGAATGCTTACTATATGCAAATAAACCTCTGAAAAGACATAAATATTTAGATTTACAATTTTTGCATATCTTTTGTTTTATCATATCTTGTATAATTCTTTTAATATTAAAATTGTGTGCAACGCCTTATTGTATTCTTAGAGCATATCAATTTAATATAACACCCCTATTTTATTGATGGACTAAATGATTAAATACTTGAGTATAAATAAAGTAGTGGTTACTGACATTGTAATTTTGCTGTTGCTCAGGGTAACACCACTGACATAGTACAAATATTATTGCTGGAGTTTAAATTTTAATTTGAAAAACGTTTTTTTTTTTTTACAAACAAAATTAATTCCACATTAATCTTGAAAAAAGAAAACGAAAAAAGAATTGTATTTTAAATAAAATCAAACTCTAAATGCTTGGGTCATGAATTTAATTATTTTTATTTAAGAATTGACCATGATTTTCCAAGCTGACACTCAGTCTCATCTTGTACAGTTATAACTGTTTGGCATTTGGCATCGTAAAGATTGCAATACAAGCAATACAAAGAGTGGCATGATCCAAAACCATACAAATAGTAACAGAAATAAGTTTAACACATATTCACTTTTTGTGTGGAAAAAAGGCTTCAGTAATAGTAATTAAAGGGACAGATCCTATTTTTTAAAACACTACAGCAGATTCTTCACTGTTAGAGCCATTTGTGATCACTGAAATCAAACATTATTTATATTTTATTCTTTAGATTATCCGTTTGCATAGAACCGAAGTGTTTCTATTCATCCTGGTGTTTCTAATAACAACTAAAAATGCATTTTTCATATTTTTAAAAACACATCTGCGTCTCAGAAGTCGCGGTTATTGATTTCAGCCCTAGTCTATTTTTAAGGATATTTCCCAGTTTCAATGAATGAATGAATGAATGAATGAATGAATGAATGAATGAATGAATGAATGTTTAACGACACCCCAGCATGAAAAATACATCGGCTATTGGGTGCTCCCAGTTTCAACATCACAAACTCTTCATTCACTCTATTGTAACTTTATCCCAATGAGATACATGTTTGTAAATTAACTAAACTTAGTGTCCATTTATACAGGTTAAAACTAGGGTCTGCACCTTTAAATAAGTTTTGAAAATCGATCTTGTGTTTACTTTATTTACTTTATAATGTATTTACTTTATTTACTTTATAATGTATTTACTTTATTTACTTTATAATGTATTTACTTTATTTACTTTATAATGTATTTACTTTATTTACTTTATAATGTATTTACTTTTCAATATGTGGACAAATGTGTCAAATGTTTTTAAAATTGTTAAATATTGGTTACAAATTTAATAAGAAACGACACATTTTTATTTAAAATACTGTTTGAATGTTGCATAGTTTGTCAGTGGTGTTAGCTTAGTTGGTTACACCACTGACAAAATAACAGTAAACAATGATTTTCCCGAAACCACGCGATTAACAAACGCCTTTGCATGTGTTCAATGATCAAAATCCAATGCTATGCATTTTACATCATTTACTTTGTGTAAAACTGCATTTGCCATTGACTCAAAATGGTAACACCCCTGACGGGAAATAAAAATACTGCTTAAAAATCATCATGAAAACAAGAATAAAAGTTATATTATTTTTAAAATGTGCCATTTACTTCTTTCTAGCATTACATCGGTGTTCAAAACTAGGTATGATTATATACAGAAATAGACAACTTCAAAGTTTGAAAAATAGATGTTGCAAGGTTTCTGGATAATTATAACAAAATATTGGAATCTATATAATGGATCATATGTAAAAATGTATTAGTTGCCAGGATTCTATGTAACATTCTATACTGAAACCAGGATAAACTCGTATCTTTCACGTTATGAAAAGGTATAACATAATACATTTCCAATTTCTGTAGATCACATACAAACCCTTCATAGGCATACTTTATTTGTGCTTTTGGAGTTACTGTTTGGGTGATTAGTATATTGTACATATATTTGCAGCCACGTTTATCTTTTAACAAAATGTTTAGCTTAAAAGGGAAAATTGGATGTTTTAACATAATAAAGGTGTCGTCGGTTAGATCGTGTGAGATAATGAAGCATATTGTAAAATTGTAAAAAGTTTGTCGTTACTTGATATTTATGAATGAATTCTTCATACACCATAAAATCTCCTAATTCATTTAATAGATCACTTATAAAAATAATACCATTTTCGATGTATTTATTATAGAAGAATGGGTGAATGGATGGGTGAATAAATGAATTAATAGTTTATGATACACCAGCACGACAAAAGATATGGGCTATTGACAGTGTATGTCAAACCAATATGAATGGCCATACACGGAAGTCAAAACCTGATAACATTAGTTTACCTCTAGACAGTGACGAACGTTAACATATAATAAGCTCAATACTTTACTATTCAAATCTGAACGACAAACCAGTAATACATTATCAAGGCCTGATTTCTGTACAGTTCAGTGTGGAATGGGCATTTGGCAAAATAGTGATCGATTCCACAATGATTTATCAAATGCTTCTACTATATATAGAAAAGTGTTATTTATTTTATTTCAGCTGCCCAAAAGAGAACACCAAAAAATAATCACGATGATGGTAGTCGAGGCATTTAATACAAATATTTTGTGTTGTTTAACGACACCACTAGAGTACATTGATTTATTAATCAACGTCTACTGAATATCAAACATTAGGAAACTTTTAATGTATAGCATTAGAGATGAAACCCACTCCATTTGTTTCATTAGTAGCAATGGATCTCTTATATCTACCACAAGACGGACAGGATAGCACATACCACGACCTTTGTTAAACGTGGTGCACCGGCAGGAACGATTAGCAGCCCAATGGGTCCACCAACGGGGATCGATCTCAGACCAATCGCTCAACAAGCAAGCGTTTTACCACTTGTCTACGTCCCGCCACTGTGACTTTTATACTAACAAATCTAATGAAAAGTGCAAATTTATTATAATGCCACGTTTGTTAGTAGTGTAGCATAAGCGTGTTTTACTAAACTCTGCCTGGCAGAAAGCATTACGATTACAAATGACAATGAAAAAGAACCGCAACTGGCCGATTTTTTCTCAACCATCCGGCCTCAGACTAGAGTTATCCACCCATTTGGTTGTCCAAAATACGGAAGCTAATGCGAGAAAATATAGTTTTCTTGTGATGTGATTAATGGCTGGGGAGCTGCTTAGTATACTGGATTGTTACACTGGGTTTGACAGGTAAGAGGATGCAGTTAGTGAATATGTGCACTTGGTTTACACTGGATACTGCATACTGTCCCCCAGAGCACATTGAAGTCATGCAAAATTTGTGTAAAATGCAGAGAAATGGGTGTGATTCGGTCACTTAGCCCACGTGTGTTTGTTTACATTGATATAACGCGGAAAAGAGCTGGACAACAGATGTCGTCCTTTCGAGTGTTCAATGGGCCCAGGCAGGTAATGTTTCCCGTGAAATGCTAATGGCCTGGTGAAATTAATAAAAGTGCTACAGCCACTGGGGCTACATGAGAATACATAGTGAAATTAATTGTGGTCTGAGGCCTGATATAGTAGGATGTTTGACACAGGGCGACACACTTTGATACCTAATTGTGAGGTAACTATGTCAGTTACAGCACTCAAAATGTACATGCTAATTGTCCAGATAGGTGGAAATCTGAAACTAATCAGTTTGGGTGGTGAATATTTTATTTTGTTTAATTAAATTAAATTTTATTATATTTATATTTTCAAAATTTGTAATTTCACAAATTATGACATAATTCAGCATGCATTGTACCCCTATCAGGTCATAGGTCATTCTTTTCAATCAGGCTGTATCGCTACACCCTATGAGAGCCTCACTTTGAAGGTTAAGGTCAAATAAGTCAATATGGAGGATTTCTTCAATGATGTTTGACACAGGGTGACACACTTTGATACCAAATTGTGAGGTAACTATGCCAGTTACAGCACTCAAAATGTACATGATAATTGTGCAGATAGGTGGAAATCTGAAAGTTATCAGTTTGGGTGATGAATATTTTATTTCTTTAAATTAAATTAAATTTTATTATATTTATATTTTAAAAATTTGTAATTTCACAAATTATGACATAATTCAGCATGCATTGTACCCCTATCAGGTCATAGGTCATTCTTTTCAATCAGAATGTATCCCTGCACCCTGTGAGGGCCTCACTTTGAGTAATTGAGCTAATTGAACAAGTGAAAATGGAGGCTTTTTATCAAAAATACCAGAGGGTAATTTTTTCAAAATGTGATCCTGGGCCAAATGGTGAATGTATAATGTGGAATGGGCCTCCCAGACCAAATGGATATGGTGCTATTAAGTTCAAATCACCAATCACAGGCCAGTATCGTACAGTTAATGCTCACAGATTAAGTTTCATGGTCTTTAATAAGGAGATGGACCTAGATGGCAGTGACATCAGTCACCTGTGCCATAACCGTCTTTGTATGTTTAAAGATCACTTATCTGCTGAGCCACATGCAATTAACAGCTCGCGCATACAATGTGTGAACCGGGATGTCTGTCAGGGACATGGACAATACCCTCCCTGCCTCTTGCATCTCAGAATGCATAACATATAAGAATGTAAAACAATAACAAAGTTTAATTTAAAGAAATATTTTATGTCATAAAATCATATAAATATCACATATAAATATCACATGATACATTTATTCAAAAGCATACATTTATTCACATTACTATTTTTTATTGTTTAAAGTCAGTCTTCAATGTCTAGGGTTCATATCCACAGCAGAAATGCTATCATGCAAACTGATAGTTCCTATATTATATGTATCACTTGAAGGTTTGTGACAAAAATTACTTTGAATAACTGTGGTCACAGGAGTTGTCTGTTCTTTGACTGTCAATATCTAATAATCCTTTCTTGTAGTCAGCTTGTTGATCTCTGTGCAAATGTTTATATCGTAAGTGATCTCTAATTTTACTTCCTTGCTGGACTAAGTGCCTTTTAATCACCTGTGGATTGTTTTGTTATCTTTTTTGATAGTCCGACTCTTTGTCCATCTGACGCAGTGAACGCCTCACCCGAGCTGACAGTTCGATGCCACAGTACTTGCACTTTTCTATCATCGATGTTCCCGGGGCGTTGTTCAGCCTGTGGATGGTGGATGCAGCTCTCCCAGTCATCGTTCGTGAATAGTTCACATTCTTAGGTAAGGAAACACTGAGAGAACGGTTCGCAGCCTCACATTTCTGTGTGTCTGTATACAGTTTCATTTGCTCTACAGCTGAAATACTTAGTTTAATCTTCAGAAGTTCCAGTACTAACATTTTGTCATTTTCATTCATATTCAGCTCTGTGATTCTGTGTGTACCCAGGAACATGGATCGGTGCCACCAGTTGTTCGTTATTCCTCCACTGCAGACGACCGAGTACCGCGAACACTTTGAACAGTCACCACCGTAGCACGAAAGTGTCGATTGCAGGACCTTTGGTAAGTTTCGTTTCAGTACACCGATATTACCAGTGTGTAGTTTCATCAGTTCTTTAAGAATTAAACTGCACCTTGCTTTCATATCCTGGCTGAATACCTTCTGTGCTTCACGCTTTTGTTCACGGGTGGACCCAGTAAACATGTCGGGACTGAAGTTAGCTTTGTAACACTTACGAAACTGACTCTGACCTAAGTGGGTTGAATCAGCTAGCCGCTGCACTTTCCACATTGGATGTAGAAGTTTCAAAGCACTATCAACTCCAGCAGATGATCTGGAATCTCCATCTGTTGTGACGTATTTTATGAGAATACCTTGTAGAGCCAAGTCTGTTCTGATATCTTTTCCCATCTCGTATTCCGACAGCGGAGCAAATGGCGGCAAGTTTGCTGTGCAGTCAGGATGACCACCGGGACACGTCACATGAATACCTTTGTTTCTTAACCAGGCTCCGGTCCAACAAAGTTTATTCTGGAAGCAGGCACTTACAATGCATTTTCTTTCAGTCATTGTTTCACACGCAAGTCCTATAGCTTGTGATGCATTCTGGCCCGGTTTCTTCCGACTTGTTATTGTCGTGGAGTTGTATCTCCCATCCATGGCTATGTTAATTTCATCACGTTCATTTCCACGTTTCATGTTAATGTCTTTCAGTAGCTCAACGTTTTGTGCCATATCTTTTTCATTTAGATCTGTTACAGCCGTTGATACCTTGTATGATGTTCTCTGCATGCTGATCCGACACGGCGGTGGAATGTCCATGCCTGCCAATAGCACTCTCGCTCTCGTATTGCCGACGGGAGTATCTTGGAGACCGATAGCAAGACCCACATTAGTTTTTGCTGCATTTGGGCCAGGTTTATTTGTCTTCACCTCATTGTACAATTTGCTTTCAGGAGCAGTGAAGTCACAATTCACACAGTGTAGTGTGATTTTCCAACAAAGACCCCACTTAACCTCTTTTAATATTTGCATTTCAGGCTCGTCGCACTCAGGGGAAGCTGTTGAGTGGTATCTGAAAGCTGCATTCCATGCATCTACCATTCTGTCATTGTCCATTATTCTCATGCCTTCTTTGTCTTTACACTGTTGTTCTTCTTGCAGTACATGTACTCGTAATGGGACGTAGCAGGCGGACTGGCTGTGACGCACCTTCGCAATCTGGAGTGGATATGGTGGCTGAAGTGTAACTCGACTTCGTGACCAAGGCAAACTCGTCTATATTCATCCGGACTACTGGTCGCAACTTCTCAGTGTGAGATTCTGGACTTGCATGTTCATGCAGCAGAGTTGCACCCTTATTCCAAGGTGCATGTCCCTTCTTGAACTGTGTCTTTCGTCTTGTATTACCTTCCATGGATGTGACTCGTAGTGTATAAAACAGTGAAATACTTAATGTGGTATGCATGTCCACCCTTATATATATGTTCATGTGTGATGTCACTTTCAGTTCTGATGCATTAAAACATTTCAGTGCAGTGGCAGTTGACAGCTTTTTTTTTGTTCACTGTGTATTCGGTACTGCATCTTTGCAGACTGGTGCCCTGTCCTCTGCATTCAGGTGTGACCTGTTACGGTGTGCAGACACCTTGCTAATTACCCTCACCAGAATGACACTCGAGCAGTCCTAATTTGTAATTGGCATATATTGACTGTGTGCAGTATCCAACAATTTACAGTTTTAAAGATTAAATTTTGTTTAAAAAGAGAACTTTGTGGGAATTTGTTTTTTTTGAAAATGTATCAATTTAAATTAAATTGAATTTTTTTTTGAAAAAATCATATTCCTGCCAACTGCTATATTTCAATTGCAGAGAACACAATAAGGAGCAAGTTTCTTTTTGTTGTTCAGAAAAATGTCTGTAACTTTTAAAGTTATTGCATAATTACTAGTCCACTATTGGGAATAATTTGACGCAGATTGCCGCCTTTTGCGGCACAGGCAGTCCCCCATTTCACAGGCTCCAATAGCCATATTTGGTATCAAATATTCTTTTTATTGCCTGTATGCAACTTGACATATGTATTTAAATGCCATATGTGAGTTTGAGTGTCATGGTGAAAACAATTTTGGCTGATAGGCCTCAGACTAGAGTTATCCACCCATTTGGTTGTCCAAAATACGGAAGCTAATGCGAGAAAATATAGTTTTCTTGTGATGTGATTAATGGCTGGGGAGCTGCTTAGTATACTGGATTGTTACACTGGGTTTGACAGGTAAGAGGATGCAGTTAGTGAATATGTGCACTTGGTTTACACTGGATACTGCATACTGTCCCCCAGAGCACATTGAAGTCATGCAAAATTTGTGTAAAATGCAGAGAAATGGGTGTGATTCGGTCACTTAGCCCACGTGTGTTTGTTTACATTGATATAACGCGGAAAAGAGCTGGACAACAGATGTCGTCCTTTCGAGTGTTCAATGGGCCCAGGCAGGTAATGTTTCCCGTGAAATGCTAATGGCCTGGTGAAATTAATAAAAGTGCTACAGCCACTGGGGCTACATGAGAATACATAGTGAAATTAATTGTGGTCTGAGGCCATCCGCGCCGTCACAACAACAGGCCGTTTCCTTGTTCTATTTCGAATATCAGATATCTGTGCAGTAACATTAGGCGATATTAAAATAAATGTTTTGGGGCAACATTAGGCAATCCGCAATGCATAAACTATATAAAAGAATTGGCGCGAAGCTCCAGCTACAGCTGAGTATTGTTTGTAATTTATAAATGAAAAATGCTTGAAATTATTCAGTTGAACTGAATTATAAACCTATATCGAGTAACAGTCGGTTTTGACAAAGGAAACTGTTCCCAAAAGGCTACCCAGACCTGTTATTCGGACTATTCTAGTAGATAATATGCGGACTCCAATTACTTATTTCCCCTTTACAGATATACAGATATAAAATTATAAACAATAATTCTTGTTTATCTTGCGCATAATTTAACTTTTTATTTTATTACTATTATTATTTTAAATACAATAATGTATAATATTGTACACTAAAATGGCGTTCCAAATGAATTCACGGCCAAACGATTACACAGGTATAGCTTGTAATTTGGTATAATCAATTACAAATTCGAGGTGTGTGTGTGTGTGTGTGTGGGGGGGGGGGGGGGGGTGTGTTCTATAAGAGCTGGTAGACTTTCGTGGTGCGGGTGGGGCGGTTGGAAAGAATTGCCTTGCCACAACCATCTTCTTTACGTTTAAGGAGACATAATTTTTCAAGAGCACTGTACAAGCACAATAGACAAACACATTGGAGATTGTTTTGTTTAACGACACTACTAGAGCACATTGATTAATTAATCATCGGTTATTGGTTGTCAAACATTTGGTAACTTTGTCTCATAATCTTAGGTGCAAAGCTACCACATTTTTCCTAATGCAGCAAGGGATCTTTTATATGCACTTTCCCACAGACAGGAAAGCACATACCACGGTATTTGTCCAGTTGTGGTGCACTGGTTGGAACGAGAAAAAAATAACAATTAGCTGAATGGAGCCACCGAGGTGGTTCGATCCTGCGACACAAGCACCTCAAGCGAACACTCAACCGACTGAGCTAAATTCCGCCCTCCTATGATTATAATGCATCTTTAAAGGGACATTCCTGAGTTTGCTGCATTGTAAGATGTTTCCGACTAATAAAATATTTCTACGATTAAACTTGCATATTAAATATATTTTCTTGTTTAGAATATCAGTATCTGTATATATTCAATGTGTTTCTGGTCGTCTTAATATTTGTAAGAAGCCCAAACTGGATTTTGTCCAAATAATTTCGTCCGTACGAAAAAAATATATTTTAGGAAATAAAATGAAATTTAACCAAGTACTAATATTAGAACGCACAGAAACACGTTTAATATGCAGCCACTAATATTTTAGGCAGAAAAATATATTTGATATGTAATTACAATCGTTAAAAAGTCTCTGTTAGTCGATATCATCTTCAAAACATTGTAGCAAACTCAGGAATGTCCCTTTAATTCTAGTACATTTAACATTTGTATAATTTTTAGTTTCGGTAAAAATTTCCCATGTTTAAGCCCATGGGCCTCATTTCATGTGGGCCTAAGTATGCGTACCCCATTTTCCAGTTGATCTTAATAATTAAAGTTAGTCACGCAAAATACGTACAACACATACACACCCTATCTACGTATATTACGCGAACGGTACAACAAACAAGAAACAATTTTACTTGTTTTCCGACCACCACATCAGTGTCTACGTATTATACATTTTTACTTGTTTTCCGACCACCACATCAGTGTCTACATATTATACATTTTTACTTGTTTTCCGACCACCACATCAGTGTCTACATATACAATTGTACCAGTGTCTACATATTATACATTTTTACTTGTTTTCCGACCACCACACCAGTGTCTACGTATTATACATTTTTACTTGTTTTCCGACCACCACACCAGTGTCTACATATACAATTGTACCAGTGTCTACATATTATACATTTTTACTTGTTTTCCGACCACCACACCAGTGTCTACGTATTATACATTTTTACTTGTTTTCCGACCACCACATCAGTGTCTACGTATTATACATTTTTACTTGTTTTCCGACCACCACATCAGTGTCTACATATTATACAATTTTACTTGTTTTCCGACCACCATATCATTTTTACTTGTTTTCCGACCACCACATCAGTGTCTACGTATTATACATTTTTACTTGTTTTCCGACCACCACATCAGTGTCTACGTATTATACATTTTTACTTGTTTTCCGACCACCACATCAGTGTCTACATATTATACATTTTTCGTTTCATAGTTCACGTAACATGAACAGGTCGTGTTTTGAGGGTATTTATATATTTTTAATAATTTACGAAAAGGGGCGGACGTAGCTCAGTGGTACAGCGCTCGCCTGATGCGCGATCGATCTAGGATCGCTCCCCGTCGGTGGGCCAATTGGGCTATTTCTCGTTTCAACCAGTGCTTCACAACTAGTGTAACAAAGGTCGTGGCATGTACTATCCTGTCTGTGGGATGGTGCATACAAAATATCCCTTGCTGCTAATCGAAAAGAGTAGCCCATGAAGTGGCCACAGCTGAGCGGGTTTCCGCTCTCTATAGCTCTATAGCTGTCCTTAACCATATATCTGACACCGCATATAACCATAAATAAAATGTGTTGAGTGCGTCGTTAAAAAACAACATTTCCTTCCTTCTTGGTTTCCAATTTTTCGTAGAACCGTCATTTCGTGTGGCGTCACCTGGTGTCGACTTTAGCTCTAACACTCATTAAAATTTGATTACTTTTTATTATTATTATTTTTTCTTTGTTTGTTTAACGACACCACTCGAGCACGTTGATGTATTTATCATCGGCTGCTGTATGTCAAACATTTGGTAATTTGGGCATATAATTTTAGAGAGAAAACCCGTTACATGTTTGCCGTTAGTAACAAGGTAGTCCGAGTAATCAGACTGTACAGGGCTAGACGGACATTTGGACAGATATTCAGCCCTACTAATCCATGTTGTAACCTCGCTTGGCATGATACGGTCCCTGTAACTTTGCGTAAGGCGAAATCACCATGTGGGCAATCACGTGACCGACATCACGATAAACGTCAGCGAGCTTTGTAATTCTTGCGTCGGAGTGTCCCGAAGTTTAGCTGAATGTGGGTGCTGTCGGATTTCTTTCTGTAGTGTGTGTATTAGTGATTAATATGTGGATTTTTTTTGGATTTTTTTTTTAAATCAAGTAACGCGGAAATGATCGATGCAAAGATATTTGACATCAAACATAGAATGGTTGTGGTATTAGAGCGGGAATCTTTGACTACCGTGTGGTGGGCAGCGATTGCTCGAAAATTACATAGCTTGGTCTCTTACTGTAGGGCTGAATATGTCGTCGTCTAGCCCTCTACAGTCAGAGTACTCGGGCTATACCAGTCGTGGTGCGCTGGCTGGGACAAGAAATAGCCCAATGGGCCACCAACGGGGATCGACCCCAGATCGACAGTGCTCCAGGCGGGCTTTTTTAACACTGGACTACATCCCGTCCCTGAAATGTGTCGAGTGCGTCGTTAAATAAGATATTATTTCCTTCCTTCTTTTTATTTTGTGGTTGATATACCTCCCCCCCCCCCCCCCCCCCCGATGTACCACCCGCAGGTTCCTACAGGCATGTTAAAATGTGAGTGCATCGTTAAATAAAATGTTCCTTCATCCTTCCTTAGTTTTGACCTCGCGTCCGAATAGGAGGTCAGATTAGTTTTCAGATGTTCAGTTCCTTTGTTTGATTAACCTGTTTGTTTTGAACATATTGGTTTAATTTTTCCAGTTTTAGTAGAACGTTTCATCTACAAACTATGTTTCCGATGTTTGGTGAGTATGGAGATAGGACATCGAACGTATTGAGGCTTATCTAATAAGTATATCTGTTATTTATTTACACGAAACGTTTACTTTCACCTTGGTTTCCGCTACGGTCAGGAACATAACTACTGATAGCCGAAGTAGAACTCGCGTTCGGACTGACTTTCTCTACACGACACGGATTTTTAAAACACGATCTTATTATAGGTATATAATTAATTTCGGTTTTAATGTACTGAACTACATTAAAAACGTACCCCCTAAATTTTCTGTTATTATTGTTGTCTCAGCAGACACGTGTGCAAGAAATTATGCAGTGGGGGGGGGGGGGGGGGAGCGTTTAGGTTAGGGCCTGGTTATGCTCCCCAAGAAAATACGCTGAACAAAAGAAAATAGATTTTGGAGCAGTGGGCGGGTTTTGCTCCCTCCCCCGTTACATAGAGACCTGCGCAGCGGTGGTCCCCCCCCCCCCACCCCGCCTGCATACGCGCTTGCGCATGTGTGAGGTTACAATGGAACATAATAACGTGCAGCTTCGTCTCACCCCACACATTCATAAATTAGATAAACCATCTATTTGTTCCTTTCAAGTGTTTTTAAGGTAGGTGTAATATTGTTTTAAAACAATGTTTGAAAATGGTCTCATGACCACGTTAAAGCTCTCACTTGGCCCATTGAGGTATGTCTTATTTCAGCCAATGCACCACGACTGGTATATCAGAAGCGGTCGTATGTGCTATCCTGTTTGTGGGCTGTTGCATATATAAAAGACTCCTAGCTACTATTGGAAAAATATAGCAGGTTTCCTCTTTAAGACACTATGTCATAATTACCATATGTTTCACATCCAGTAGAAGATTGTTAATAAATCCAGTGGCGCATCCAGAAAATACATGGGGGTGGGGTTGGAGCGGCAATGGCATATTCCGAAGGGATCCCTCGGATTCTGCAACGTAACCCGCCCCTTCCCTTTAATCCACCACTGAACTCAGTGTGCTTTAGTGGTGTCGTTAAAACAAAACAAACTTTAAACATAAACTTTTGGAGAGATATTGCTTGCAAACATTTGAAGTTTGAAGGTTTACACAATTTGAAGAGTTCATTTTATGTATCAAGACGTTGGCTCCTGTTGAGGTACTTTTGTTTATCTGACATTTAATTGTTCAAATCTACTTCAAGTGAACTCCTTGCTCTTCGTGCTGTGGTAGTGTATGTTCTACTTTAGACTTAACAATCATCATTTCCCTTTGTTATGCAGTTTGTTTTACAGCTCTGGTCGCATATGCGAACATTTTTTTCAGTTGGCGATTAAAGGGGCATTCCTGAGTTTGCTGTATTGTAAGATGTTATCGACTAAAAATACTTCTACGATTAAACTTACATATTAATTACATTTTCTTGTTTAGAATATCTGTGTCTGTATATTCAATGTGTTTCTGATCGTCTTAATATTTGTAAGAAGGCCAGACTGGATTTTGTCTTCAAATAATTTCATATGTGCGAAAAAAAAATATTTGAGGAAATAAAAGGAAATTTGAACCTAGTACAAATATTAGAACGATCAGAAACACGTTTAATATACAGCCACAAATATTTTATGCAGAAAAAATATATTTGATATGTAATTACAATTGTTAAAAAGTCTTTGTTAGTCGATAACATCTTAAAAATTGCAGTAAACTCGGAATGTCCCTTTGAAACATTTCATACTATTTACATACAAATTACAAGTAGGCGCCATTTTGTTACTATATGAAAACGTTAATGTAGAGGGCTGTTTTATATGCTTCCTCTTGGTTCTGTTACAGTATTGGCTGACTGCGTACCAAAGACCATACATGCCATGCGGTGAAATGTCGGGAGAATGCTCATGTGGTCCTGTTAGAGAGATTTGTGTCACTGTGGAAATCTAATTGTCGATGCTGACTGTCAAACACTCTGTCCTGTAAGAGAGATTTGTGTCACTGTGGAAGTCTAATTGTTAATGCTGACTGTCAAACATTCTGTCCTGTAAGAGAGATTTGTGTCACTGTGGAAGTCTAATTGTTGATGCTGACTGTCAAACATTCCGTCATGTTAGAGAGATTTGTGTCACCGTGGAAGTCTAATTGTTGATGCTGACTGTCAAACATTCTGTCCTGTAAGAGAGATTTGTGTCACCGTGGAAGTCTAATTGTTGATGCTGACTGTCAAACATTCTGTCCTGTAAGAGAGATTTGTGTCACTGTGGAAATCTAATTGTCGATGCTGACTGTCAAACATTCCATTCTGTTAGCGAGATGTGTGCCAGTGTGTTGATTCGGTCCTGTTAGAAAGATTTGTGTCACTGTGGAAGTCTATATTGCTGATGCTGACTGTCAAACATTCCATTCTGTTAGAGAGATGTGTGTCAGTGTGTTGATTCGGTCCTGTTAGATTTGTGTCACTGTGGAAGTTATTGCTGATGCTGACTGTCAAACATTCCATTCTGTTAGCGAGATGTGTGTCAGTGTGTTGATTCGGTCCTGTTAGAAAGATTTGTGTCACTGTGGAAGTCTATATTGTTGATGCTGACTATCAAACATTCCATCATGTTACAGAGATTTATGTCACTGTCGAAGTCTAATTGTTGATGCAGATCAGTGCTCAAGTTCAACTTGTAACGCCCAGTGTTATAGTTTGATACACACCAATGCAATACTACTAACATCTTTTTTTTAATGTTAACTGTTTGATAAAATTAATTACTTTTCTCATTACTGTATGCTTTTCTTAACCCTAAACCTAACACATTTTCTTCCTGGGGGAAGCTCCCCATACCCCCTGTTTGCTGTGGTTGCATTCAGCACACACAATGTAATTATTCAGTTCTATAGCGCCATACCCAAAACTTTATTTCTGGCAGAAACCCTGTATTTATATACATATATGTGCAAATTTGCTAACACCTAGTTTAATAGTTTGATACACACCCGTGCAAACCTACAAACACCTAGTGTAATATCTGGATACCAGGTGCATGTGTAGGAGGAGTGTTTCGGGGCTCAAAGCCTTCCCTGCTCAAACATAATGTTTTTCAACACATTTTCCTGACTGGACAGATCTTGACACCCTCTCTATAAAGTTCGCTCGCCACAGTGTAGACCTCGTACCGGCCTCGGTGGCGAAGTGGTTAAGCCATCAGACTACGAGCTGGTAGGTACAGGGTTCACAACCCGGTACCAGCTCCAACCCAGAGCGAGTTCTTAAAGGGGTCAATGGGTAGGCGTAAGGCCACTACACCCTCTTCTTACTCACTAAACACTAACCAACTAACAACAAACCCACTGTCCTGGACAGTCCAGACAGCTGAGGTATGTGCCCAGAACAACGTGCTTGAACCTTAATTGGATATAAGCACGAAAATAAGTTGAAATGAAATGTAGACCTCGTGCTGTAATTCCTGTACACACAGGACGTGGCTACACAAAAAGACCTTCATTTGCTATGTGTGATGGAAGCATTGTAATGAGTGTTTCATCTTAAAACAGCATATGGCGAACATCATTGGGCGGAAGCCTTTTAAATGTGGAATGTGTTCTGAATACTTTATGAACAGTAGCATCATAAAACAGCATATGTTGATTCATACCTGTGAAACACGCTTTAAATGTGGAATGTGTTCAGAATACTTTACGACCAGTCGCATCTTAAAACAGCATATGCTAATTCATACTGGCGGAAGAAACTTCTTATGTGAAGTCTGCATGACATCATTTAGGCATTGTTCTAGTTTAAAACGACATGTTTTGATTCATTCTGGTGAAAAACCCTACAGATGCGAACAGTGCACCAAATGTTTTACAAGCAGCACCAACCTGAAACAGCACATGTTCATCCATAGTGAGCAGAAGCCTTTCAAATGTGAAATATGCTTAACATCTTTTAAAAAGAGTAAATATTTAAAACAACATTTAGTGGTTCATACCGGTGAGAAGCGTTTCAGATGTGAAGTGTGCACAAAATGTTTTGCACGCAGTGACTGTTTAAAAGAACATGTGCAGGTTCATTCGGAGCTGAAGCCTTTTAAATGTGAAATGTGCTCAAACCGTTTCACACACAGTTGCAGCTTGAAACGACATATGTTAATTCACAGTGGTGAAAAACGCTTGGCGTGTGAAGTATGCACCAAATCGTTTCGAAACAGCAACTCTTTGAAACAACATATGTTGATTCATAGCGGTGAAAAGCTCTTCGTATGTGAAGTATGCACAAAATCATATCGACACCAGAACACTTTGACACGTCACCTGTTGGTTCACGCTGCCGATACTCCGTTCAAATGTGAAAAGTGCACTAAAACGTTTACCTGCAGTACCAGTTTAAAACGGCATTCCTTGATTCATACTGGGGAGAAATCTTTTAAATGCGAGGTGTGCTCGGAGCGTTTCAGATACAGTTATAACCTGAAGCGACATTTGCTGATTCACACTGTAGAAAAACCGTTCAAATGTGGGATGTGTGAAGCATATTTCATAACTATCAATACCATAAAAGTCCACATGTTGATCCATAAATGTACAAGAAACATTCACGTCTGAGATATGGAGCAAATCGTTAAAGGTCCAGAAGCTGAGGACGAAAACACCAGCATGGATGTACCTGCATGAAGTAAAGAATATTTCATAACTATCAATACCAGAAAAGTCCACATGTTGATCCATAAATGTACAAGAAACATTCACGTCTGAGATATGGAGCAAATCGTTAAAGGTCCAGAAGCTGAGGACGAAAACACCAGCATGGATGTACCTGCATGAAGTAAAGAATATTTCATAACTATCAATACCAGAAAAGTCCACATGTTGATCCATAAATGTACAAGAAACATTCACGTCTGAGATATGGAGCAAATCGTTAAAGATCCAGAAGCTGAGGACGAAAACACCAGCATGGATGTACCTGCATGAAGTAAAGAATATTTCATAACTATCAATACCAGAAAAGTCCACATGTTGATCCATAAATGTACAAGAAACATTCACGTCTGAGATATGGAGCAAATCGTTAAAGGTCCAGAAGCTGAGGACGAAAACACCAGCATGGATGTACCTGCATGAAGTAAAGAATATTTCATAACTATCAATACCAGAAAAGTACATATTATGTTGATCCATAATTGTCCAAGAAACATTCATGTGTGAGATATGCAGAAAATCGTTAAAGGTCCAGAAGCTGAGGACGAAAACACCAGCATGGATGTACCTGCATGAAGTAAAGCATATTTCATAACTATCAATACCAGAAAAGTCCATATTATGTTGATCCATAATTGTCCAAGAAACATTCACGTCTGAGATATGCAGAAAATCGTTGTGATGTCCCATGATCGATTATAATCGAACATTAATTGGTTTCGCTCTACCGATGAGATGATGGATTATAAAAATCCATAATCGATAATTAATGGGGTGTTTTTTTTTTTATATTTAATGTTTTGTCTGTGTTTTTGTTCATGAGTACAGAAAGAAAACTATTATTAAATTGTTATTAAAGGTAAAATTAGCGATCTGTAGGGTCTGTCCCGTATCAATTTTAAAATGTATCCAGCGGTTGCAAAACGAAGTACTAGTAGGCGTTGGAACTGACAAAGTAGGAGTTGGGGGTTTATCGAGAGCTACAGACACCATGGGGGCACACGGGGAAGGGGGGAGGGGGCTCTATGGGCCGGAGTCTGTTACCACAGAAGTGTGCAATGTAGTCCACTTGTAATGCATATAGTTGGCGAGATTGTTGGCCCAAGAATAGAACAAGTATGACTCGGTGGTTTTCCGTTTAAAAAAGAAACTATTTTCCGTTTCATGTTTTTGTAAATTCTGTTTCATTTCCGTTTTAGACTACAATATGTAATTAACAATTGAACTAACACAAGTTGTGACAAATTAAAGGGTCCGACAATTGAATGGTGTCTACATGCGTCGCTATTTGTCATGAAATCAAAATAAGCCTACATATTAGTAGCGAAAAATCACATCGAGCAAGCGCTGTACTACTGGACTACGTCCCGCCCACAGATTATGGGAGTCTAGAAACATGGGTGATAAAACCCTGTGATCGAAAGTTGATCGGTTGGAGATAACCGATTATAACCGATGATCGATGATGAAATTCCAGCCGATTCCCAACACTACACTCTAGCATATGTAACCAACACAAGGATTGGCACTCGTAGAATTCATTTTTAAGAAATTAAAGTTTGTTTTGTTTAACGACACCACTAGATCCCATTGAGTTATTAGTCATCGGCTAGTGGATGTCATATATATATATATATATATATATATATATATATATATATATATATATATATGCATGCATGCATGCATGCATGTATGTATGTATGTATGTATGTATATGTGTGTGTGTGTATATATATATATATATATATATATATATATGTGTGTGTGTGTGTGTGTGTGTGTGTGTGTGTGTGTGTGTGTGTGTGTGTGTGATGATCAAATGTACCAACAGTGTACATGGGGAGGGTTGGTAAAGCAATCCCTGATTTATCCTTTATGGATGGTCCCCAATTAGTGGTTTAAAAGACCTACTACCCATTGTACAGTGACAAGACGACACACATCTCCCAGGGAATTTATTTCCGGTTTATTCAATGTCCACGTTGTACACTCTAGCAAAAAGGTGTATTTGCGGTTTATTCAATGTCCTCGTTGTACACACTAGCATAAAGGTGTATTTGCGGTTTATTCAATGTCCACGTTGTACACTTAGCAGAAATGTGTATTTGCGGTTTATTCAATGTCCACGTTGTACACTAGCAGAAAGGTGTATTTGCGGTTTATTCAATGTCCTCATTGAACACTCTAGCAGAAAGGTATTTGCAGTTTATTCAATGTCGTCGTTGTACACACTAGCAGAAAGGTGTATTTGCGGTATATTCAATGTCGTTGTACACACTAGCAGAAAGATGTATTTGCGGTATATTCAATGTCGTCGTTGTACACTCTAGCAGAAAGGTGTATTTGCGGTTTATTCAATGTCGTCGTTGTACACGCTAGCAGAAAGGTGTATTTGCGGTTTATTCAATGTCGTCGTTGTACACGCTAGCAGAAAGGTGTATTTGCGGTTTATTCAATGTCGTCGTTGTACACTCTAGCAGAAAGGTGTATTTGCGGTTTATTCAATGTCGTCGTTGTACACGCTAGCAGAAAGGTGTATTTGCGGTATATTCAATGTCGTCGTTGTACACACTAGCAGAAAGGTGTATTTGCGGTATATTCAATGTCGTCGTTGTACACACTAGCAGAAAGGTGTATTTGCGGTTTATTCAATGTCGTCGTTGTACACTCTAGCAGAAAGGTGTATTTGCGGTTTATTCAATGTCGTCGTTGTACACGCTAGCAGAAAGGTGTATTTGCGGTATATTCAATGTCGTCGTTGTACACGCTAGCAGAAAGGTGTATTTGCGGTTTATTCAATGTCGTCGTTGTACACGCTAGCAGAAAGGTGTATTTGCGGTATATTCAATGTCGTCGTTGTACACGCTAGCAGAAAGGTGTATTTGCGGTTTATTCAATGTCGTCGTTGTACACGCTAGCAGAAAGGTGTATTTGCGGTTTATTCAATGTCGTCGTTGTACACGCTAGCAGAAAGGTGTATTTGCGGTTTATTCAATGTCGTCGTTGTACACTCTAGCAGAAAGGTGTATTTGCGGTTTATTCAATGTCGTCGTTGTACACGCTAGCAGAAAGGTGTATTTGCGGTATATTCAATGTCGTCGTTGTACACGCTAGCAGAAAGGTGTATTTGCGGTTTATTCAATGTCGTCGTTGTACACGCTAGCAGAAAGGTGTATTTGCGGTTTATTCAATGTCGTCGTTGTACACGCTAGCAGAAAGGTGTATTTGCGGTTTATTCAATGTCTTCGTTGTACACGCTAGCAGAAAGGTGTATTTGCGGTATATTCAATGTCGTCGTTGTACACGCTAGCAGAAAGGTGTATTTGCGGTTTATTCAATGTCGTCGTTGTACACGCTAGCAGAAAGGTGTATGCACCCACTACTTCTGAATTACACTGAACAGATTCTTTTTGACAGACACTAAATACCACCTTTTTTATGGTGAGGCACGAGTTGCTCAGGGGGGGTCCAGGGGAATATTGACAAAAATGCCACCGGTAAAGGGGAAGGGGTGGGGGAGGGGGGTGTCGACCCCCCCCCCCCCCCCCCCCCCCATTGACTACGGGCCTGCAGAATAAGAAGAAAGTAAACATTTATTCATGATTATCTTTGTTCTTACACCAGGGCCATTACGTAGTCCAGTGGTAAAGCGCTCGCTTGATGCGCGGTCGGTTTGGGATCGATCCCCGTCGGTGGCCTATTAGGCTATTTCTTGTTTCAGCCATTGCTCCACAACTGGTATATCAAAGGCCGTGGTATGTGCTATCCTGCCTGTGGGATGGTGGATATAAAAGATCCCTTGTTACTAATGGAAAAATGTAGCAGATTTTCTCTCTAAGACTATATGTCAAATAGACGATGATTAATAAGTCAACGTGCTCTAGTGTTGTCTTTAAACAAAACAAACTTTCTTTTTTACAAGCTACATGCCAATATGTTAAAGACGGATTATACAGTGACACCTTATTTCACTTAGCGCTCTGAACAGAATTATAGTGGTGACGTCTAAGGGACCTTGCTATTAGAACAAATCGAACCATATGTTTCCTGAATCTGTATACGATAGTGAGTATAGTTAACATGAAATTCCCACGGGACCTATTTTAGCTGCATATGTCCGTACACTAATACCTTAAAGCTTTACATCCCTTGCTTTGCACTTTAATATTAGAGGAGAACATGCATTGCTTTCCAAGTTAAGAGGGGGGCAGACGTAGCCCAATGGCAAAACGCTCGCTTGATGCGCGGTTTGTTTGAGATCGATCCCCGTCTCGCTCCAGGTAGCAGTGAACCAGGGCTGGTATATCAAAGGCCGTGGTATGTGCTATCCTGTCTATGGGATGGTGCATATAAAAGATCCCTTCCTGCTAATCGAAAATAGTAGCTCATGAAGTGGCGACAGCGAGTTTTCACCCTCAATATAATAATAATAATAATAATAAAATTCTTTATTTTCAGAGGGTAAACACATTCAGTACAAGGTGACTGGTCTCCCATGAGGCCCTCTCTAATCTATACATGATATTATACATACATACATTCAAAGAAACAACATCAACATACATGTAATATGTATAGCATGAGGAACAATAGCACATATTATGAATATATAAATAATATTTAAATCAATTTGTTAAGAAACTTGAGTCGGTGATAACTCAATACATCATAATTATTTTAACAAACACAAAATCAACAACAAAGGTATATCTTAAAATTGATTATTATTTGAATAGTGCTTAAAATAACTGGATTTGAATGAGGCGAGGGATTGAGAATATTTTATCTTTGAAGGTAGTGTGTTCCACAGTTTAGCTCCCCTGCATGAAAAACTATGGCGATAAAATTCTGTTCTTGGTTTTAATTCATAAAGGTGATTATGTTGAGTTGACCTCAGATTTAAGGAGTGAATTTCTGAAGTTGTTTGAAACATTGTTTCTAGATATGATGGAGATAGTTTGTTGAGGACTTTGTAGACAAACTGGCAGGTTCTAAAGTCAGTTCTCTCTTTGATTTTAAGCCATTTGACAGAGCTAATTATTTCTGCAGTGGACATTTCTTTGCTTTTTTCAGTAATAAGTCTTCCAGCTTGATTTTGGATTTTTTGAAGTTTTCCTATAGAATGTTTTGAACAGGTTCCCCAAATTGTGGAGCAATAGTCTAAGTGAGGTAATATGTAAGAGCTGTAGAATATTAATCTGGTCTTTTGGTCAAGATATTTTCTGTTTTGTCGAACATATCGAGCAGGAAGGGATCTTTTCTGTGTGGTCCTTAACCATATAACCGTGAATATAATGTATCGAGTGCGTCATTAAATAAACAATTCTTCCTTCCTTCTTCCAAGTTAAGACGGGTGTCTGCTTTCAAAGCGGACTGATTCCTCGCGTAGAGGTCGGGATTTAACTCAGTCGATTGAATGCTCGCTTGCGGTGCTTGCGTCGCAGGTTCGAACCACCTCGGTGGATCCATTCAACTCGTTGGGGTTCTCCAGTGCACCACAACTGGACAAAAGCCGTGGTATGTGCTTTCCTGTCTATGGGAACGTGTCAGAATTACCAACTGTTTGACATCCAATAGCCGATGATTAATTAATCAATGTGTTGTCGTTAAACAAAACAAACTTTCCTGGTGTAGTTTTTTTTTTCTTTGAAAGTAGATTATGCAAATGATTGTAAATGGTAAAAATGGTCTTAATTAAGCAGATATTAAAGAAATATGTTTTCATGTACATAAATATATAAATAAAACAAAACGTTCCTTAGTAAATGATGTAACGCCGATTTTGTGTAGCCTACTATGTAATCAGATTAACTTGTCGTGTGTGTGTTTTTAGTTTTTGTTTAATTTTTTTGCAAACCTGCTGTCAGATTATCACAAACGTAGATACCTTTAATTTCTTCTCTCTCTTTTCCTTTCGTTCTTTCTTTCAATAATATTCGTTTCTGTTCATATTTTAAATTGCAATCCGGGTTGTTTTTTGGGTTGTGTGAGTTTGTTTCTTTATACACAAGTCAATTAAAATAAAGCAATACAGATGCTATAGTATTCTGATCCCTCCCCCCCCCCCCCCCAATCTCTCCATCCCCTTCAGTTTTTGTTTGTTTGGGAGTTGGAGGAGGTATGTTTTGGTTTTGTTCGTTTTGTATTTTGTGCGTGCGCGCGTGCGTGTATTCAAGGTGTTGAGAACTTGAATGTGCATTATTAAAAAACAAAAACAAAAAACAAACAAAAAACCCCACATTAAAATGAGTAACCGGACGAAACAATTGTAATACAATTATAGAACAAGCAGATTTTTCAAACTCTTTTATTCAATAGTTAATAATGAAATGCTAAAACAGATGTTTATCTATGATAAAACAGAAGTTTATCCATCACCTGTAATCACATGAAGTATACACGCATTTTCTCTCCAGATCAAGGCTCATAAGAAGCATTCTGATAGACTGGGAGAGTTCTACTGAAACAATGGAGGCCCCACACACTTTTCTCACCAGGTCAAAGTAATAGGAGCAATTAATAAATGCCCCTCAATGTTTGTCAAGTCTAGGTCTGTTGAAAGGTTAAGCACCAGTGTGAGTCAACATATGCCGTGTCAAATGCGACTTTTTAAAGTAAAAGTTTTCACAAACCTCACATCTGAAAGACTTGGCACTAGTGTGAATCAACATATGCCGTGTCAAATGCGACTTTTTAAAGTAAAATTGCTCACAAACCTCACATTTGAAAGACTTGGCACTAGTGTGAATCAACATATGCCGTGTCAAATGCGACTTTTTAAAGTAAAATTGCTCACAAACCTCACATTTGAAAGACTTGGCACCAGTATGAATCAACATATGATGTTTCAAGTGCGAACTCCGTGAGAAAGAATTTTCACAAACCTCACATTTAAAAGACTTGGCACCAGTATGAATCAACATATGATGTTTCAAGTGCGAACTCTGTGTGAAGGATTTTTCACAAACCTCACATTTGAAAGACTTAGCACCAGTGTGAATCAACATATGATTTTTCAAGTGTGACCTCTGTGCGAAGGATTTTTCACAGACGTCACAACAAAAAGACTTGACACCAGTGTGAGTCACCATATGCTGCTTCAAACCAGATCGGTCATAGAAACATTTTGCACACACCTCACACTTAAAAGGCTTAACGCCACAGTGAACCAACATATGTCTTTTCAGAGCAGAGCTGTGGTAAAAGCATTTTGCACACACTTCACAATTAAAATGATTAAGACCAGTGTGAATTAGTGTATGTTTTTTTAAACTGGAAGAGTCACAGTAACACTTTGCACAGACCTCACATTTAAAAGGCTTAACTCCAGTGTGAATAAGCATATGTCTTTTCAAGATGGAACTGCTTAAGAAACGTTTGACACACACCTCACATTTGAAATTCTTAACTCCACTGTGAATCAACATATGCCGTTTCAAAAGAGAAAATTCACGAAAACACTTTTTGCACACCTCACACTGATAAGGTTTTTCACCAGAGTGGATCCTCATATGCTGCTTAATGTGATATTTGCACGAGAAACACTTCAAACACATTCCACACTGGAAAGGTTTCACACCTGAATATTTTGAAGTTTGTACTTCCAAATCAGCGGACATTTTGCCATATTGTGACGAGACCTCACGGTCGACACACCTGTCGTCACTGCTAGTCATATTGCTCATAAGACAGAGAAATGTTAAGCGTTTTATTCCGTTTCACAGTGTCTTCATTCGCTAAGAGTGTCTCTGAAGCCAGGCTGGAACGAACATTTGCTGATTTTTCTCCAACGTTGCAGTATGAAGAGAAGTACTGAAACAGAAGCAGAAAATAAATGCATGAAACAGAAACTAAAGCTGTGTTCATATATAAACAGATACAGATTCAATCATCTGGTATATGCATACGAAAATGGGATTTGACAATCAGACATGGTGGCCACGTATTCTGTACGGTTATTAATGAAACACACGTACGACAATGCACGCTCTAAGTGAAGAATTAATATTTGCTTTGTTTAACGATACCACTAGAGAACACTGATTTATTATTCACCAGCTATTGAATGTCAAATATGTGGTAATTTCTGACTTTTGGTCATAGATGAAACTCGCTATCTGTTCCCATTAGCAGCAAGGAATCTTTTATATGGACCCCCCCCCCCCCCCCCCGACAAAGAGGAAACATCTCTATCTGTTCCCATTAGCAGCAAGGAATCTTTTATATGGACCCCCCCCCCCTCTCCCCGACAAAGAGGACATCACATTGTTATAGTAGTCGTGGTATACTGGTAGGGGCAGGACACAATGCTTTCACAGAATGAGTCCACTGAGCTGATTAGGTCCTACAGATTAAGCTAGCGCTCTACCGTCTGAATTAGATCCCGCCCTACCCCCATCCCCCACCCCCCATTTCTAAGTGAAGAAGACAGTAATTGAGTCTCATGTAAATAAATATACGTCTGAAAATTAATTAAGCACAGCCTAGTTTTGACCAATTGACTTATAATTGACAAGTCATTGTGAAAATTATAAATAAATATACATCTGGAAATTAACTGAGCAGAGTCTAGTTTTGACCATTTGACTTACAATTTACAAGTCATTGTGACCATTATAAATAAATATAAATCTGGAAATTAACTAAGCACAGCCTAGTTTTGACCAATTGACTTATAATTCACAAGTCATTGTGATCATTTCATAGATACAAATCACTGAAAGTAATGTTGTTTGTATACAGAGGATACTAAACAAAAGATTGAAAGCAAGGAAAAGTGACATTTCATCAACATATAATGCATTCTGGGGATTAAGACAGCAACTCTAAATATGTGTGAAACATGTCTGGTAATAAACTATGAAGCGGGAATCACACAGATGTTCTTTCAAAAGTAATTTGCCCGTGTCGTATCTGTGAATATCCAGTAGATACAGAACATGTAAAAACTTACAATACTAATATCAGATTTAAACCTGACCTCTTTGACACGAACAACTATTTCTAGGTGCAATACAAATTTTCAGGTGTTGATTAATTATTTACAGGTGTATATATAAATGAAACAAACACTTCACTTAATTAGTAAATAGTGTATGGTCATTTTTGTGAAGTCTGCAGGGCCGTAGCTAGAATTTTGTGTTAATAGTCTAAAACTCCTTTTCTTTAAGTTTCTATAATGCTTTCCGAATTTTTTCCGGAGTGGGGTGGGGTTGGGGGGGGGGGGGGGGGTGTCTGATGTAACCATCATTCTCCTTTGTCACCTACTTTCATCTCATTTCCTTGCCTATTTGTAATTACGGTTTAAGTATTCTATCCTGGGCACACATCAAGCTGGCAGCTATCCAAAGACTGATCCAGAAAATACTGTGTGTGTGTGTGTATGTGTGTGTGTCTGTCTGTGTCTGTGTGTGTCTGTGTATGTATGTGTGTTTGTGTGTGTATGTGCATGTGTGTGTCTGTGTGTCTGTGTGTGTATGCAATAGTAAAATGTTAATTAACGGGACATTCCTGAGTTTCCTTCATTGTAAGGCGTTTCCGACTAATAAAATAGTTCTACTATTAAACTTACATATTAATTAATATATTTTCTTGTTGAGAATATCGGTGTCTCTCTATTCAATGTGTTTCTGGTCGTCTTAATGGATTTTGTTTTCAAATAATTTCGTATGTACGAAAAAGAAAAAAAATTGAAATAAAAATAAATTTATCCTGGTAAAAGTATTAGAACGATCAGAAACACGTTTAATATACAGACACTAATATTTTATGGAGAAATATAGATTTGATATGTAATTGCAATCGTTAACACGTCTGTGTTAGTCGATAACATCTTAAAAATTGCAGCAAACTCGGGAATGTCTCTTTAAAATAGGGAAAATAGAAGTTGTGGACGTGTTATCGGACTATCCATGACTGGGCTAATAGTTTACGTATTTACTAAAAGTATCATACAGAAAGTATTACACATGCCTTGAAACTGGGAGCCCTGAGGACGAAAATGCATCAATTTTATTTTGTTAGCCTATATTAATAAAGGTAAAAAATATGCTTGCACCCACTCACACACCCACACCCTCCCCCACTCACATTGGCCGCTGTGACCTTCCACTAGAGGCTGTGCCTCATTTCACTCAAGAAAGCGTTCCTATGGGGCTGTGTATAGGGAAAAGGATAATAGTCCGATCCCTTGTTCTGTTTCGAGTATCAGACCCTTACACTGTAACACTTCCTAAGAATACATTTGCCCGCAAAAATAGGCGGTGTGAACAAAATATAAAATGATATACGCTCACCCCAACATCAATATTTGAGCATGGTGATTTATAAATTACTAATGTAGAAAAGTGTTCAAATAATCTTAATAAACTTACCGAACAGCAATCAGGTTATCGCAAAGGAAACGGTTTCGAGGAAGCGACGCTGACCGGTTATTCGGACTATTTAAGTACGACGATATGCGGACTACGATTAATTATCTCTTCTTTATCACTAATATACAGTTAGTTTGATCAGGCCCGTAGCCGGCATGCATAACTAAGCACAAAGACAATACATGTAATAGCGAATTATTATTATTTTATTATTATTATTTTTTTTTAGTGAAGATTCAGTGCACCTTTGTTGGTTATGTAAAGATGTTCAGACATTGTGGAATATAAACTGGATATTCTTAGAATCTAAAATCAGACTTCATGTGAATGCAGAAACAATTGTTCTAAAAATTATAATATTATAAATTTAATACTGCTAATTGCCAAACAATATACATATACAAACCAAAATGCACAAGTCAACAAATAACGTTACCTGGCTTCCAAAATAGTTTGAACAGTTATTATCATGACGTCATTTTGGGAAGCGACGTCATAAGATGACGTTACTTCCTAGTCCTAGCTCAGACTGCCATTTGAAATATGACGTCATTTCGTTGTCTCCTAGTTCTGGCTGAAACATTTTGCGTTGGGTCTCGTTACTCATAAAGAAAACAACAATAATAATATGTATAATAAAGAAATTATTATACTCGCGTGTGAGTCATACTGATTTTACGAAACTCGTGTCAGGATTTAGGTATTGCCCGAGCTCGTTTCGTAAAATCAGTATGACACCCAAGCTCGTTTCATAGTCTCTATGTAGATAAATATATTTCCATAATACAAAACAGAACAATCCAATTTGAAGAAAAGTTGAATTGTTGGACAAAACTATTTGCATAAAGTATAATGCACATTTATTTTTTATTATTATTTATGGGTGCATTATATTAACAGAATATATAGAATTGATATACAGATTAATTATGTTAATATTTATATTAATACCTATGAGAACATTTTACAAGCTAAAGTCTATGACGTTTAAACAAGAAAAAACAAATGTCTAAAAATATCTAGAGTTTGTCCCCATAACCATTACTTCTCGGATGAACGTGACATTTAGAATGATGCAAAAATGCAAAAATGAAAAGTCTAAATAATAAAATATAAATTAAAATATGAAAAACGGCTTTAATTGTTTAAAATATGTTGTAGTGTTTAACAGAGCAACCGACTATGTTGGAACATAGGATCCTCACTGGCCCAGAAATTAGCCGAGTAGTTGACGAATATGCTAGTGAAAATGATAAGGATAATGGTAAAGATGGTGATGATGGCGATGGTGATGGTGATGATTGTGGATATCTCCCACACCACGAGGAGGGCCATGCACCGAAGGACCGTTTTTGGCGCCATGTCATGGACCTAACAAATGCCTTGTTACGCCGAGGAAATCAATTTCAGGAGAGCAGCGAGTACCTGGTTACCCTAGACAACATGGTGATTGTTGGCAAATCAGCTGCCACTTACGTCTATCGAATATAATGTATTGGACAATAACAATATGGACACTTTAGAAAGCATGTGCCTAGAACATAATAACGTGCCAGTTAATAGCAACAGTTAAGCGAAGCAATTTCCTACTGTTTCAAGAAAACAAAATCCAGAAAGCCATAGCAATGTCAAGCAAACTTCGACATTTCAAGCAACATACTGAGCTAATGGACAACAGTTTATTGTTTTCGATCAAAGAGAGTAGACGTAGTTTGGGACCAATATCGCATAACGACTATCAAGGGGGGCACAAGGGAGGTGCGAGGTTCTGGAACACGACACCGGGGCAAACATTTTTGTCAAATACAGAAAACAAAAAGGTGCTTGCCTCATTTATTTCAACACAGTTTGTAGAAGAATGTTTTCCAGATGATAAGGATATCTACATTACTTCAGATGATCAGGTCAAGCATGTTGGTAGTGGTCCATCTATGGACTGACGGCAGTGATGTTAATCGTGTCCGAATGCAGGTGTTTTGTCACATAACAAGGTATATGGAGAGAATCCCTCCCACATATGGTGCATTAGTTCAACATCTCAAAAGGGGGTGTCTTTCAAGCAAGAATATGGACTTCAGCCCACCAGCCATTAATGCATGTTGAGAATCCAAATAATTATGGATGGATGGAGAAGTATGGCAAGTTGGTTCCAGTCTGGACAACGATTCCCCTTGCCAAGGATATGTTCCAACTAGATGTCAACTGTAATTGTGTGAAAAACTGTCGTCATACAAATGCAAGAAAGCTAACTCGAAATGTACATGAACATGCAAGTGCACGTGGTAAATAGGTCAAATGAAACAAGTGAACCATGATGTGCATGAACAATAAAAAGTGGTACATTTAATGTTTCTGTCCAAATTGTGAAGCAAAATAATGTGACAGAAAAAGATACAATATTCATGAAAATCAAACGGCGCTAAACAGTTTAGCGTTTCTACAAAATGCTAAATAACTTTCCTCTGAAACTATTAGGGATTTAATATTTTGGTAAATTAATTTTGATATAACTTTATCCTGTTGTTTTACTGACACTGATTTCACTCTTCTGTGTTTGATGATAGGACTCGAAATGCTAAACAAAAATCCCTATTGATTTGTCTAATTTTAGCCTAGCTGTTATGGAGTTAACACTGAGGTACGTCCCGCCGCCTAGGTGTTAGGAGTTAACATTGAGGTACGTCCCGCCGCCTAGGTGTTAGGAGTTAACACTGAGGAGTTAACATTCAGGTACGTCCCGTCGCCTAGGTGTTAGGAGTTAACACTGAGGTACGTCCCGCCGCCTAGGTGTTAGGAGTTAACACTGAGGTACGTCCCGCCGCCTAGGTGTTAGGAGTTAACAGTGAGGTACGTCCCGCCACCTAGGTGTTAGGAGTTAACCCTGAGGTACGTAACCGCCTAGGTGTTAGGAGTTAACACTGAGGTACGTCCCCGCCTAGGTGTTAGGAGTTAACGCTGGAGTCGCCGCCTAAGTGTTAGGAGTTCCTGAGGTACGTCCCGCCGTCTAGGTGTTAGGAGTTAACACTGAGGTACGTCCCGCCGCCTAGGTGTTAGGAGTTAACACTGAGGTACGTCCCGCCGCCTAGGTGTTAGGAGTTAACACTGAGGTACGTCCCGCCGCCTAGGTGTTAGGAGTTAACACTGAGGTACGTCCCGCCGCCTAGGTGTTAGGAGTTAACACTGAGGTACGAGTTAATTTAACACTGAGGTACTGAGGTAACACTGAGGTACGTCCCGCCGCCTAGGTGTTAGGAGTTAACACTGAGGTACGTCCCGTCGCCTAGGTGTTAGGAGTTAACATTGAGGTACGTCCCGCCGCCTAGGTGTTAGGAGTTAACACTGAGGTACGTCCCGCCGCCTAGGTGTTAGGAGTTAACACTGAGGTACGTCCCGCCGCCTGAGGTGCCACCTAGGAGTTAACACTGAGGTACGTCCCGCCGCCTAGGTGTTAGGAGTTAACACTGAGGTACGTCCCGCCGCCTAGGTGTTAGGAGTTAACACTGAGGTACGTCCCGCCGCCTAGGTGTTAGGAGTTAACACTGAGGTACGTCCCGCCGCCTAGGTGTTAGGAGTTAAACTGAGGTACGTCCCGCCGCCTAGGTGTTAGGAGTTAACACTGAGGTACGTCCCGCCGCCTAGGTGTTAGGAGTTAACACTGAGGTACGTCCTAGGTGTTAGGAGTTAACGCCTAGGTGTTAGGTGTTAGGAGTTAACACTGAGGTACGTCCCGCCGCCTAGGTGTTAGGAGTTAACACTGAGGTACGTCCCGCCGCCTAGGTGTTAGGAGTTAACACTGAGGTACGTCCCGCCGCCTAGGTGTTAGGAGTTAACACTGAGGTACGTCCCGCCGCCTAGGTGTTAGGAGTTAACACTGAGGTACGTCCCGCCGCCTAGGTGTTAGGAGTTAACACTGAGGTACGTCCCGCCGCCTAGGTGTTAGGAGTTAACACTGAGGTACGTCCCGCCGCCTAGGTGTTAGGAGTTAACACTGAGGTACGTCCAGCCGCCTAGGTGTTAGGAGTTAACACTGAGGTACGTCCCGCCGCCTAGGTGTTAGGAGTTAACAGTGAGGTACGTCCCGCCGCCTAGGTGTTAGGAGTTAACACTGAGGTACGTCCCGCCGCCTAGGTGTTAGGAGTTAACACTGAGGTACGTCCCGCCGCCTAGGTGTTAGGAGTTAACACTGAGGTACGTCCCGCCGCCTAGGTGTTAGGAGTTAACACTGAGGTACGTCCCGCCGCCTAGGTGTTAGGAGTTAACACTGAGGTACGTCCCGCCGCCTAGGTGTTAGGAGTTAACACTGAGGTACGTCCCGCCGCCTAGGTGTTAGGAGTTTAACTAGGTGTTAGGAGTTAGGTACGTCCCGCCGCCTAGGTGTTAGGAGTTAACACTGAGGTACGTCCCGCCGCCTAGGTGTTAGGAGTTAACACTGAGGTACGTCCCGCCGCCTAGGTGTTAGGAGTTAACACTGAGGTACGTCCCGCCGCCACTGAGGTACGTCCGCCTAGGTGTTAGGAGTTAAACACGTGAGGTACGTAACACCGTCCCGCCGCCTAGGTGTTAGGAGTTAACACTGAGGTACGTCCCGCCGCCTAGGTGTTAGGAGTTAACACTGAGGTACGTCCCGCCGCCTAGGTGTTAGGAGTTAACATTCAGGTACGTCCCGTCACCTAGGTGTTAGGAGTTAACACTGTTACGTCCCGCCGCCTAGGTGTTAGGAGTTAACACTGAGGTACGTCCCGCCGCCTAGGTGTTAGGAGTTAACACTGAGGTACGTCCCGCCGCCTAGGTGTTAGGAGTTAACACTGAGGTACGTCCCGCCGCCTAGGTGTTAGGAGTTAACACTGAGGTACGTCCCGCCGCCTAGGTGTTAGGAGTTAACACTGAGGTACGTCCCGTCACCTAGGTGTTAGGAGTTAACACTGAGGTACGTCCCGCCGCCTAGGTGTTAGGAGTTAACACTGAGGTACGTCCCGCCGCCTAGGTGTTAGGAGTTAACACTGAGGTACGTCCCGCCGCCTAGGTGTTAGGAGTTAACACTGAGGTACGTCCCGCCTAGGTGTTAGGAGTTAACCTAGGTGTTAGGAGTTAACACTGAGGTACGTCCCGCCGCCTAGGTGTTAGGAGTTAACACTGAGGTACGTCCCGCCGCCTAGGTGTTAGGAGTTAACACTGAGGTACGTCCCGCCACCTAGGTGTTAGGAGTTAACACTGAGGTACGTCCCGCCGCCTAGGTGTTAGGAGTTAACACTGAGGTACGTCCCTAGGTGTTAGGAGTTAACACTGAGGTACGTCCCGCCGCCTAGGTGTTAGGAGTGAGGTACGTCCCGCCGCCTAGGTGTTAGGAGTTAACACTGAGGTACGTCCCGCCGCCTAGGTGTTAGGAGTTAACACTGAGGTACGTCCCGCCACCTAGGTGTTAGGAGTTAACACTGAGGTACGTCCCGCCGCCTAGGTGTTAGGAGTTAACACTGAGGTACGTCCCGCCGCCTAGGTGTTAGGAGTTAACACTGAGGTACGTCCCGCCGCCTAGGTGTTAGGAGTTAACACTGAGGTACGTCCCGCCGCCTAGGTGTTAGGAGTTAGGTACGCCTGAGGTACGTCCCGCCGCCTAGGTGTTAGGAGTTAACACTGAGGTACGTCCCGCCGCCTAGGTGTTAGGAGTTAACACTGAGGTACGTCCCGCCGCCTAGGTGTTAGGAGTTAACACTGAGGTACGTCCCGCCGCCTAGGTGTTAGGAGTTAACACTGAGGTACGTCCCGCCGCCTAGGTGTTAGGAGTTAACACTGAGGTACGTCCCGCCGCCTAGGTGTTAGGAGTTAACACTGAGGTACGTCCCGCCGCCTAGGTGTTAGGAGTTAACACTGAGGTACGTCCCGCCGCCTAGGTGTTAGGAGTTAACACTGAGGTACGTCCCCCGCCGCCTAGGTGTTAGGAGTTAACACTGAGGTACGTCCCGCCGCCTAGGTGTTAGGAGTTAACACTGAGGTACGTCCCGCCGCCTAGGTGTTAGGAGTTAACACTGAGGTACGTCCCGCCGCCTAGGTGTTAGGAGTTAACACTGAGGTACGTCCCGCCGCCTAGGTGTTAGGAGTTAACACTGAGGTACGTCCCGCCGCCTAGGTGTTAGGAGTTAACACTGAGGTACGTAACCTAGGTGAGGAGTTACGTGAGGTACGTCCCGCCGCCTAGGTGTTAGGAGTTAACACTGAGGTACGTCCCGCCGCCTAGGTGTTAGGAGTTAACACTGAGGTACGTCCCGCCGCCTAGGTGTTAGGAGTTAACACTGAGGTACGTCCCGCCGCCTAGGTGTTAGGAGTTAACACTGAGGTACGTCCCGCCACCTAGGTGTTAGGAGTTAACACTGAGGTACGTCCCGCCGCCTAGGTGTTAGGAGTTGAGGTACGCCTAGGTGTTAGGAGCCTGAGGTGAGGTACGTCCCGCCGCCTAGGTGTTAGGAGTTAACACTGAGGTACGTCCCGCCGCCTAGGTGTTAGGTGAGGTACGGCCGCCTAGGTGTTAGGAGTTAACACTGAGGTACGTCCCGCCGCCTAGGTGTTAGGAGTTAACACTGAGGTACGTCCCGCCGCCTAGGTGTTAGGAGTTAACACTGAGGTACGTCCCGCCGCCTAGGTGTTAGGAGTTAACACTGAGGTACGTCCCGCCGCCTAGGTGTTAGGAGTTAACACTGAGGTACGTCCCGCCGCCTAGGTGTTAGGAGTTAACACTGAGGTACGTCCCGCCGCCTAGGTGTTAGGAGTTAACACTGAGGTACGTCCCGCCGCCTAGGTGTTAGGAGTTAACACTGAGGTACGTCCCGCCGCCTAGGTGTTAGGAGTTTAACACTGAGGTACGTCCCGCCACCTAGGTGTTAGGAGTTAACACTGAGGTACGTCCCGCCGCCTAGGTGTTAGGAGTTAACACTGAGGTACGTCCCGCCGCCTAGGTGTTAGGAGTTAACACTGAGGTACGTCCCGTCCCCGCCTAGGTGTTAGGAGTTAACACACTGAGGTACGTCCCGCCGCCTAGGTGTTAGGAGTTAACACTGAGGTACGTCCCGCCGCCTAGGTGTTAGGAGTTAACACTGAGGTACGTGAGGTACGTCTGAGGTACGTCCCGCCGCCTAGGTGTTAGGAGTTAACACTGAGGTACGTCCCGCCGCCTAGGTGTTAGGAGTTAACACTGAGGTACGTCCCGCCGCCTAGGTGTTAGGAGTTAACACTGAGGTACGTCCCGCCGCCTAGGTGTTAGGAGTTAACACTGAGGTACGTCCCGCCGCCTAGGTGTTAGGAGTTAACACTGAGGTACGTCCCGCCGCCTAGGTGTTAGGAGTTAACACTGAGGTACGTCCCCGCCGCCTAGGTGTTAGGAGTTAACACTGAGGTACGGCCGCCGTCCCGTCCCCGCCTAGGTGTTAGGAGTTAACACTGAGGTACGTCCCGCCGCCTAGGTGTTAGGAGTTTAACACTGAGGTACGTCCCGCCGCCTAGGTGTTAGGAGTTAACACTGAGGTACGTCCCGCCGCCTAGGTGTTAGGAGTTAACACTGAGGTACGTCCCGCCGCCTAGGTGTTAGGAGTTAACACTGAGGTACGTCCCGCCGCCTAGGTATTAGGACTTAACATACTGAGGTAAATCGTCATATACACTAGGGATTAAATACTAACACTGAGGTACGTCCTGGGCTACTATTTTTTTTAAATAGCAGCAAGAGATCTTTTATATTCACCATCACACAGACAGAATAGTGCAAACCACGGCCTTTGTTACACCAGTTGTAGAGCACTGGATGAAACGATCATCATCATCAGATGATGATTATTATTATTATTATTATTATATTTTTTTTTACAGACAGCGGTAGAGCACATTCATTTACTAACCATCAGCTATTGGATGTCAAGCGTTTGATACGGTCGACAGTAAGTCTTAAAGAGGAAACTCGCTGTGTTTTTCCATTAGTAGCAAGGGATCTTTTGTATGCACCATCCTACAGACAAGATAGCACATACCACGGGCTTTGATATACCAGTTGTGGTGCCCTTGCTGGAACGAAAAATAGCCCAACTACGGGGATCGATCTCAAACCGACTAGGCATCAAGCGAGCGTTTCACCACTGGGCTACGTCCCGCTCCTGAATGAAGATGAATGCGGCAATAGGATAACCACTGGGCTACATAAAAAACCCAAAAAAAACACAAAAAAAACCCCAAAAAAAACCCGTAAGCACCCCACGAACAAAAAGACGTTGTTGTTGTTGTTGGGTTGGGTTTTTTTTTTTTTTTTTTTTGTCTTTTCAAAAGGGCTAGAGCACATTGATTAATTAATCATCTGTTATTGGATGTCAAACATTTTGTAATTCTGACTCGTAGTCATCAGCTAAAACCCACCACATTTGTGCCATTAAGCGGCATGGGATTTTTTATATACACTTTTCCACAGACGGGAAAGCACATACCACATCCTTTGACCAGTTGTGGATGTTTCGAGGTGGTTCGATTCTGCGACTCAAGCAAATCAGGTGAACACTCAACCGACTGAGCTAAACTTCGCTCCTCCATATCCCTACAATGCCAGATTAGATTTCAGTGAATTCCAAAATGTCCACCGCATGATTTGACCAATCAAAACATCTTTGAGAACCCACGTAGAACCATTGTCGTTGTATATTAGCTGTCAAATTTAAAGTTATTTCCAAAATAAATTGTAGAATGAAAACAGATGGTTATGTTTTAATACTTTTCGATGAAAACTTGTCAATATAGCTGACTCGTGTGATCAAGTTTTCAAACCTTTCAAAGTTTTCTTTTAAACTATATTTATTATTAATTACTGATATCAGGAAATCGATAAATAGTGAACGCTGGATTAGAAAGAAAGACATAAATGCATCACTGGAAAAAACAGAAGAAAGATGTCAATATAAAAACAATACCACTCACTCGAAACGTAAAGTCTGGTTTGTTTAACGACAAAACTGTAGCACATTCATTAACCATCAACTATTGTGTTACGGGTGAACCACCACAATAACAAACAGAAATGGCTTTACTGCTTCTAACTCGATGAGCCACGAACTTGTTTTATGAAACACGTAAACATTTAATTAATGACTAATTATTGATATTTTTATATCCAGATATAACACACACACACACACACACACACACACACACACACACACACACACACACAATAAATTGGATAACATACGCCTGGTATATCAAAGGCCGTGGTACGTACTACCATGTCTGTGGAATGCTGCATTCAAAAGATACCTTTGACAGGAAGTTATCTTTTGTGCCCCATCTTAAATATGTTAAAAAGAAGGGCTTAAAAGCTCTTAATATTTTAAAGGTTATTGGTAATACGGAATGGGGAGCAGACCGAAAGGTTATGCTTCGTCTGTATAGATCTCTTGTGAGGTCTAAACATGATTACGGATGCATTGTGTATGGGTCGGCACGCAAGTCTTACTTGCAGATGCTAGATCCTATACACAACTAGGGACTTAGGCTTTGTCTTGGTGCATTTAGAACATCTCCTGTAGAGAGCTTGTACGTTGATGCACACGAACCTTGTTTGGGTGCTAGACGTGCCAAGCTTTCTCTGCAGTATGTCACCAAGATTGACTCATTACCAAGACATCCTACACATAATGCGGTGTTTGACAACAAATATATGAAGTTGTTTGATGCAAGGCTAAATGCTATTCGTACATTTGGTCTTCGCATTAAGCGCTTTTCGTCGCTTTCCAACATTGATTTAACTGACACTTTGGAAACTCCTTCATATTTTGTTTTACCACCCTGGTGTATTACATCACCTAAAATTGTGTTTGATCTGGCGCATCTGAAGAAAGATCGCACAGATGCTGTTGTGTATAAACAGTTTTTCATGGAAATTCAAGACAAGTACCGTGATAACATTCCTGTGTATACAGATGGATCACGGGATGGGAATTCTGTGCTTGTGCTACAGTCTTTCCATCAGACACTATCATTTCCATGCGCCTGCCTGACTCGGCATCAATCTTTAGTGCTGAAGTTTGGGCAGTCATTAAAGCCTTAGAAGAAATCAAGGATTCTAGTGCATCCAAATTTATTGTTTTTACTGACTCACTTTCGTGTCTCCAAGCTTTGCGCAATATGAAGCTGGACCATCCCTTTATTGGGATGGTGATACGAAAGTGTGTCTTTTTATCTATTGGGTACCCAGTCATGTTGGCATCAGGGGTAATGAAAAGGCAGATTCTGCTGCCAAGTCTGCTTTGGATTTGCCTCATGCCAGGGTTGGTGTACCATATACTGATTTTAAATATTGTGTCAACCAATTTATCTTTTCGATTTGGCAACGTGATTGGGACGGTGAGGTTGCGAACAAGCTTCATGCTATCAAGCCAGTATTGGGAGACTGACAGTCCTCCTATAGACAGTGCAGGAAGGATGAAATAGTCTTGTGTCATGCCCGCATCGGTCATACTTACTTGACCCATTCATTTATCTTAAAGAAAGATCCTCCACCTCAGTGTGAGCACTGTCAGTGTACTCAGACTGTGCGTCACATTTTGGTGGAGTGTCAGTTTCTGAAAGAAATTCGAAAAGATACATCTGGACCACGAACTGTGATGGAATCCTTTCGATTCCATCCAGAACTTTTATTGCAATTTTTTATTCTAGACTTTAATTATATCTATCTGTGATATTTGTATTTTTACACAGTCCTTTACACTGTGTTTTTATTTAACTGTTGAATTTTTATATTGATGTTGATCATCACTTTAGTTTTTCCCATTTACCATAGTTTGACACCCAATAGCCGATGTATTTTTCGTGCTGGGGTGTCGTTAAACATTCATTCATTCATTCATGTATTTATTTAACTGTTGAATTTTTATATTGATGTTCATCATCACGTTGTTTTTCCCATTACCATAGTTTGACACGAAATAGCTGATGTATTTTTCGTGCTGGGGTGTCGTTAAACATTCATTCATTTTACTTTTATCAACTTAATTTTATATTTAACATTGTATATAATTATATTGTTGGGTGTGGGGCGGCGGTTCATTATAATTTTTCTTTTAACTAGGTGGTATTTCTTCCGCCGCCCGGCCCCCCCATTTTTTTTGCGGGGGGGGGGGGGCGGCGCTTCATTACCGCCTTTTTGAGCTATGTGTTTATATGTATATGCATGTTTTATGTTGTATGCTAGGGTGTGTGCCTGTTGCTCGGTTCGGGGGGGGGGGGGGGGCTTATCTGGCAGTAATCCCCTCCCACTTCCAGAGGCTGCATGTTATACATATGTGTCTTTTTTAATTTGGTCATGGTATTTTTTATATTATTATTATTTTGTAGGTTACAAGCATGCTCGCTCCTTTATTTTTTCAATATTTTTTATCCGTATTTTAAACATATTTTAGATTTTTAATAAAAACAACTTACGTAGTTCAACAGGGCAGGTGTCTGGGCCCATATTCACAAAAAGGTGTAAATTTACGTCTACGACTAGCACTTACGTCTGCCGTAGATTTACGTTTACGTGCAAGAAGCACCTTATTCTCAAAGACGGTCGTAAATGTAAACGTAACTTAGTTGGACGTAAATCTACGATTTAACACTCTTACCGGAGAAATATATAAAAAAACAAACATTAGAAACGATGGCTACCGGGTAAATAACAAATGCGCAAAACGCAATTTCGTTTGTCGTTTGCTAACAATAATGTCATAGTGGGAAAAACGCCTCGCTTGGACATGCCATAAGCGGATTAAAATAAAATATATTTAACTCTAGCAACGTAAGTTATAATCGCCAAAGTCGTCAAGTTACAATCCATCCAATCTAACAACAGACATATAATTACTTATAACCGTGACTATTATCTTCCTTGGTTATTATTTTGCTGTAGAACTACTTTGGGGAATGCAGTCTGGGAGCAATGAGGTCCAGCCTAAATACAAAAATGAAAGAGAGATGAGCCGAGTTCCGAAGTGTTTATTCCTGGTCAGTCAAGTGCGTTGTCTTTTACATAGAATACATCTTGCAACAATATAAGATGTGTACATAAAATCGATTCATACATATGTATTAGAAAACGTATTAAACCGTTTAAACAGTTAGGCAACTACATCACGTGAAACAATGATTAAACCAAATGGCTTGTATAACAACGTAGAGGTAAATAACTGTGTTTGTTGACTTCGTTTCTAAGTATAAAATACTGTTCATTATGAGAACATTACATCGAGTAACTACGGTAATATATTAATTACGCATAATGGCTGTATACACAGGTAACAGTAAATAACTGCATTAGTTAAATTGTGTATGTATTGTTTCAATGCATATTGCGTTTACTCCCGAATGTACATGTTAGTGACTAACGATTTGTAATAATGATCAATAAAGTACATATTGCGCGTGTTCCTGTGACGCCAACGACATGTAATAAATAGCATTTTACGGGAGTTACTGTGTCGCTAATTACATGTAGTACTGATATATAAATTGATCATCGCAGTAGCGTACTATATATATCTTGTGTGTCGAACGTGTTTACCTTTTTGGTATTTGACATTATTTACATTTATATAATTTCGCCTGCATTGATCAGCTAGTTAGGTACATGCACGTAATACATATAATAAACAGACATTCACATTTCTACCAAATATGTCATTTAACATTATTCATATGTGCATTAAATATGTATAGATTCATGTAGATAGCAAATGTACGTGTTAAGTGTACTCAGTGTTAACTCCTAGCTCCTAGGCGACGGGACGTACCTCGGTGTTAACTTATAGCTCCTAGGCGGCGAGACGTACCTCAGTGTTAACTCCTAACACCTAGGTGGCGGGACGTACCTCAGTGTTAACTCCTAACACCTAGGCGGCGGGACGTACATCAGTGTTAACTCCTAACACCTAGGTGGCGGGACGTACCTCAGTGTTAACTCCTAACACCTAGGCGGCGGGACGTACATCAGTGTAAACTCCTAACACCTAGGTGGCGGGACGTACCTCCGTGTTAACTCCTTACACCTAGGCGGCGGGACGTACATCAGTGTAAACTCCTAACGCCTAGGCGGCGGGACGTACATCAATGTTAACTCCTATCACCTAGGCGGCGGGACGTACATCAGTGTTAACTCCTAACACCTAGGCGGCGGGACGTACATCAGTGTTAACTCCTAACACCTAGGCGGCGGGACGTACATCAGTGTTAACTCCTAACACCTAGGCGACGGGACGTACATCAGTGTTAATTCCTAACACCTAGGCGGCGGGACGTACATCAGTGTTAACTCCTAACACCTAGGCGGCGGGACGTACATCAGTGTTAACTCCTAACACCTAGGCGGCGGGACGTACATCAGTGTTAACTCCTAACACCTAGACGGCGGGACGTACATCAGTGTTGACTCCTAACACCTAGGCGGCGGGACGTACATCAGTGTTAACTCCTAACACCTAGGCGGCGGGACGTACATCAGTGTTAACTCCTAACACCTGGGCGGCTGGACGTACATCAATGTTAAAACCCTTGCTTGATGCGTAGATGGTTTGGAATTGATTTCCGTCGGTGAACCCATTGGGCAATTACTTGTTCCAACCAGTGCACCACGACTGATATAATAAAGGCCGTGATAAGTACTATCCTGTCTGTGGGGTGATGCATATAAAAGACCCCTTGCCACTGGTGGAAAAAACATAACGGGTTTCCTTTCAAACTATATGTCAAAATTACCAAATGTTTGACCCCCAACAGTTGATGGTTAATAAATCAATGTGCTCCATTGATGTCGTTAAACAAAACAGACTTTTGCTAACATCGATTAGAGGGAGTGGTTTTGTTTTTAGATTGCTATATTTCTTTTGTTTCTTCCAGTAATACATATCTGTGGGTTGGTGTATAAGAAATAAGAAATATTTTGCTATCAATGAAAACATGTAGCGGTTTAGCTCTAATAACCGATAATTACTAAATCAATGAGCTTTAGTTGTGTCAACAAAAACAAAGAAAGAAAAAGTAAACAAAAAAAAAAAAAAAAAGAAAAGAAAGAAAAGCAGAGAAAACACCAACATATTAAAACCGCAGAACATTACAATAAACCCAGAACACGAAATAAGGCACCGTCTCTCTCTCTCTCTCTCTCTCTCTCTCTCTCTCTCTCTCTCTCTCTCTCTCTCTCTCTCTCTCTCTCTCTCTCTCTCTCTCTCTCTCTCTCTCTCTCTCCCCACATTTACTAAATATTTAAATAATGCATTACGGGTATGAGTATAGCCTATATCTGCTCCTCTCTAAACCAACCCCCAACTCTCATCTTCTCAGTACATTTTGTGTCCACATTTATCAGGTTAATTCGACGTGTCGTCCATTTAGAGAAAGGGAGGCAACCGCTGCCGTCTCACATGATATTCCTACCAAGAAACCAGCCAGGGATATTTTCAATCAATAGTCAGGAGATATCACGGTACCAGAGAGATTAGGGTAAAACAAAGTCTATGGAGAATAATCGATCCTTCGATCCATTAATTTGTAAAGAACACATTAGAATATTCACGTGTCAATTTTAAGAATCTTTGAAAATGTTCAATGTTAAATGTTTATTTAATTTTTTTAATTAAAAAAAAAATTCCAATATTCCATAATATATTTATATCAGTTTATAAAGACTGCCCCAGACAATCATCGTAACGTGTTTCAGAACTACTCGATCTAAATTTTTAATGCTAAATTTGTCTGGAATTCGTTTTAATTTAATAATAAATTAATAAATAAAAGCAGTTTCCAAAGTTTCAGAACCAACCATCTGATCAAAAGTAATATTTTCACAGTAAATGTTTTATTTACATTTTTAAAAACTAATTTTTTAAAACTCACGAATTATCAATTGTCAAAATATATGTCATTATCTGAAAATTGCCCCAGAGAATTATACTACCAAGTTTCTGATCGTAACGCTAGGAGGAGAAAAGCATTTTAAAATTTCCAATTTAATTTTTTAAAATATTTACCTAAAATAAAAATCATAAAACATTTTTAAATATGTATGTATGTAGGTACCCCCCCCCCCCCCCAAGTCTAAATCCTGCCCTGGATGGTAGTACAAACACAGCCACTTAGAATCCTTGCTGTCCGAGCTACCGATGTCTGCCCCCCCCACCCCCCCCCAAGTCTAAATCCTGCCCTGGATGGTAGTACAACCACAGCCACTTAGAGTCCTTGTTGTCCGAGCTACCGATGTCTGCTCTCCCCCCACCCCCACCCCCCAAGTCTAAATCCTGCCCTGGATGGTAGTACAAACACAGCCACTTAGAGTCCTTGTTGTCCGAGCTACCGATGTCTGCTCTCCCCCCCCCCCCCCAGTCTAAATCCTGCCCTGGATGGTAGTACAAACACGGCCACTTAGAATCCTTGTTGTCCGAGCTACCGATGTCTGCTCCCCCCCCCCCCCCAGTCTAAATCCTGCCCTGGATGTTGGTACAAACACGGCCACTTAGAGTCCTTGTTGTCCGAGCTACCGATGTCTGCTCTCCCCCCCCCCCCCAGTCTAAATCCTGCCCTGGATGGTAGTACAAACACGGCCACTTAGAATCCTTGTTGTCCGAGCTACCGATGTCTGCTCCCCCCCCCCCCCCAGTCTAAATCCTGCCCTGGATGGTAGTACAAACACGGCCACTTAGAATCCTTGTTGTCCGAGCTACCGATGTCTGCTCTCCCCCCCCCCCCCCCAGTCTAAATCCTGCCCTGGATGGTAGTACAAACACGGCCACTTAGAATCCTTGTTGTCCGAGCTACCGATGTCTGCTCTCCCCCCCCCCCCAAGTCTAAATCCTGCCCTGGATGGTAGTACAAACACGGCCACTTAGAATCCTTGTTGTCCGAGCTACCGATGTCTGCTCCCCCCCCCCCCCAGTCTAAATCCTGCCCTGGATGGTAGTACAAACACGGCCACTTAGAATCCTTGTTGTCCGAGCTACCGATGTCTGCTCTACCGATGTCCCCCCCCCCCCCCCCAGTCTAAATCCTGCCCTGGATGGTAGTACAAACACGGCCACTTAGAATCCTTGTTGTTCGAGCTACCGATGTCTGCTCTCCCCCCCCCCCCCCCCCCCCAAGTCTAAATCCTGCCCTGGATGGTAGTACAAACACAGCCACTTAGAATCCTTGTTGTTCGAGCTACCGATGTCTGCTCTCCCCCCCCCCCCCCCAGTCTAAATCCTGCCCTGGATGGTAGTACAAACACGGCCACTTAGAATCCTTGTTGTCCGAGCTACCGATGTCTGTTCTCCCCCCACCCACCCCCCCCAGTCTAAATCCTGCCCTGGATGGTAGTACAAACACAGCCACTTAGAATCCTTGTTGTCCGAGCTACCGATGTCTGCTCCCCCCCCCCCCCCCCCCCCAGTCTAAATCCTGCCCTGGATGGTAGTACAAACACAGCCACTTAGAATCCTTGTTGTCCGAGCTACCGATGTCTGCTCTCCCCCCCCCCCCCCCCCAGTCTAAATCCTGCCCTGGATGGTAGTACAAACACGGCCACTTAGAATCCTTGTTGTCCGAGCTACCGATGTCTGCTCTCCCCCCCCCCCCCCCCCCCCAGTCTAAATCCTGCCCTGGATGGTAGTACAAACACGGCCACTTAGAATCCTTGTTGTCCGAGCTACCGATGTCTGCTCCCCCCCCCCCCCAGTCTAAATCCTGCCCTGGATGGTAGTACAAACACGGCCACTTAGAATCCTTGTTGTCCGAGCTACCGATGTCTGCTCCCCCCCCCCCCCCAGTCTAAATCCTGCCCTGGATGGTAGTACAAACACGGCCACTTAGAATCCTTGTTGTTCGAGCTACCGATGTCTGCTCTCCCCCCCCCCCCCCAGTCTAAATCCTGCCCTGGATGGTAGTACAAACACGGCCACTTAGAATCCTTGTTGTCCGAGCTACCGATGTCTGCTCTCCCCCCCCCCCCCCCCAGTCTAAATCCTGCCCTGGATGGTAGTACAAACACGGCCACTTAGAATCCTTGTTGTCCGAGCTACCGATGTCTGCTCCCCCCCCCCCCCCCAGTCTAAATCCTGCCCTGGATGGTAGTACAAACACGGCCACTTAGAATCCTTGTTGTTCGAGCTACCGATGTCTGCTCCCCCCCCCCCCCCCCCAAGTCTAAATCCTGCCCTGGATGGTAGTACAAACACAGCCACTTAGAATCCTTGTTGTCCGAGCTACCGATGTCTGTCTCCCCCCCCCCCCCCCCCAGTCTAAATCCTGCCCTGGATGGTAGTACAAACACAGCCACTTAGAATCCTTGTTGTCCGAGCTACCGATGTCTGCTCCCCCCCCCCCCCCCCAGTCTAAATCCTGCCCTGGATGGTAGTACAAACACAGCCACTTAGAATCCTTGTTGTTCGAGCTACCGATGTCTGCTCTCCCCCCCCCCCCCCCAGTCTAAATCCTGCCCTGGATGGTAGTACAAACACGGCCACTTAGAATCCTTGTTGTCCGAGCTACCGATGTCTGCTCTCCCCCCCCCCCCCCCCAGTCTAAATCCTGCCCTGGATGGTAGTACAAACACAGCCACTTAGAATCCTTGTTGTCCGAGCTACCGATGTCTGCTCTACAAACACGGCCCCCCCCCGATGTCTGCTCCCCCCCCCCCCCCCCAGTCTAAATCCTGCCCTGGATGGTAGTACAAACACGGCCACTTAGAATCCTTGTTGTCCGAGCTACCGATGTCTGCTCTCCCCCCCCCCCCCCCCCCCCAGTACAAACACGGCCACTTAGAATCCTTGTTGTCCGAGCTACCGATGTCTAAATCCTGCCCTGGATGGTAGTACAAACACGGCCACTTAGAATCCTTGTTGTCCGAGCTACCGATGTCTGCTCTCCCCCCCCCCCCCCCCAGTCTAAATCCCCCCCACCCCTTAGAATCCCCCTACCGAGTCTAAATCCTGCCCTGGATGGTAGTACAAACACGGCCACTTAGAATCCTTGTTGTCCGAGCTACCGATGTCTGCTCCCCCCCCCCCCCCAGTCTAAATCCTGCCCTGGATGGTAGTACAAACACGGCCACTTAGAATCCTTGTTGTTCGAGCTACCGATGTCTGCTTAGAATCCTTGTTGTCCGAGCTACCGATGTCTGCCCCCCCCCCCCCCCCCAGTCTAAATCCTGCCCTGGATGGTAGTACAAACACGGCCACTTAGAATCCTTGTTGTTCGAGCTACCGATGTCTGCTCTCCCCCCCCCCCAGTCTAAATCCTGCCCTGGATGGTAGTACAAACACGGCCACTTAGAATCCCCCTACCGATGTCTGCTCTCCCCCCCCCCCCCAAGTCTAAATCCTGCCCTGGATGGTAGTACAAACACAGCCACTTAGAATCCTTGTTGTCCGAGCTACCGATGTCTGCTCCCCCCCCCCCCCCCAGTCTAAATCCTGCCCTGGATGGTAGTACAAACACGGCCACTTAGAATCCTTGTTGTCCGAGCTACCGATGTCTGCCCCCCCCCCCCCCAGTCTAAATCCTGCCCTGGATGGTAGTACAAACACGGCCACTTAGAATCCTTGTTGTTCGAGCTACCGATGTCTGCTCTCCCCCCCCCCCCCCAGTCTAAATCCTGCCCTGGATGGTAGTACAAACACGGCCACTTAGAATCCTTGTTGTCCGAGTACCGATGTCTGCTCTCCCCCCCCCCCCCAAGTCTAAATCCTGCCCGCCACTTAGTCGAGCTACCGATGTCTGCTCTCCCCCCCCCCCCCCAAGTCTAAATCCTGCCCTGGATGGTAGTACAAACACAGCCACTTAGAATCCTTGTTGTCCGAGCTACCGATGTCTGCTCTCCCCCCCCCCCCCCCCAGTCTAAATCCTGCCCTGGATGGTAGTACAAACACGGCCACTTAGAATCCTTGTTGTCCGAGCTACCGATGTCTGCTCCCCCCCCCCCCCCCCAGTCTAAATCCTGCCCTGGATGGTAGTACAAACACGGCCACTTAGAATCCTTGTTGTCCGAGCTACCGATGTCTGCTCCCCCCCCCCCCCCCCCCAGTCTAAATCCTGCCCTGGATGGTAGTACAAACACGGCCACTTAGAATCCTTGTTGTCCGAGCTACCGATGTCTGCTACCGATGTCTGCCCCCCCCCCCCCCAGTCTAAATCCTGCCCTGGATGGTAGTACAAACTGCCACTTAGAATCCTTGTTGTCCGAGCTACCGATGTCTGCTCTCCCCCCCCCCCCCCCCAGTCTAAATCCTGCCCTGGATGGTAGTACAAACACGGCCACTTAGAATCCTTGTTGTTCGAGCTACCGATGTCTGCTCTCCCCCCCCCCCCCCCCAGTCTAAATCCTGCCCTGGATGGTAGTACAAACACGGCCACTTAGAATCCTTGTTGTTCGAGCTACCGATGTCTGCTCTCCCCCCCCCCCCCCCCCCCCCCCCAGTCTAAATCCTGCCCTGGATGGTAGTACAAACACAGCCACTTAGAATCCTTGTTGTTCGAGCTAC
>NC_054703.1:4933470-4945970 GCF_016097555.1 Gigantopelta aegis
TTTGATGTGTTTCTGGTGGTCTTAATATTTGTAACAAGACCAAACTGGATTCTGTCTTCACATAATTTCGTATATACGAAACAATTATATTTTAGGAAATAAAATGAAATTTAACCTAGTAAAAATATTAACACGATCAGAAACACGTTTAATATACAGCCACTAATATTTTATGCAGAATAATATATTTGATATGTAATTACAATCGTTAAAAAGGCTCTGTTAGTCGACAACATATTAAACACAAACTCAGGAATGTCCCTTTAATTTGAAAAGTCGAAATTATTATATCTTGTAGGGTTTTGAATTGATAGTTTTGAATCGTGACCTTATCATTGTCTGGGACCGTCTTCACAAACTAATATAGATATAATTTTGACATTTGTGAATTTCTATTAAATTTAAAGTCGATATTTTCCTATACTTTGTACTGAATAGTTCTAAAAGCTCTTGTAAATATTCTCGGGTATTCTTCAAAAACACTCACACACACACGCACACACGCACACACACACACACACACACGCGCACACACACACACACACACACACACACACACAAACATCGTTACTATGACCATGTTTGTCCCTTGGTAACTTTGTCGTTATATCGAAATTTCCGGTGTATCGAAGTGTCATGAGTTATCTCCATTGCCAAAATAACGTAACAAAAATACTATTCAATATCAACTGATGACTGAATAACATTTTAATAATTTATACATTGCAATTATTATTAGAAACAACAAATACACGTATATACATTAAATATGTTTAAAAACCCCCACATAATTAAATATATTAAACAAGGCGCATTCACCGTCTAACCAAGGTATCTACGATTGGTACCTTTATTGTTTCCAAAATACCATGACAATAGAAGCTTTTATTGTTCGAAGTTAATCCTGTAATTGGTGGTTAACTAAATGCTTATTTGCAAAAACAATACATGTCTACAGATTTCGCAGACATCGGTAGCTTGGACAACAAGGATTCTAAGTGGCTGTGTTTGTACTACCATCCAGGGCAGGATTTAGACTTGGGGGGGGGGGGGGAGAGGATTCTAAGTGGCCGTGTTTGTACTACCATCCAGGGCAGGATTTAGACTTGGGGGGGGGGGGGAGAGGATTGTAAGTGGCTGTGTTTGTACTACCATCCAGGGCAGGATTTAGACTTGCGGGGGGGGGGGGGGGAGGGGAGAGGATTCTAAGTGGCTGTGTTTGTACTACCATCCAGGGCAGGATTTAGACTTGGGGGGGGGGGGGGGAGAGGGTAGAAATAAAAAATAGCATTTTTTTAAAATAAAAGAAGTCCTTCGTCGGGGGTGGGGATCGGGGCAACTGCCCCCTTATAAATCCGACACTCCTGTCAACGTGCTACGGTATCTGTGGTTGTGTTGTGAAGAGGTGTTTTCAGACGTCGGATGCACGTTTGTTCCTAATTTGCTCTGTCGGTGTCGGAAGATGTGAATTTCGGTGTTATGAACAAAATAATAGTGATATAAGTTTGTTCCCGATAATTTGTTGTCGGATGGTGTCAATGTCGTAGTAACGACGGTCGATGTAACGAGGTCTGACTGTATATGTACGTATGTATGTGTATGCATGTATGTATGTATGTATACACACACACACACACACACACACACACACACACACACACACACATACATACATACATACATACATACATACATATTACAAAATGTTTAATTTTTTTAATTTTAGGTAAATATTTTTAAATTTTAAATTGGAAATTTTAAAATGCTTTTCTCCTCCTAGCGTTACGATCAGAAACTTGGTAGTATAATTCTCGGGGGCAATTTTCAGATAATGACATATATTTTGACAATTGATAATTCGTGAGTTTTAAAAAATTAGATTTAAAAAATGTAAATAAAACATTTACTGTGAAAATATTACTTTTGATCAGATGGTTGGTTCTGAAACTTTGGAAACTGTTTTTATTCATTAATTTATTATTAAATTAAAACGAATTCCAGACAAATGTAGCATTGAAAATTTAGAAGTCTATTTCATCCTAGAGTTTAGATCGAGTAGTTCTGAAACACGTTACGATGATTGTCTGGGGCGGTCTTTATAAACTGATATAAATATATTATGGAATATTGGAATTTTTATTAAATTAAAACAATTAAATAAACATTTAACATTGAAAATTTTCAAAGATTCTTAAAATTGACACGTGGATATTCTAATGTGGTCTTTACAAATTATGGGTCAAAGGACCGATTATTCTCCATAGACTTTGTTTTCCCTCGACTCTCTGGTACCGTGATATCTCCTGACTATTGATTGAGAATATCCCTGGCTGGTTTCTTGGTAGGAGTATCATGTGAGACGGCAGCGGTTGCCTCCCTTTCTCTAAATGGACGACACGTCAAATTAACCTGATAAAAGTGGACACAAAATGTACTGACAAGACGAGAGTTGAGGGTTAGTTTAGAGAGGAGTAGGCATAGGCTATACTCACACCCGTAATGCATTATTTAAATATTTAATAGATGTGAGAGAGAGAGAGAGAGAGAGAGAGAGAGAGAGAGAGAGAGAGAGAGAGAGAGAGAGAGAGAGAGAGAGAGACACACACACACACACACACACACACACACACGTCGAATTAACCTGATAAATGTGGACACAAAATATACTGAGAAGATGAGAGTTGGGGTTAGTTTAGAGAGGAGTAGGCATAGGCTATATTCACATCCGTAATGCATTATTTAAATATTTAATAAATGTGGAGAGAGAGAGAGAGAGAGAGAGAGAGAGAGAGAGAGAGAGAGAGAGAGAGAGAGAGAGAGAGAGAGAGAGAGAGAGAGAGAGAGAGAGAGAGAGAGAGAGAGAGAGAGGGGTCAGGCAGACAGAGACTGGCAAACAATGTTCTTCACGTCGAGGTCTGTTGCAAGGTTTAACATAACGGTGAATCTACATAATGCCATTTAAAGTGCGACTTTTGTGAGTACGAATTTTAACACACGACACAACTAACACATTTTTACACTAGTGTGAACTAGCATGTGTTGTTTTAAGTGGGAATTTAGTTGAAAATAGTTTGTGCAAACCTCACATTTAAAAGATCAAACACCAGGGTGAATGAACATATGTCTTTTCAGAAAGACATACTCATTAAAATAACCATACACAAACTATTATTATACAAGATGAACTTAAACTATGTTTATTGATGCTAAATTATTCAGATATACACGATTGTACTAGCTAAAGCATGTTTATAATTAGGGGTAAAATAGTCAGACAAAATAGTAGACGTTTGACATTTCTTATTTTAATTTGATCTTCACTTTTAACTTTAATGCTAATTAACTATATGTGAATTGATGTATATGCCGTGTACTGTATTTATGAGTGGAACACGCTGTGAACTGAGGGCCATCCTAATACAGATAGTCGTATTTGTTTGTATTCGTAATACCAGTGGTGACCAACATATGTTCTTTCAAGTGCGACCTGTTTGAGAACTATTTTGCCGAAACCTCACATTTAAAACAGGCCTAGCTATTTAAGGCGAGCTATCACTCTCGCTCACCATCACTCCAGAGACTAGCGCAAGGATAGTAATTTTAGCACCCCTCTTACATGACTCCCCATAATTAATGACTTCCCTCAATTCATTTCACGTCGATGTCTGTTGAATGATTTTACTACCAGTGTGAATCAACAGCAGGGTTGAACATTAGCCCGTGGCGACCGTTATTGGCTAAGTGCGACTAAGAATTTTACAAAGGTAGTCCGTTGGGCGACCATCGATTTTAGTGTCTGAAACGTTTAAATACTGAAACGAATGTGACAAAACACATCGCATCTATGATGGCGTGAACTACAGATCTCTATCTAGGAGAACAACCATTCCCGAGGAAATCATTTGCTGGGAATTTCTCCTCACTTGCATCACCACAATGTTGATTACATCCCTCTTGCTTCGCCACAAAGAGGACTGTCATTCCCAGACTAGTTTACTAACGCACGCGCAGTTCTACATTTAGTCTGTTTCTGCTGCATTAACTTTTACCCTCTATTGAAAATTAGATTTAATATGTTTAATCTAATGGCTCTTGGTAAAGAAACATGTTTATATACCCTGGATATCTTTTTCATTTTTTTTTTTAGTTGGTATGGGTTTAAACTTCATAACATATTTTTATATGAATTTTTACTTTATACATTATGAAGTTAAACGTCAATTCATCGGTTTTCTTTAACGCACACGGTTATTACTGAACAAGAAAACATTAGTTTTAATTTTTGCTGCGCAGTTAAATTCCAATGTGATAATTGGAGGGCTAGTTGAATTTGAGAAAGGCCAGTAAGATTTTTCTTCAACTGGCCCTGCTGACGACCTTGGTTTGCATGTTAAGTTTCAACCCTGCAACATATGCTGTATCAAATAGCAACAGTGGGCCTCTTTCCACGAACAGTGGGGTGCCCAGAACCACAGTCAATTCAAGTTGATGCAAAAGTGTTCATATTGTTCTTGTCCCATACATTCTATTCAATAGACATCCATGGGCTATGTTTTCGAAACAAAAAGCAATGGTTGATGTGACGGTACATGCTCTTAATTTTGTTTTCGCCTGTGGCGATATTAATTGTTTTAGAGGGCCGTGTGCAGTTCCAAATTGCACTTATCCAGGTGGGCAACTTGTTACGTAATACTTCTGGGCGACGGTCATCGAGCTGTACTTTCTAATACACACCCAGCCATGTGCGGAGGCCATGTGGCGAGTAGTTACGTAATACCTCCGCGAGTGCGGTTTTTACAACCCTGATTTGGCGACGATCGGCGTCAGCCAGTCTGACGATCAGAGAAAAATATATCGACTCTGGTAGAGTTGGAAATATCAGATGATAGGTGAGGTACCGCGTTGTGCCCTCAGGCGATATTCGCTGTCTCTGAGAGTTTTGAATAAATAGCTAGGGTTTAGAGATATCTAGGAGACACAGGAAGGTATCCGAGGGGAACGGTCGTTGTCCACTGAACGATCTATATTAGTTCAGACGGGACTTTGGTAAATATATTATTTCTGCTCTGTTGTATAACCTTGATGTGATTTATTATGTTTTATTTGCTCAACATATTTTATTTATGGTTATACGGACATATGGTTAAGGACCACACAGATATTGATTGAGGAAACCCGCTGTCGCCACTTCATGGGCTACTCTTCCGATTAGCAGCAAGGGATCCTACACCATCCCACAGACAGGATAGTACATACCACGGCCGTTGTCCAGTTGTGGAGCATTGGCTGGATATATCCCAGACCGTCCCACATTAAGGGAACACTGAGCTACGTCCCGTCCCCACAGGGTTATTAGAGGCTGCTTGAAAAAAACCCCTCGTAAAATAATAAATAAATAAACAAATAAATAAATAAATAAGTAAGTAAATAAGTAAAATAAAAACAAACTACAAATTATTATTTTGTTTTAAAAATAATAGAAAAAATTTAATTTCCCCACATGAGATACGAACGACGTACCCTCAGCGCTGGACGCGAAGTCGTTCGCAGCTGACTACTTCAAGCATGTCAACAAAACCTGTCATTTAAACCGTTATATGTGCGAGCGGCGAAGCGCGGAATGAAGTGACGAAATAAGTCAGTTAATAATAATCTTGTGAATGCGCTATCAGATAGCGGGAACCAGATAGCGTAGAACGAAAATTCTGTTTTACACCTATTTAAATCATTTCTTATTTCACGTCTTTAAGAATGTAACTTCTAGTTCAGAAGAGTATTTTATTTAGAGACTGACAACACAAGATACCACCGCTTCCCGGATGTAAACAGTGATAACCATTCATCATTCAGCGCGCTAAAATTAAACACACTACCTCGCGTCGGGCAGAGTCCTTAGATGTGGTTTTGTTTAACGATAGCACTAGAGCACCTCGATTTATGAATCATTGCCTATTGGATGTGAAACATACTTCTGACAGTTTTAGAGAGGAAACCCGCTACAGTTTCCCATTAGTAGCAAGGGATCCTACACCTCCCACAGACAGGATAGCACGGGCGTTGCTAAGTACAACGGATCGGGGCCGGGCTAAATAGGTCAGGATTAGACTAAGTAGGTTGGGGCCGGCCTAAGTAGGTCAGGGCCGGGTCAGTAGGACGTTCCACGCGGTACAGTAGGCCAGTCTAAGTAGGTCAGGGCCGGGTCAGTAGGACGAGGTCACGTGACAAGGCCGTGACGTCATCAAGGTCAAGGTCACGGAAAGTAGGTCATGGGGCGCAACAGGCCTTGTTACTACTCACATTCATTTATTAACCATCATCTATTGGGGGCAGGGGTGTGCGCAGGAAATTTTGCACGCGAAGCCCGTGGCGAGGGGTCTGAGGGGCCCTCCCCCCGAAAATTTTGAAAAATTTACCCCCTTCTAGGGCTATTCTGAGGTGTTTTCTGCTGGCTAGCCGAGCTGCTTTCTGATCACATTTTTTTGGGAAAGAAATTACATTAAAAATCGGGATATGAAAACAAAATTCGCATTGAGCAGGGGGGGTTTCGACCCCCAACTCCCCCCCCCCCCTGCGCACGCGCCTGGGGGGTCAAACATTTTGTAATTTTCACATATAGTTTGAAAGGAAACCCGTTATTTTTTTTCCACCAGTGGCAAGGTGTCTTTTATATGCATCATCCCACAGACAGGATAGTACATATGACGGCCTTTATTATATCAGTTGTGGTGCACTGGTTGGAACAAGTAATTGCCCAATGGGTTCACCGACGGAAATCAATTCCAAACCATCTACGCATCAAGCAAGGGTTTTAACCTCAGGTACGTCCCGCCGCCTAGGTGTTAGGAGTTAACACTGAGGTACGTCCCGTCGCCTAGGTATTAGCAGTTAACACTGAGGTACGTCCCGTCGCCTAGGTGTTAGGAGTTAACACCGGGGTCCGTCCCGCCGCCTATGTGTTAGGAGTTAACACTGAGGTACGTCCCGTCGCCTAGGTATTAGCAGTTAACACTGAGGTACGTCCCGTCGCTTAGGTCTTAGAAGTTAACAGCGATGTACTTCCCGCCGCCTAGGTGTTAGGAGTTATCATTGAGGTATGTCCAGCAGCATAGGTGTTAGGAGTTAACACAGAGGTCCGTCCGTCGCCTAGGTATTAGCAGTTAACACTGAGGTACGTCCCGTCGCTTAGGTCTTAGAAGTTAACAGCGATGTACTTCCCGCCGCCTAGGTGTTAGGAGTTATCATTGAGGTATGTCCAGCAGCATAGGTGTTAGGAGTTAACACAGAGGTCCGTCCGCCATCTAGGTGTTAGGAGTTAACACAGAGGTCCGTCCGCCGCCTAGGTGTTAGGAGTTAACACAGAGGTCCGTCCGCCGCCTAGGTGTTAGGAGTTAACACTGAGGTACGTCCCGCCGCCTAGGTGTTAGGAGTTAACACTGAGGTACGTCCCGCCGCCTAGGTGTTAGGAGTTAACACTGAGGTACGTCCCGCCGCCTAGGTGTTAGGAGTTAACACTGAGGTACGTCCCGCCGCCTAGGTGTTAGGAGTTGAGCCTGAGGTACGTCCCGTCGCCTAGGTGTTAGGTGTTAACAGTGATGTACATCCAGCCGCCTAGGTGTTAGGAGTTAACACTGAGGTAGGTCCCGCCGCCTAGGTGTTAGGAGTTAACAGCGTTTTACATCCCGCCGCCTAGGTGTTAGGAGTTAACACTGAGGTACGACCCGCCGCCTAGGTGTTAGGAGTTAACACTGAGATACGTCCCGCCGACTAGGTGTTAGGAGTTAACACTGAGGTACGTCCCGCCGCCTAGGTGTTAGGAGTTAACACTGGGGTACCTCCCGCTGCCTAGGTGTTAGGAGTTAACACTGAGGTACGTCCCGCAGCCTAGGTGTTAGGAGTTAACACTGAGGTACATCCCGCCTCCTAGGTGTTAGGGGTTAACACTGAGGCTCGTCCCGCCGCCTAGGTGTTAGGAGTTAACAGTAAGGTACGTCCCGCCGCCTAGGTGTTAGGAGATAACACTGAGGTACGTCCCGACGCCTAGGTGTTAGGAGATAACACTGAGGTACGTCCCGCCGCCTAGGTGTTAGGAGTTAACACTGGGGTCCGTCCCGCCGCCTATGTGTTAGGAGTTAACACTGGGATACCTCCGCCGCCTAGATGTTAGGAGATAACATTGATGTATGTCCCGCCGCCTAGGTGTTAGGAGTTAACACTGGGATACCTCCGCCGCCTAGGTGTTAGGAGTTGTCCCGCCGCCTAGGTGTTAGGTGTTAGGAGTTAACACTGAGGTACGTCCCGCCGCCTAGGTGTTAGGAGTTAACACTGAGGTACGTCCCGCCGCCTAGGTGTTAGGAGTTAACACTGCCGCCTAGGTGTTAGGAGGTACGTCCCGCCGCCTAGGTGTTAGGAGTTAACACTGAGGTACGTCCCGCCGCCTAGGTGTTAGGAGTTAACACTGATGTACGTCCCGCCGCCTAGGTGTTAGGAGTTAACACTGATGTACGTCCCGCCGCCTAGGTGTTAGGAGTTAACACTGAGGTACGTCCCGCCGCCTAGGTGAGGTACGTCCCGCCGCCTAGGTGTTAGGAGTTAACACCGGGGTCCGTCCCGCCGCCTATGTGTTAGGAGTTAACACTGAGGTACGTCCCGCCACCTAGGTGTTAGGAGTTAACACTGGGATACCTCCGCCGCCTAGGTGTTAGGAGATAACACTGATGTACGTCCCGCCGCCGAGGTGTTAGGAGTTAACACTGAGGTACGTCCCGCCGCTTAGGTGTTAGGAGTTAACCTTGAGGTAAGACCCGCCGCCTAGGTGATAGGAGTTAACCCTGAGGTACATCCCGCCGCCTAGGTGTTAGGAGTTAACACTGAGGTACGTCCCGCAGCCTAGGTGTTAGGAGTTAACACTGAGGTACATCCCGCCTCCTAGGTGTTAGGGGTTAACACTGAGGCTCGTCCCGCCGCCTAGGTGTTAGGAGTTAACAGTAAGGTACGTCCCGCCGCCTAGGTGTTAGGAGATAACACTGAGGTACGTCCCGACGCCTAGGTGTTAGGAGATAACACTGAGGTACGTCCCGCCGCCTAGGTGTTAGGAGTTAACACTGGGGTCCGTCCCGCCGCCTATGTGTTAGGAGTTGACACTGGGATACCTCCGCCGCCTAGATGTTAGGAGATAACATTGATGTATGTCCCGCCGCCTAGGTGTTAGGAGTTAACACTGGGATACCTCCGCCGCCTAGGTGTTAGGAGAAAACACTGAGGTACGTCCCGCCGCCTAGGTGTTAGGAGTTAACACTGATGTACGTCCCGCCGCCTAGGTGTTAGGAGTTAACACTGAGGTACGTCCCGCCGCTTAGGTGTTAGGAGTTAACCTTGAGGTAAGACCCGCCGCCTAGGTGATAGGAGTTAACCCTGAGGTACATCCCGCCGCCTAGGTGTTAGGAGTTAACACTGAGGTACGTGGGGTCCCGCCGCCTATGTGTTAGGAGTTAACACTGGGATACCTCCGCCGCCTAGATGTTAGGAGATAACATTGATGTATGTCCCGCCGCCTAGGTGTTAGGAGTTAACACTGGGATACCTCCGCCGCCTAGGTGTTAGGAGAAAACACTGAGGTACGTCCCGCCGCCTAGGTGTTAGGAGTTAACACTGAGGTACGTCCCGCCGCCTAGGTGTTAGGAGTTAACACTGAGGTACGTCCCGTCGCCTAGGTGTGAGGAGTGAACACTGAGGTACATCTCGCCGCCTAGGTGTTAGGAGTTAACATTGAGGTACGTCCCGTCGCCTAGGTGTTAGAAGTTAACATTGAGGTACGTCCCGTCGCCTAGGTCTTAGAAGTTAACAGCGATGTACTTCCCGCCGCCTAGGTGTTAGGAGTTATCATTGAGGTATGTCCAGCCGCATAGGTGTTAGGAGTTAACAGTGATGTACGTCCCGCCACCTAGGTGTTAGGAGTTAACACAGAGGTACGTCTTACCGCCTAGCTGTTAGGAGTTAACCACACAGATATTGAGAGAGGAAACCCGCTGTCGCCACTTCATGGGCTAATCTTTTTAGAATAGCAGCAAGGGATCTTTTATATTCACCATCACACAGACAGAATAGTACAAACCACGGCCTTTTTTACATCAGTTCTCGAGCACTGGCTGGAACGAGAAATAACACAGTGGGCCAATGACGTTAATCGATCCTAGATCGATCGCGCATCAGGCGAGCGCTGTACCACTGGATCAGATGATTTTGTTTAACGACAGCGCTAGAGCACATTCATTTATTTATCATCGGCTATTGGATGTCAAACGTTTGGTAAGTCTTAGAGAGGAAACCCGCTTCGTTTTTTTTCCTTCTATTAGTAGCAAGGGCTTTTTTATAATCATGGAAGGAAGGAAATGCACTCGACACATTTTATTTACGGTTATATGGCGTCAGATAGTAATAGAAGACACCCGCTACCTTTTTCCATTACAGCAGTAGCAAGTGAACTTTTATATGCACCACCCCACAGACAAGATAGCACATACCACGGGATTCAATATACCAGTTGTGGTGCACTGGCTGGAACGAAAAATATCCCAATGGGCTCACTGACGGGGATCGATCTCAAACCGACAAGGCATCAAGCGAGCGTCTTACCACTGGGCTACATAAAACCACCTCAAAAAAACTCCTAAACACCCCACAAAAGAAATACTTGTTGTTGTTGTTGTTTGTTTGTTTGTTTTTTTCAAAAGGGCTAGAGCACATTGATTAATTAATCATCTGCTATTGGATGACAAACATTTTATAATTCTGACTCGCAATCATCAGCGAAAACCGACCACATGTGTGTCATTAGCAGCACGGGATTTTGTATATACACTTTCCCACAGACAGGAAAGTGCATACCACATCCTTTGACCAGCTTTGGTGCATTGGTTGGAAAGTGATAACCCACGCTGTTAAACGGATGTTCCGAGGTGGTTCGGTCCTGCGACTGAAGCAAATCAGGCGAACACTCAACCGACTGAGCTAAACTTCGCTCCTCCACCCATACAATGCCAGATTAGATTTCAATGAATTCCAAAATGTCCACCGCATGATTTGACCAATCAAAACATCTTTAGGAACACACGTAAAACCATTGCCGTTGTATATTAGCTGTCGAAGTTAAAGCCATTTCCAAAATAAATTGTAGAATGAAAACGAATGGCTTATGTTATAATACTTTTCGATGGAAACTTGGCAATATAGCTGACTTGTGTAATCACGTTTTGAAACCTTTCAAAGTTTTCTTTCAAACTATATTTATTATTAATTACAGATATCAGGAAATCGATACATAGTGAACGCTGGATTAGAAAGAAAGACATACATGCATCACTGGAAGAAACAGAAGAAACATAGAAATATAAAAACAATACCACTCACTCGAAACGTAAAGTCTGGTTTGTTTAACGACAACACTGTAGCACATTCATTAACCATCAACTATTGTGTTACGGGTGAATCACCACAATAACAAACAGAAATGGCTTTACTGCTTCTAACTCGATGAGCCACCAACTTGTTTTATGAAACACGTAAACATTTAATTAATAATGACTAATTATTGGGGGGGGGGGGGTATATCCAGATAACACACACACACACACACACACACACACACACACACACACGATAAAATAATAATAACAAATATAAAATAGGATAACATATTTGATATGAGGAAGGAAGGAAGGAAATTTTTTATTTAACGATTCACTCAACACATTTTATTTACGGTTATATGGCGTCGGACATATGGTTAAGGACCACACAGATATGGAGAGAGGAAACCCACTGTAGCCACTTCATGGGCTACTCTTTTTCGATTAGCAGCAAGGGATCTTTTATATGCACCATCCCACAGACAGGGTAGCACATACCACGGCCTTTGATATACCAGTCGTGGTGCACTGGCTGGAACGAGAAATAGCCCAATGGGCCCACCGACGGGGATCGATCCCACACCGACCGCATGTCTGACGGGCGCTTTACCACTGGGCTACGTCCCGCCCCCTTATTTGATATGAGATAAACGTTAATCGTACTGCACCCGACTTGGCTGACTAACTACATGAACCAAGTAATAATTATCTATCACGAACTATCTTGATGTACATGTTACACGTATGACACCTACATCAAAATACTACTAATATGTTTGAGTTACAACCCGTCGGCGGTTGGAGTAAAAGGCGGGATATATACTTTATTCCATTACGCCATAATTAGGTAGGTTATCTGTGGCGTCAAAAAACAACAACATTAATTGTTCATACTCCCTACACATATATATTGTTTGGATAGGCAAGTTACTCTGGTCCATAAGCACACTAAATAAAAGTACTGGGCTACGACACACTGTGTGCCAAATTATAACAAAATACAACATCCACCACATACCCTGCCGGACATTAATAGCGCAGAGGCGGATCTAGGGATGGGGTCGCAGGGGCCCGCCCCTCTAACTTTTGCGACAG
>NC_054703.1:4953470-4970970 GCF_016097555.1 Gigantopelta aegis
TGCAATGTGACAACGTCTGGCATGCTGGGGTACGACATGCAATGTGACACAACTTTTGACATGCTGGGGTAAGGCATGCAATGTGACACAACTTCTGACATGTTTGTGCCCATTTTTCAAATACTATCAGATGCTTTGAAAATCATCAAACGTAAACACAAATAAGTGACACTGGTCTCATTAATCAAAACTAATAATTTACAAGGGAGATATTTGAATCATTTATTTGTTCACAAAAATATAAATATGACTTAACTACAGTGAAAATACGACGTTTCACCGAATACCACATTTATGTTTTCCGTAGATCTATATATTTCTTTGCTCTGTATATTAGTTTAGGGGCATATGTAGCTAAAATAGTTCTCGTAGGAATTTCATGTACATTTTTGGAACCAATGATATTTATAGTCACTACTGTATACAGATTTAAAAAAAGTATAGTTCCATTTTTGTCTGAGATCACCAAATGTCACCACTATAAACCTGTTCAAGGCGCTAAGTGAAATAAGGTGTAATCGTGTGCTGCCTTAAAAATATTGGCATGTAACATGTTAAAATAATGAAAACTATGTAAACTACACTAAAACATGAATAAATATTTGTTTTGTTGTTGGTAGGGGCGGATATAGAAATTTCAAGTGGGAGGGATTAGGGTTATACATTCTAACTACCTGTATTAGATGTTATGTGATATACTGAACCGCAAAAGAAACGCCATTTTCTCCAATGCTAATAAAAATTAAGAAATAATTACTCTTTCATTAGGTTTATTTAAGAAACGCATCTCCTCTCATTCCACTGCACGTCTTTGTGACACATTGTGACATATCGATTCAAGTAAAGCTTGGACGATTCGCTGAAACGCACTCTCAAAAACTAACGTGGGTCAAAGATGCAATCATTTCTTCGAAATCTCAAAATGCTGGTGCACCTCGTGGTAGGTATAACTGCAAACTTCGATTGCTAGCCTGTCATGTGTCATTTCGATATAAACGCCATGCCACGATTATCAAGAAACTAGCGAGAACAAGCTATTGGAAGAATAAGAGCCGGACAGAGTGCGCAGATCGTTGCAAATGCATATAACGTCAACGTCAGGACCCTATTCTGACAAACCGTCATTGCCGCTATCAGCAATAGAGAAGAGTCCTCTTCTCAGATCAAAGTCGATTTTGTATTTCAACGGCGGATGGCAGAGTACGGGTCTGGCGAAGAAGAGGTGAACGGTATGCAGATGCATGTGTGATGGAGAGAGACCCCTGGGGTGGGAAAAGCATCATGGTTTGGGGAGCCATCGGGATGAACCATAAAGCTGGACCTGTGGTCTTTCAGAATATTGACCCAGCTCGAGGTAATGGCGTCACGGCTCTGCGATATATCGACCAAGTCCTTCGAACTCACATTTTGCCCTATTTTGTCAATCGCCAGAATCACATGTTACAGCAGGACACTGCCCGCGCCCACACTGCCAGAGTCACCAGGGACTTTCTACAGCAGCACAACATCAGAACCATCACATGTTACAGCAGGACACTGCCCGCGCCCACACTGCCAGAGTCACCAGGGACTTTCTACAGCAGCACAACATCAGAACCATCACATGTTACAGCAGGACACTGCCCGCGCCCACACTGCCAGAGTCACCAGGGACTTTCTACAGCAACACAACATCAGAACCATCACATGTTACAGCAGGACACTGCCCGCGCCCACACCGCCAGAGTCACCAGGGACTTTCTACAGCAGCACAACATCAGAACCATCACATGTTACAGCAGGACACTGCCCGCGCCCACACTGCCAGAGTCACCAGGGACTTTCTACAGCAGCACAACATCAGAACCATCACATGGCCTGCCCTCAGTCCGAATTTGAATCCAATAGAGCACTTGTGGGATGAAGTCCAAAGAAGACTCAATGAAGTGCGACCGAGGCCGATAACTACAGCAGATCTGAGTGTATCTTTCCTCAGGATATGGGCCGCGATTCCTATGGTCTTTATCAAGCGCCTTATTCACTCCATGTACAGGAGATGTGTGTCTGTGGTCAACGCTCGTGGGGGCCACACGAGGTATTGACTTGCAACGCCCCAACTGATGCCTGCAATGTTAAATGCCCTTCTGAGAACCAGCCTCTGTTGCAGAAGTGTGAACAAAATTAACTTTGTCCGATGTTTCCACTCAAAAGGGGTATTTATTCAATAAGGTCTACATTGACTACATCTTTAAAACGGTTGCTAAGAGATGTGCGCCATCTTGTCACTGTAAAATGTGTAGTAGGTCTTTCAGACTACTAATTGGAGAAAATCCATAAAGTATTTATTTTTCAAAATAAGGGATTGTGTAATAGAAATAATATAATTCTGACACCTACACTGGCTTCCATGCCAAAACAATCATCTAATAAATCTCCACTGTTGCTATTTAAAACAAATATTTCCAAACGTATGTCATAAAATGCACAAGACACGGGGGGGGGGGGGGGGGGGGGGGGGAGGGCGTATTTTCCTTTGCGACAATTGTAAACAATGTCAGTAATGTGGGTTGAATGCCACTTTATCATCCATTCCTTCCCAATCTGGAGCTCGACGCGGTAAGACGTGTTTGTTTCGTTTGTGCACACTGCACGTGCTTTCGTGTACTCGACTTGGGGATCCTTCATTTCGTTGTTTTTGTCAGCGAAATGAAGTTTTCTACTGGGATGTATGCGGCCATTGGAACTGATTGAACGCTGGGACGCTCCTCGTTTCGACAGCCGGCACCACCAGGTTGGATTCTTTTTTAGCGAGATTCCATTCTGCAGAACGCCACGGTTGTTCGCGTTTAGTCTCTACATGTCCAAGCTTGTCCTAGCAGCAATGGAAGATTGACTGCCCCACTCTAAGAAGAAATAGGAAGCGGGGTCGGCCCATACTACTCTTTTATAGACTTGACTTTGCTTTATAGTGATATCATCTCATATTCTCCAGAGTCGGGCCCGTCCGCACCACTATACCGACCCATGACTGGACTATACCCTAGTCTGATACTCTCTCTCGTTCAGACGGATCCGGCTTCTCAAGATCTGTATTTCTGCACAGCACTACACCTTCAACGTCTAATGACTGTCAATCTAGGGGTTTTCTTGACGGGATGCAACCCATCTCGTCCCTATAAGCTGTGCACACAAACAGCCTTAACGAGGCCACTCACGTGGACATATAGATTGGATTTTAAATTTTAGAATGAATGAATAAATGTTTAACGACACCCCAGAACAAAAAATACATCGGCTATTGGGTGTCAAACTATGGTATTAAACTTTTAGATCTGCGTTCAAAATTTTATGACGAAATTACTTCTTCTTTTTTTATATTGTTAAATAGTCCGATCCTCTCTTCTTTCTCTTATTTATTTTTGGACTGACCTTCTAAAGTGCTCCAAATTATATAAACATTCGGCCGAGCAGTCAATTCTTTTTTATTTTTAGCTTGTAACTTTTTATTATTATTTTTTAAAAGTTATATTAACTTTTTTACTAATTGCAATTTTCAAAATCCTGCCCATTTTCAACTCTACCCTCCCATCCCCCCATCCCGAGTCAGGCCACCGATTTTATCGGAGGTCGGACTCTGGATGGGCGTGTTCCTTACCCTATGGTATATGAGCACGTTAACGTAGTTATCTATTTAAAGAATAACTAACGAGCTACAAGGAATTATGAATTATCTGTCCCGAGTGAATGAATGTTGTAAACCCGAGCCTTTGGCGAGGGTTTTACAACATTCATTCACGAGGGACAGATAATTCGTAACTCCTCGTAGCGAGTTGGTTATTCTCTTTATTACCCATTGCCAATTTTAACTGATTTTTAATGTAAAAATATTCCTCTGCAGTCTACAACAAAGCCATCAGCCATTACGTCATATAATTTTACGCGCATTACATGACGTAATGTAAGTGACGTTATAGCATAACGGCGTTCTTGTTACAGCCAAATGTTTACAGTACAAAATAATACAACTGTATTTGCATTTGAAAATAATTATTTTTATATATTACTAAAGCCACTGCTTATTAAACTATACCATTTCATGTTTACGAAACAAATGAGTCTATTTGTTTTTGTAAATCAATTAATGCTTTGTTGAAGAATGACGTGTGCTAACAGCAACCATAAGGCCATTCCACGATCCAAGCATCTCACATATTACAATTAATGCTTTGTTGAAGAATGACGTGTGCTAACAGCAACCATAAGGCCATTCCACGATCCAAGCATCTCACACATTACAATTAATGCTTTGTTGAACAATGGCGTGTGCTAACAGCAACCATAAGGCCATTCCACGATCCAGGCATCTCACATATTACAATTAATGCTGTGTTGAACAATGACGTGTGCTAACAGCAACCATAAGGCCATTCCACGATCCAGGCATCTCACATATTACAATTAATGCTTTGTTGAACAATGACGTGTGCTAACAGCAACCATAAGGCCATTCCACGATCCAGGCACCTTATAATTTACATTTAATACTCACAATGTTGTAGAATGTCACACGCTCACAATGTTGTAGAATGTCATGCGCTCAAAGGGCCCGCTAAGACCATTCTCCGATCCAGGCATCTCACAATTTACATTTAATACTCACAATGTTGTGGAAAGTCACGCATTCACAGGAAAGCGTTTGACAAATGAAAATTATTTCACTCGGGACATAAATATGATACGAAATGGAAGCTTGTTTAATATCCTATTAGTATTACCCCTCTGATAACTCATAACGGGGAAAATAAAAATAAACATTCTGTGACAAACATTCTTCATTGGTCTAACTTACAATATCATTGGACGCTTTGATGCTTATAAACCAATGACCTTGTCGATACTAAAGATGATGACGTCATCTCAACTTAGCTAAGACATAAAATAATCAAGTACTTTAAATAGTTTTCGTTTATGGCTCTCATTATTAAATTTGTAATAAAATGTTATTTTAGTGCAATTCATTATCGATTTTTTTACATAAAAAATATAATAGGTTTTTGAACAGTATCAGTGAACGTGATTGTAATACAGCTATAGCAATGTCCAGAACAGTGTTTAAAGTGGTTTACATCGTTTCTATATAAATGTACCTTTAGCCTACGTATATGAAAAATAAAATGGCTTTATAGAGAGAGAGAAAATAGCCAGGGGTAATTAATAGAATAGCAAATTCGGTACCAGTTATCATCAAATTTGTGTCGCTCGTGAAATAATTTTCATTTGGCATTCACTAAAGCTCGTGACAAGTGGACATTATTTCACGTGGGACATACATATGATAATAACTGGTAACTGCTTTATTACCATCTATGTGTATCACTAAACTCCATTGGTTAATGTCTCGGCAAGGTCGTTGAGGTTCTACTGGGATATAACATTTTGATATGCACCAAGACATTTTTAACAATCAATCCACGATCCAAGCATCTCACATGCTACATTTAATACTCACAATGTTGTAGAAAAACACTTGTCTACAAGAACCGTTAAGACCATTCCACGCTCGAGTCGTCTCACAGACACTTGACTGGCTGAGTCCAAAAAAGTGGTAGTCTGCATCACAGCTGTAGGTGGCAGTGCTTGCTATTACAATTGAAGTGTAGGTCACTGTGCCACTGGGCAGGGGAGGTGGTACAGGACACTATTGGAGACACTATTGATAGGGTAGGGTATATTTGAAACAATTTGAGCCTTTTTTTCTTCTGGGTTATTATTAATATTATTAAAAAGAATGTCCACTACACATTTCATGTTGAACAGATATTATTTTATGACCTAGTATGCAGTTGAACGTCGTTTAATTCCGATCCAATATAATCCTATGCAGTGCATTGCAAAATAAGTACAGAGCACTCACTGGAACGTCCATAGAAACAGATTGATGTAGGGATGGTCTAATTGTCTTGTGTTTATTTCACGAGTACCAGACGACCTCATTTCAATCAAGTTCCTTTAATTGCCTTAAGTTGTACAACTCATCAGCATCATACAAACAATATAGCATATATTATACAGATATGTACACAATAATGTACAGGATAATGGTGGAGAGTGATTTGACATTATAGACATATATAATACAAAGTATCACAGTACTGCTGACTTATATCACAAAAAGATATAGGTCGTTATTACATAAGAGAAAATGTTAAATACTTGAGGTGCTACCGGGATACACATGTATGATGCACTACATTGTACATCACTATTAGCATTACGTCTTTATTCCACTAGTTCATTTCTTACCTTATTTGCCCGTTGTAAATATTTCCCAAGGTTATTAAGATCTTTATTATTGTCAGTTCTTAAAAGTTGTATAAGCTTGAAAACACTTGGACGTTTATAATAATATTGTTTTATAAATTGTGTTCTTATATCATTGTATCTTGGACATTGTAGAATGAAATGGTACTCATCTTCTACTTCATTTGTATTACATACTGTACATAATCTTTCTGATCTTTCAATGTTTCTGTATCTACCAAATTCTATATTTAATTTATGGGCGCAGAGTCTAAATTTTGTAATTTCTTTCAATTGTGTAACGTCCAACGGTTTTGTAAGATAACTTTGAAATTTAAATTCAGTTAATAAATATTTATACAAATTACCTTTTGACGTTGCTGTTATTCTATTGTAAGATTGTTGCTTGGACACATCACACAATCTTTGCTTAATTACACTGTAAGTATTATTATCAACTTCCGTTAGACTCCATATATAATTTAAACCAACTGCATTTAGTTCCTGTTTAACATCCATTAACCAATTGTTATCAAGCTGATCCATTTCCTCATATATAGCCATTAATATGCAGTTATTAGTATTACGTAGTTTGATCCAGTATTTAAAAATTCTTAGTTTTCTAATAATATACAATGGAAATCTTCCTAATTCACTATATACAAAATCATTACATGTCCCTTTCCGTACACCCAGTAATGTTTTACAAAATTGTAAATGAATCTTTTCAACGTCTTGGCCAGGGTGGAAACCCCATACTTCCGATCCATAACTAAGAACACTGTTGACATAGGTATCAAATACAGATAGCATTGTTTCAATATTAAAATAATTATTTTTACATACGTTATGAATTGAGAATAAAGCTTTACGACCTTGTTCCGCTGCTCTTTTTTGTGTCCTACTAAATTTTCCGTTATAATAAAATAAAATACCAAGGTAATTAAATTCATTGACAACCTCTAGTTGACAACCATTATAAAACCACTTCTCATTATCTCGAAGTTTGCCTCCATTTCTAAAAACCATAATTTGGGTCTTAGTTGTATTTACTGTTAAATCCCATTTACTTGTATAATTAGATATTGAATCAAGCATTTTTTGCAATCCTTCGGGTGTTTCAGCTAGAAGCACCATATCATCGGCATACATTATTAGAAATATATTTAACATTTGTATATCAACATATGGACAATTATCTGATAGTAGGTGCATTTCGCAATCGTTAACATACATAGAAAATAATATTGGTGACAAAACCTCACCCTGAAATAAACCGTTCTTGCACATAAAAAAATCAGAAAGTTCATTATTGTATTTTACACAACATTTAACATCATTATATAAAGACCGTATAATAGCTAACATTCTTCCTTCGATACCTTGTTGAATTAGTTTGAACCACAAGTTTTGTCTGTTAATAAAATCAAAAGCTTTTTTGTAATCTACAAAGCAACAATATAAACGTGTTCGATTCTTTAGTGTTCTATGTATTAAATGTTGTAAGATAAAAATGGCATCTATAGTAGACATTTGGTTTCTGAATCCTAGTTGGGCGTCAGTAATGATATCATTATCTAAGTCGTAATCTAGCAATCTTTTGTTTAAAATAGAAGTAAAAAGTTTACCCAAACAACTGACTAATGTAATGCCCCTGTAATTGTCAGTATCATTTGTATTTCCTTTTTTAAAAACAGGAGCAATACAGCCAACTGACCAAGACTGAGGATAGTAACCAGATTTAAAAACATTATTAAACAATAAAAGTAGACATGGTATCAAAACATCTTTACAATTTATAAGATACTCATTTAAAATATGATCATAACCACAGGCTTTGTTCTTCTGTAACCCTTTAATCGCAACGACGATTTCTTTTTCAGTAATGTCATGATCTAATGCAGTACATGATGTTTGACTAGTGTGTGTATCATAACTCGATAAGAACTCATCTACTTCATGGTTAGTGGTAGGTTCGGTACCAGCCAGATTAGAAAAATGGTTGAAAAATGCATCATTACTCAACTCCGATCTGTTATTTTGTTTTCTTTTCTGGAAATATTTGTAAAACGTTTTAGGGTTATATTTTCTTAAATAATTCAACATGTTACCCTGTTGGCATTTATATTTCTTTTTCAATTTATATTCTAATTTTTTGTATATTTTTTTTACCCGAATAAGTTCAATGCGATTGTCATTAGTTTTGTTAGCGTTAAAATTTCGTATGGCTTTTCTGTATTCATTGTATCGTTGTTTCAAAACTACGTTAAACCAAGGTTTATCTTCACGTTTGGTCTTAGATGATCTTTTCTCTGTTGTACTAGTTTTGTAAGTCTTAATGGAACAATAAGGTAAAATAATGTTATTCAGTTCATTTGTAAATTTGTCTACACATGTATTTATATTTTCATGACTGGTTTCTTTTATGGTACATATATTTAATAAAGCGTCCACACGCTCAGCAATTTGGAGAACAATCTCTTGATTATTTTCATCATTCCATTTTACACTAAAATGCGTTTGTTCTTTTACATTTGGTACATAATTAATTTCTTCTACAACAGGGTAGTATATTGTAAAACAAACTGGCGAATGGTCCGAAAAACAATTAAAGTTACCTGACTCAAACTGTTAAATTAATTCAAAACAAGATTCATTTATAAGTACATAATATATAAGGCTAGAGCCATTAGCATTATAAAATGTTATATTTCCGTTTCTATCTACAGAATGTCTACCATTTAAAATCCGTAGACCACTAGTTTTACATAAAGATAAAAGTTTCCTGCCGAACTGATTTATTGTTTTATCTTCATTGAAACGTGATACGATATCAGCATCAGGTATGTATTCTACAACGTTAGATAATATATGTGCTGTGAATTCAGATAGTCTATCATTTTCAATGAAGTCAGAACCAGTCCCAGTACGACTGTTAAAGTCACCAATAGCTATAATGTTACCTAACTCGATATATCTAGCTATACTATCTTCAAGCACTGGAAATAAATCAACATCATTGTTATTATAATATGTACTATTGATAGGGGGGGGGGGATGTAATTAATAAAAATATAAGTATCTCTACCAACAATAACATTAGCTACAAGCTTCAGTATAACAATGCTGTCGCAAACCTTCTCAATACAAAAACAACAATCTTTTAAAGAGTCTCTGATGAAAATAACTATTCCTCCTCCTTTGCCATGCTCTCTAGGTATATTGCATGTAATATAATTGGGTATGGTTATATCATTAGAATCTATCCAGCATTCATATAAACAAATAATATCGTATTTACAAATGATGTCTAAAAATTCCACATCTTGCAGTTTGTTATTTAAAGATCTACACACGTTCCAAGATAGTACAGATAAACCACCCCCCGCGAGTCCCTATACTACATTGTCACTGGTATCCGATGGTCCAGATGCGTGATGGTGATCCGATGTTGGTGTAGAAGAAGCACGCTGTCTTTTCACTGTAGGTCTCCTGTCACGTTCGCTGGACTGTTCACGCTGGGTATTCTGTGACGCACGTGGCGGTGTAGACTGCACAACAACATCCCTGTAAGATCTAGGGTCAGTTTCCGATGCGGCCGTGTTTTCGTAAAGTCGGCCATCTACGAATAGTTTGTCTCTTACCATCTTTGTCTTGTGACCTGCTACTCTGAACCTCTTTGCTACCGGGTACAATTTCTTGCGACGCTCTTCGACAACGGCGGGAAACTGCTCATTGATTCCGTATGGCTTATTTTTCAGTCTGTATGCTTTGGATTTGACCATAGCAAGATCTTTAAAGTAAAGAAAACGCGCAACAATAGGTCGAGGATTACCACCACGTCTTCGGCCGAATCGATGGACATTGCCAAACTCTATATCCCATTCCACTCCAAGTTCATGACAGATAAACTCCCTTAGTACATTTTCTGTGTTTTCGTTATTGTTTTCGGAAAGTCCTGTGAATATGATATTGTTTTTCATTGATCTACACTGTAAATCAGTAATAGTAGCCTTCAATTACTCGCGTTCTTTTCGTACCGTCTCGAGTTCTGCTTTTATTTCATTACTGTCCTTATCTGCAGATGTGAGTCTGGTTTTTATCTGTGCAATATCAGATTTACTTTTGTCGCATGCACTTTTCACACCATCATAAAAATTACTCAGTCCTTGGATACTATTTTCCAGCTCCCTGCTGTTCTTGTGAGCAGTCTTAACGTCAGCTTCTAACGTACTCACTTTTGCTGTCAGCGATGTAATGGATGACTGAACATCCTCTATTTTCTGAACATATATCTCTATATGCGACAGTCTGGAGTCCATTTTTGTCATAAGTTCAACAACATAATCAAGTGTGAACTTTCCAGCTTGCTCAGCTTGCTCAACATTATCCCCATACATCACATCTCGTGTGTTCCCAAGAACCGTAGATATATCATTTGTAGCCATTCTAATCGTACAAATAAAACCTTGCTTTTTACAGCATACAGCTTGGTCAGTTTCAAACAATGCACGTGCGGAATGTAAATAAACACTGGTGACTTTCAGTATAGCCAATCAAGCGTAACGTCAAACTCGACTTGAACCAACTCAAATGTAAACTGTTCAATGAGATAACACATGCTCATGCCCATGTCCAAGAACATTTTGAAACGTATATCAGTTTAACACTTACAAATATTTAAAGTCTGCATTCACTCCGAACATATTTCTTCTTTTCGCTTGTTATTTCATCTTGAAAGCGTATCTATAAACTATATTTTGTCCAATCTACTCGGAGCCGAGAAAAACACGTCCACCATTACCCGCACATGCGCACAGACGACAATGTCTCGTGCAGCAGGTTAGTAAAATCAATTGCGAATATTTGGAGATACAGAGATGTTTGTGTATGTTATGGAAAATAATACTTTGAGCTACATGGTATTTTTAACTGTCAAATTGTAAACATTTATTTATTTTTATCAATACAAAATACTTCCGTAACACAAACTTCTGCATTTGACGTCATAGCTTTTCTTTGATTTATTTGCTCAAGAACATACCACTCCACCGCTACGCAGTCTCGTGATATATATATTATTGCGCAATATAAACTTGTGGGATAAATAGGAATCGAAACCAACGAATGGGAACTTCTGTATATTTATTGCATTATTTCTGTGTTCTCCCATTTTAAATGTTAAATATGTTTACTTGCTCACCTTGTATGCGCTATCCCGACTGTGGGATGGTGCATTTAAATCATCCATTATCACAAATGAAAAAATGGAGCGGGTTTCCTCTCTATGATTATGTATGAAGTACCAAATGTTTGATATCCATTACTTGATGATTAATGAATCAATGTGCTCTAGTTGTTGTTATTTTTTTCTATTTTTTTATTAGCGGTATTAGAAGAAACCACATGTCCTGCACCACCGCCCCTGCCCAATGGCACAGTGACCTACACTTCAGTTGTAATAGGAAGCACTGCCAGCTACAGCTGTGATGCAGACTACCACTTTTTTGGACTCAGCCAGTCAAGTGTCTGTGAGACGACTCGAGCGTGGAATGGTCTTAACGGTTCTTGTAGACAAGTGTTTTTCTACAACATTGTGAGTATCAACTGTAGCATGTGAGATGCTTGGATCGTGGAATGATTGTTAAAAATGTCTTGGTGCATATCAAAATGTTACATCCCAGTAGAACCTCAACGACCTTGCCGAGACATTAACCAAACGAGTTTAGTGATACACATAGATGGTAATAAAGTATTTACCAGTTATTATGATATTTATGACCCACGCACTTGTCAAGAGTTTTAGTGAGTGAGAAGTGAAATTTATTTCACAAGGGACACAAATTTGATGATAACTGGACCGAGTTTGCTATTCTATTAATTACCCCAAGTTATTTGCTCTCTCTCTCTCTCTCTCTCTCTCTCTCTCTCTCTCTCTCTCTCTCTCTCTCTCTCTCTCTCTCTCTCTAAAACCATTTTACTTTTATATACGTAGGCTTAACGTACATTTATATAGAAACGATGTAAACCACTTTAAACACTGTTCTGAATATTGCTAGAGCTGTATTACATTCATGTTCACTGATACTGTTCAAAAACCTATTATATTTATTGTGTAAAAAAAAATCTATAATGAATTGCACTAAAATAACGTGAACTCTTTAAAGCACTTGACATTATTTTGTGTGTTAGCTAAATTGCGACGACGTCATCTTTAGTATCGACAAGATCATTGGTTTATAAGCATCAAAGCATCCAATATTATTGTACGTTAGACCAATGAAGAATGTTTCTCACAGAATTTTTATTTTTATTTCCCCCGTTATGGGTTATCGCAGGGGTAATAATTATAGGATATTAAGCAAGTTTCCATTTCGTATCATGTTTATGTCCCGAGTGAAATAATTTTCAGTTGTCAAAAGCTTTATGGCTTAATACAACCCTTACACGACCGTCTTTGAAGTCACTAAACACGAAATTTAGCAACGAACGCTTGTCCATCGCAGATGGCGTCGACAACATTCCAGGCTAGTTTCGCCATGTCCTGCAGTTAAAGGTAAAGAAGTGTACGATCTACGAACGCATAGCAAACCAGCAGGCAGGTGGTTACAAACTTTTATGTGAAACCTAAACTCCATGATGCCTGTTAGAGGTGCACTTATTAGATGATTACAGACGGGGCATACCAAACCAGCAGGCAGGTGGTTACAAACTTTTATGTGAAACCTAAACTCCATGTTGCCTGTTCTCATAGTCTTCTAATAGACTTGATACATTCATTTGATGAGCTGTGCAAGTCTGTCTTTGTCCAGCCTGAGACATTTACATGGCTATAAAACATTCTGGCAATGTCAGTCAGCACATTGTTACGAGTTAGCAATCCTCAAAATATTATATGCTTTAAAATACCACGGCAACAATAACTTGATCAATCTAGACATTTTGAGTTTAGGAAGAGGAATATGTATTAAATCTCAATTTAGCAATCCTCAAAGTATTATATGTTCTAAAATACCACGGCAACGATAACTTGCTCAATCTAGACATTTAGAAAGTTTAGGGGTATAGGAATTACAATATCTGTTAACTGTCTATGGTGGGAACAAACATCGATGTTTTCGAGTTCTCTGCCATTGAGTTTTCGAAGTCTGTTGTTACTATTTCGTATAGCAATCCGGCCAGGACTTTCCCTTCAGTGTGAGAGACCAATGCTTGTTTTCGATGTTTGACTATAGATGCATAATTTATTCTTCTTTCAGCCACTTCCTAGCGGTACAACTCGGGACATATCTGTTCCTGGATTAGTTACCGCAGGATGGAAGATAGAGGCAATAGGAACGCCACTTGATTCACCAAGGTAATTGTGATGTCCATGCAATACTAGTTACATTCATCAGTAATCACATTTCAATTTCATTCATTACAACATAACGTTATCACATTGGTCGAGTCGTAGCAACGGGAGTTTGGTCATTTCTCGATGAAGGCAAAAATTTACTTCGCTTGGAACGTCACATCTGATCACATCAGTTTATATGGACAAGTTGCCTTATTGAAGATTGTAATTTATCCAACAAAAATAATTCAAAATAAAGTATGAAGTTTTATTATTACTATTATCAAGTTTAATTATAAGTGTGTCACCGATTCACAGTTTGTAGATGAATTTTTGTTTTCATGCCCTGATGAACGTAAAAGAAATAACAGACAATCCCTTAATTATAGTATAATTATTATTACTATATATATATGTTGTTATTATTATCACCATCATTAATATCATTACATTATTATTATTATTACCATTAATATTATTGTTATTATTTTTATTATATGAAGTAGAATAATAATGTAGGTATAATATACCCGAGAGATCATGCACCGGCCTATTAACGGGAAATGGTTTCAGTGGAATCAATTTACTTTGGAAATCAATCAACAAATGATTATAGTCAATCAATTATTTAGGTTTATCTATGATTACATATTATTTAATATAAGTGCAAAACGGTCGTCGATTATACATATTCCTCTGTATAAAACTATTTATGTTTTGTTATTTTACAATATTTATGTCGTTTCATTTATGGAGGTTTTTTATTATGCTAGTTTCAGACTACCAACCGTAACGACGATGTTGGCCAACTCGCCCATCTATCGACTTCTATGACAGTCCAGTATCTAGTCTGAGAATTCTTTTAACAGGATTCTCGTCGTATACAACGAGTTGATCAGTTGTAAATCAGGAGTGGGAGAAACTACAACTTAACAATCGAGTTGGCCAACTCAGTCGTGACAGTTGGTATAGTCTGAGTTCAACCAAAGTGTTCCAATGTCAAAGTCAATGTCAAAAACAAGTCATAATTGTAACTAGATCGGTTTATGGGATTACTCGGTTTGAAGGTTTGTCTGGTTTAAGTGATGGTCCGGTTTATTGGATTGTCTGGTTCACAGTTGTTGTTATTCGTTGTCAGTTCCAGGTTCGGTGAAGGACGTAGCACAGTGGTAAATCGCTCGCCTGATGCGTGGTCGGTCTATAATCGATCCCTGTCGGTGAGCTTATTGGGTTGTTTCTTGTTCCAGCCACTGCACCAAGACTGGGATATCAAAGGTCGTGGTTAGTGCAACCCTGCCCGTGTATGTTGCATATACACGATTCCACGAGGCACGCTTAATGTTAAGAGCATCAGATAGTTACGCACTTGGATCTTAGGGCTAATGTCGCTTCGTGGAACAGGGCCCAGATTCCATGCTACTAACCAAGAAAAATACCGCGGTTTCCTCTCTAAGACTATACGTTAAAATTGCCAATTGTTTCACATCCAGTAGCCAGTGATTAATATGTCAATGTGCTCTAGTGATGTCGACATACTAGGTTCACACTACCAACTGTCACGACGGATTGGCCAATTCGCCAATCTAACTTCTACAACTATTCATGTGTTAGTCTGAACACTCTGACAACTCGGTGCTTGACGCGTACATCTCCTACGACCGATTAAGTGTTAATCAGAGCGCACCTGTCGTAAGTCGGAATTTGAGAGAAATTAAAACACAACTGTCGAGTTGGCCAACATCGTCGTGACATTTGATATTCCGACACTAGCACTAAACAAAATCAGTGGTTTGTTTTTTACAATTAGAGCCATTTTTGGATGATTGAATTCAGACATTACTAATATTTTATTGTTTTGATTATCCATTTCCGTTCATCGAACTGTTTCTGCGATGCATTTGTGATACAACAAACGGCTTCGTGACTGAGGAACCCAAATTTCACAATCTCCCAACAGAAATAACAAATAAACAAACCAGTTCAATATATATATATATATATATATATATATATATATATATATATATATATATATATATATTTCACCAAAACTACAAACCTCTCTAAGCTTAGATTTTATAGAAATTTAGTTATGATAGTTCAGAAATTACAGTTAGATATAGTCATATTCAAACACTGGTAAATGCTGAATACAGTTCAGTTTATCACACTAAACTCCAGACAACAGTCTTTTCAAACGTCATATACTTGAACTCCTCAGTTCACATCAGACACCACAGAGTATTTTCAAACTCCAGATACTTGAAATCCACAAGTCAATGTCGTAGTAACTAATAGGGTCGCTGTCTCCAAACAAGGTCGATCAGTCCTTGTAATCATCACCAAGGTTAACACCACTTTGGCGTTCCACCATCAATACAACCATCCATCTCATTGACTCAAACTGCGACAAATGCTGCTGGCAACCCTCTGAACCATAGAACCAAAAAACCCAAACCAGACCTGATAAATAAAACAAGTTAACAATATAGCACAGTATGACACGCTATAGGTTCTACTGGGGCAATAACCCGAACCAGCACTTTTAACATGGTGGCAACCAAAACCCCGTTTACATTTATACAAGATAACATATTTACAATAAAATATGGTTGTGACAATACCCCCCTCCCCCCCCCCCCCCCCCCCCCCCCCCCCCCCCCCGAAAAAAAAACAACCACACATGCCTCTGAGAAGTAACGATTATGGAAACGAACTCTAGTGTATTTTGTAAACACCATTTCCTCGTTTCAAACATCACAGACTCTTGTTTCACTCTGATGTAACTTAATCGAAATGACTTACAGGTTTGTAGATTCACCAAACATAGTATCCATTTTCACAGGTTGAACCTAGTATCTGCAACTTAACACTTTCTGTTCCGGTGGCGGGACTTGGCTCAGTCGGTTGAACGCTGGCCTACGTTGCGTGCGTCGCAGGATCGAAACACCTCGGTCGATCCATTAAAATGATTGGGGTCTGTCTCGTGCATAACAAATGGTTATAGGCCGTGGTATGTGCTTTCCTGTCTGTGCGAAAGTGCATATAAGAGATCCCTTGTTGCTAATAGAAACATGTAGCGGGTTTCCTGATGACTACGAATCAAAATTACAAAATGTTTGACATCCCATATCCGATGATTAATTAATCAATGTGCTCTAGTGGTTTTAAACAAACTTTAAGTTTAACTTTCCGTTCCAGATTCTATTTCAACCTAATGAACGATGATAACAGAATTATACCCTTGAATGTGGACGTGCGCTTCAACGTTGGTGGTGACATAAACACCGTGATTATCAACTCCTTCAATGGATATTGGGGCAGACAGGACTTTCCATTCGCCCCAGATCAGCAATTTAACCTGACTATCCTAGTGACGGAGAATGGATTTGAAGTAAGTAGGAAAAAGAAAGAAAGAAAAAAAACGATGGGATGTTTGTATAATTGTGTAGGCCCTATCTGCTGTAACTTAATCGAAATGTGTTACAGGTTTGTAGATTAACCAAACGTACTGTCCATTGTCACAGATTGAACCTGGGATCTGCGACATGGACAGTACACAAACTAGCAGCAAGGCTCGAACTTAATAATTGTTCACCGAGTGCAATTTTGAGGTTGCTTACGTACATTTTTTAATAAGTGAGTTTTGCCGGAAATAAATATGAATAAAGTGTTATTTTGCTGTATGTAGTCATATTCGAAATGTGCAAAATTGCAAGAGAATATAAAACTAAACGAACGTTTTCTTGTCTTTTTTTTACCAATAACGCTTACACCGCTCCCGGGTCCCCCTCTAAATTTATGTAATGCTTCTGTTACAACCACTCCCACCCACTACATGACGTGGTTTCAACATTAGTATTGTTATTATTATTATTAATATTA
>NC_054703.1:4973470-4976392 GCF_016097555.1 Gigantopelta aegis
AAGAGTAACATTCGTGCACACACACACACGGAAGACTGAACCTGCCCCTGCACATAGAGCTGGATTCAACTGGGGTAAGTTGTAATTATGCCAACCTTTGGACGACAACACATGCAACATTACACTCTATTGTACGCTATACATTAAACCGAATGGCCATTGCGAATGAGTCAAACTAATAGGCCACATTGACGAAGCTTGGAAATATGTTACCTGTTTTCTAACCGAGCACAGACCAGAAACGCCATTGTGCCATTATTCTTACGGAAAGCATAATTAATAACTATAATTTGGTAACAGTACTAACGGTTTAGCTTGTTTCCGTACCGGTTAGTGACTTAAATATGGTGACATTCTCAGAAATGTTATTTTTTATATATTAAACACGAACTGTGTTAAATATAGCGTGCATTTTAATTGTAAAGATCTGGAAGCAAATTGCTAGGACGTCACAAACTACACTGGCAGTGGTAACCAATCACTATCCGTGACAGTAACGGTGTAGTTGAGAAATCTCTATATAATATTGTTAAATGCGTGAACAGAATATATATATACAGAGGTTTTTCAACTACACCTTTACTGTTCATCGAACTTGGCTCAGTCGCAGGATCGAACCACCTTGGTCGATCCATTAAAATGATTGGGGTTTGTCTCGTTCCAACCAGTGCATAATAAATGGTTATAGGCCGTGGTATGTGCTAAACAAACTTTAAGTTTAACTTTCTGATCCACATTCAATTTCAATCTAATGCACGATGGTAACAGGCTTATACCCTTAGTTGTGGACGTGCGCTTCAACGTTGGTGGTGACATAAACACCGTGGTTATCAACTCCTTCACTGGTTATTGGGGCAGACAAGACTCTTACAAGCCATCCTTTTCATTCGCCACAAATCAACAATTTAACCTGACTATCCTAGTGACGGATTATGGATTTGAAGGCGTGTTGAATTAAAAAAAAATCTCATACATTTTCCGGAAGAGTATTTCTCGACCCGAACCCACTACAAACTTCTCTCGCCTCAGTCTAGCCTCCCCAACCCTCCGATGAAATCCCTGCACATGCGCCTGCAGTGGTACTGTCTACGGAAACTCAGTCAGTGGTACTCTCTACGGTAACTCAGTCAGTGGTACTGTCTACGGTAACTCAGTCAGTGGTACTGTCTACGGTAACTCAGTCAGTGGTACTCTCTACGGTAACTCAGTCAGTGGTACTGTCTACGGTAACTCAGTCAGTGCTACTGTCTACGGTAACTCAGTCAGTGCTACTGTCTACGGTAACTCAGTCAGTGGTACTCTTTACGGTAACTCAGTCAGTGCTACTGTCTATGGTAACTCAGTCAGTGGTACTGTCTACGGTAACTCAGTCAGTGGCACTCTCTACGGTAACTCAGTACAAAAACAAGAAACAAAAGAAACATCAAATACAACATAAAAATGTAACCCCTGCCGCACCCCCCGCACCCGAAAAGAAAACGAAAATCATAATAAGAAAAGAAAAAAAACGTGAATCATGTTCTGACTGTTTGTTATTTTATTTCAGCTTATTTACCGTTATATTGTTAAGAAATAATATATTCTTAATTATTTGTCATGTGTATAGCCGGCCCTCATTTTCCAAGTATCTGTACACGGGGATCGTTTATATAAAATTCAAGGGTACTTTATACGGTTGTGTTATATATCATTACTCTGATCTGCCGTACGTTTTATGACATATCACAAAAGAGTTTCAAATTAAAAAAAAAAAGCGTTATCTCTGCTTGTTATGGGATTCCTTCGATAGTGGTTTATTTAAAACGTTTTGGATTATACAATAGCGAGGTTTGGTATTCCAAATGAATGTAGTTTCCATTTATAATCCATATTTAGTCAAATAAGGCCCACTAAACTCCCTGGCTGAATGGTTTTAATACAGGTTTTTTTTAATTTGATTGGGGATTGAGATGTATTTATGCTTTGCTATAAATGTTTTGTAGGCTAATACTGAATGCAATAAATGTAATAATAAATATGTATATAATATGTTTAATGTTGTAGGTGACCGTTGATGGCCAGTGGCATGCAACACGGGAACACAATGTTAACGCATCAGTGATCACCGCTATCAGAATAGATGATGCCTGCATTTATCAATCAGTTAAAATGTTTTACTGATTGCCAGAGAGAGGAAATCCACAGACAAACAGACAGAGAGAGACACAGATACAGAAGAACAGAGACCAACCGGGGGGCGGGGGGGGGGGGGGGGGGGGCAGATACGGCAGAGAAGAAAAATTAACACATACATACCGAAAGAGAGAGAGAGAGAGAGAGAGAGAGAGAGAGAGAGAGAGAGAGTGAGAGAGTGAGAGAGTGTGTGTGTGTGTGTGTGTTTGGATTAGCAGTAAAATTAATTTACATGTTTATTTTATTTTATTTTATTTTTGGGGTTTTGGGGTGGGTTTTTTGGTGGGTGATGTTTGTTGGTTTTTTGTGTTGTTTTTTTGTGTTTTTTTGGGAGGTGTGGGGGGGGGGGGGGTTGTTTATTGTTGTGTCTTTTTTTCTGATCTGGTTGTTATGTCTCGAAATATAAGGACACAAATGTATGGAATCAACCATTATGTTGCGAAATGTCCATTGAACTCTGCATTGTGCACGAATACGACCACGAGCACGCATTACGGTCTTGTCGTTCAGATTTATAACATTTAATGTTTTGTTTACATAATGCAAATCAGAAGAAGCACATTTTCCGCCCAGCGTCGTCATAGTTACATTTATTTTCTCATCGCCACCCAACCGTTGTCCTAATGGTTGACATTCAATAGCCGATGATTAACAAATCGGTGACTTTTTGATTGTAGAAACTAAATGGTTAAAATTAAATACAGGTGTTTTATTTGTATAGCAATGTATGTACAATTAAAAATGGAACAC
>NC_054703.1:4976592-5022835 GCF_016097555.1 Gigantopelta aegis
AAATTTAAATTTTAAATTTTAAAATGCTTTTCTTCTCCTAGCGTTTACGATCGGAAACTTGGTAGTATAATTCTCTGGAACAATTTTCAGATAATCAGAGATATATTTTGACAATTGTGAATTCGTGAGTTTAAAAAAATTAGATTTAAAGATTTTAAATCAAACATTTTCTGTGAAAATATTACTTTTGATTTGATGGTTGGTTCTGAAACTTTGGAAACTGTTTTTATTCATTAATTTATCATTAAATTAAAACGAATTCAAGACAAATTTAATGTTGAAAATTTAGAAGTCTATCTCCTGCTAGAATTTAGATCGAATAGTTCTGAAACTCGTTACGACGATTCTCTGGGACGGTCTTTATAAACTAATATAAATATATTATGAAATGTTGGAAGAGAGAGAGAGAGAGAGAGAGAGAGAGAGAGAGAGAGAGAGAGAGAGAGAGAGAGAGAGAGAGAGAGAGAGAGAGAGAGAGAGAGAGAGAGAGATAGGGAGATAGAGAGGGGAAGGATGTGTGTGTGTGTGTGTGTGTGTGCGAGACAGACAGAGACAGACATACAGTGTTCTTCACGTCGAGGTATTAGTAATTCTAGTATTTTATTGCTTACTGGTTATTTGTAATGATAACTTGGTTGTATCTCATCTCTCCTAACTCTGTGCAGAATAGCTTTTTAAAACATTATGTATTACATGTATTATGTATATTTTAAAAGGTGAGACGTTAATAAAATATTAAACTGAATTGATATTCAATACTGAGCTAAATCCATCCAGTCCCCCCCCCCACACACACACCACATACACCCCCATTAAATGCCAAATTAGATTTTACTGACATCCAAAATGTTCAACGCATGCTTTGACCAATCAGATGTATTTGCGAACACAAGAAGAACCATTGTTGTTGCGTATTAGCTGCCAAACTGTTTTTTTTTTTTCAAGCAATTTCCGAGAAAGAAAAAAAGCAGAATGAAAAAGGATAGCTTTGTGACCGAGTGCAGGTGTTAGGAGTTAACACTGAGGTACGTCCCGCCGTCTAGGTGTTAGGTGTTAACACTGAGGTACGTCCCGCCGCCTAGGTGTTAGGAGTTAACACTGAGGTACGTCCCGCCGTCTAGGTGTTAGGAGTTAACACTGAGGTACGTCCCGCCACCTAGGTGTTAGGAGTTAACACTGAGGTACGTCCCGCCGCCTAGGTGTTAGGATTTAACACTGAGGTACGTCCCGCCGTCTAGGTGTTAGGAGTTAACACTGAGGTACGTCCCGCCGCCTAGGTGTTAGGAGTTAACACTGAGGTACGTCCCGCCGCCTAGGTGTTAGGAGTTAACACTGAGGTACGTCCCGCCGCCTAGGTGTTAGGAGTTAACACTGAGGTACGTCCCGCCGCCTAGGTGTTAGGAGTTAACACTGAGGTACGTCCCGCCACCTAGGTGTTAGGAGTTAACACTGAGGTACGTCCCGCCGCCTAGGTGTTAGGAGTTAACACTGAGGTACGTCCCGCCGTCTAGGTGTTAGGAGTTAACACTGAGGTACGTCCCGCCGTCTAGGTGTTAGGAGTTAACACTGAGGTACGTCCCGCCGCCTAGGTGTTAGGAGTTTAACCACTGAGGTACGTCCCGCCGCCTAGGTGTTAGGAGTTAACACTGAGGTACGTCCCGCCGCCTAGGTGTTAGGAGTTAACACTGAGGTACGTCCCGCCGCTTAGGTGTTAGGAGTTAACACTGAGGTACGTCCCGCCGCCTAGGTGTTAGGAGTTAACACTGAGGTACGTCCCGCCGCCTAGGTGTTAGGAGTTAACACTGAGGTACGTCCCGCCGCCTAGGTGTTAGGAGTTAACACTGAGGTACGTCCCGCCGCCTAGGTGTTAGGAGTTAACACTGAGGTACGTCCCGCTGCCTAGGTGTTAGGAGTTAACACTGAGGTACGTCCCGCCACCTAGGTGTTAGGAGTTAACACTGAGGTACGTCCCGCCGCCTAGGTGTTAGGAGTTAACACTGAGGTACGTCCCGCCGCCTAGGTGTTAGGAGTTAACACTGAGGTACGTCCCGCCGCCTAGGTGTTAGGAGTTAACACTGAGGTACGTCCCGCCGCCTAGGTGTTAGGAGATAACACTGAGGTACGTCCCGCCGCCTAGGTGTTAGGAGTTAACACTGAGGTACGTCCCGCCGCCTAGGTGTTAGGAGTTAACACTGAGGTACGTCCCGCCGCCTAGGTGTTAGGAGTTAACACTGAGGTACGTCCCGCCGCCTAGGTGTTTAGGAGTTAACACTGAGGTACGTCCCGCCGCCTAGGTGTTAGGAGTTAACACTGAGGTACGTCCCGCCGCCTAGGTGTTAGGAGTTAACACTGAGGTACGTCCCGCCACCTAGGTGTTAGGAGTTAACAGTGAGGTACGTCCCGCCGCCTAGGTGTTAGGAGTTAACACTGAGGTACGTCCCGCCGCCTAGGTGTTAGGAGTTAACACTGTGTACGTCCCGCCACCTAGGTGTTAGGAGTTAACACTGAGGTACGTCCCGCCACCTAGGTGTTAGGAGTTAGGTACGTACTGATGTAGGAGTTAACATTGAGGCCGTCCCGCCGTCTAGGTGTTAGGAGTTAACACTGAGGTACGTCCCGCCGCCTAGGTGTTAGGAGTATAAGCTGACACTGGATAGAGACCACTAGGTACATAGGACATTAACACTGACGTACGTCCAGCCACTTAGACACTAGGACACACCACATAAGGTACACACGCACACTACACACACAGTTAACACACACACACACACACACACACAGGTACTCACACACACACAGGCTTAAACTATGGCCCATTCTGTTTGCATATTTATTACTTATCTGCCGGTTTATTTCTCACTAGTTGTCCTGTTTCTCTTCTTAAGGTGTCCAATTCTGCTGAGGGCAACATCTTGAACATGTACTAACTCTGGGCTTTGTCCACTTTAAGGGATTTAACGAAGGGACACAAGGACATATAAATGGGATAAATAGTCTGACCCTTTTTTCTTATTTATGTTTGGATTGTACTTTTAAAATGCTGTTAAATGTATACTTGTTTATACTTGTTCCAACTTGTCCAGATCACTCCGTTAAGAAAGAAATGTTTTATTTAACGACGCACTCAACACATTTTATTTACGGTTATATGGCGTCAGACATATGGTTCAGGACCACACATATTTTGAGAGGAAACCCGATGTCGCCACTATATGGGCTACTCTTTCCGATTAGCAGCAAGGGATCTTTTATTTGCGCTTCCCACAGGCAGGATAGCACGAACCATGGCCTTTGTTGAACCAGTTATGGATCACTGGTTGGTGCAAGTGGTTTACACCTACCCACTGAGCCTTGCGGAGCACTCACTCAGGGTTTGGAGTCGGTATCTGGATTAAAAATCCCATGCCTCGACTGGGATCCGAACCCAGTACCTACCAGCCTGTAGACCGATGACCTAACCACGACGCCACCGAGGCCGGTCTCCGTTAAAGTGACGGACCCTAGGTTTTAAACACTATCACGTATGTTTCACCATTAGAGCCATTTCTGATAACTGAAGTGAGACATTACTTAGAAAGAAGTGTTTTATTTAACTGACGTACGTCCAGCCACCTAGGTTTAGGTTATATGCCGTGAGGTACATATGGTTCCCGCCGCCTAGGTGTTTAGAGAGAACCTGCGTACGTCGCCACATAGTGCTACTCTTTTACGACTGAGGCAGTCCAGAGCCTATTTCTGATAACTGAGGTACGTCCCATTACTTAGATTTTATTGAGTTAAATTAGGTATTTCCTTACATCTAGATTTTAAGAGTTAACACTGGTGTACGTAATTACAACTAGGTATATGATTTTTCATGAGGTACGTTAAAAACTAGGTGTTAGGAGTTAACATGAAATAAAAAATAACATGTACCTCTGTGAAATAACGGTTATGAATACGAGCTCTAGTCTATATTTTCTTACGGTTATGTTCCGTATTCAACGTCACGGACACTTGTTTCTCTCTTCATCCAAATGCTACAGGTTTATAGATTAACCAAACTCAGTGTCCATTTACATGAGTTGAAACTTGGGCCTGCGACTTTAATGCCCACCCCTTTTCCCTTCTAGCTCAGGATACACGAGAAGCAGTTTGAATCTTAATGAGATATTTACAAGCGTTTTAATGTACTACCTATCTAACATGTCGTTACAGAACCGGTTTCCGAGGATCTCAGCTTTTATCGTCTGCTTTTTACATCACCTATCTAGTGGGCGGTTGAAAGGTCACGTGTTTCGACTTCTACACATGACATGTCAGCATTGTCTTCTGCTAGATGTTTCGTCGACAGTTGAACCACGATTCCTGATTAAAAAGGTAGGCCCACAAACAAAACAAGGAGTTAACACTGAATACGTCCCGCCGCCCCCCCCCCCCCCGTAACACAAACAAAACAAACGCCTATTTAGTAGGAGTTTTGTTTGTTGTACGTTGCATGGTATATGTTAGCTGTTTTACCCCTAGGATTCAAACACTGAGGTACGTCCCGCTGCCGACACTTTAGGAGTTACTCTCAGGTACGTCCCGCATTAGGTGTATTATTATTATTATTATTAGCCGCCTATTATTATTATTACTATACGTCCCGCCGCCTTTGTTTGGAGTTACCTACGTACGTCCAGCCGCCTAGCACATTCAGTTATTGATGTACGCCAGCCATTTAGGTGTTCGGAGTTAAGTCTTAGGTACGAAACGCCTCCTAGGTTTTTCCATTAGTAGCAAGGTACGTCTTTTATATGCATCACCCCACAGACAAGGTAGCACTGAGGTATATCGCCGTGGGATTTGATATACCAATTGTGGCCGCCTAGGTGTTAGGAGTTAATAGTGAATGGTAATTCCAGTTAAATGTCCACCGCATGATGTTAGGAGTTATCACTGAAACATCTTTAGGAACACACGTAGAACCATTGCCGTCTAGGTATTAGGATATAAAGTTGAGCTACGTTCCCAAAACTAGGTGTAGGAATTAACAGAAAGGTATTGCTTATGTTTTAGGTGTTAGCTATTAATACTGAGGCACGTATAGCCGTCTAGGTGTTAGGAGTTAATTTTTCTAAACCTTTCAAACTTTTCTTTCAAACTCTATGTTATAATTAATTACAGATATCAGGACTATCGATAAATAATGAGGTACGCAGGATAGGTTTCAAAGAATGACGTACATGCATTACTGTTAGAAGAAACAGTGAAACATCCGCCGCACTATTAAAACAGTTACCACTCACTCGAATAAATGTTAGGAGTTAACACTGAGGTACGTTCGCCTTCTAGGTGTTAGGAGCACACCCTGATTTCCATCCAGCCGCCTAGGTGTTAGGAGTTAATATGACGTACGTCCACCGCCTAGGTGGTAGGATATACCACTTAAATCAGGTGTTTTACCATGGAGTGAAAAAGCTAGGTTTTATATCTGATAAATACCATGGGAATACTGACATACGTCCAGCCGCCTAGGTGGTAGGATATACCACTGAGGTATCCTGCCGCCAGGTGGTGGAATTAACGCTCGAAGTACGTCCAATGCCTAGGTGGTAGGATATACCACAGAGGTACGTCCAGCAGCCTAGGTGTTTCTTTTAACCTTGAGGTACGACCCGTGCCTAGCTGTTCTGTCCTGGTTAGGTACGTTCCGCTCTCCTAGGTGTTAGGAGTTAGCAAAATTATTGATCCGCCGCCTAGGGTTTGTAACGTTTTGTATTGAAACACTGAGAGTACGTCCCGCCGCTTAGGTGTTACTGAAAGTTAACACTGATGCACATGAAGAATGGGATAAATAATGAACACCCTTTTTTCTTATTTATGTTTGAACCGTACTTTTAAAAAACTCTTAAATGTATACTTTTTGATAACGTTCCAACTTGTCCACATCACTCCGTTTAAAAAGGAAATGTTTTATTTAACGAGGCACTCAGCACATTTTATTTACGTTTATATGGCGTCAGACATATGGTTAAGGACCACACAGATTTTGAAAGGAAACCAACTGTCGGCACTACATGGGATACTCTTTCCGATTAGCAGCAAGTGATCTTTAATGTGTGCTTCCCACAGGCAGGATAGTACGAACCATGGCCTTTGTTGAACCAGTTATGGAACTGGTGGTGCAAGTGAAAAACAACGCCCAATGGTTGCGGAGCACAAATAAGGTCACTAGGGTGTATCTGGATTAACGACCATGGCTCGACTGGGATCCGAACCAGTACCTACCAGCTTGTAGACCGATGACCTAACCACGACGCATTCAGGCACATCTCCGTTTAAGAGACGGACCCTAGGTTTCGGACGCTATCATGTATGTGTCACATTAGAGCCATTTCTGATAACTGAAGTGAGACATTACCATTTCATTGGGCTATTCTTTTCGTTACATCTAGAAGTGATTTGGTCATCCTGGTGTTTTTAATTACAACAAATATATTTTTCATGTTTAAAAAAAAATAAAATATAAAAAATGTAAATGCATAACATGTAACTGTGAAAAACGGTTATGAATACGAGCTCACTATATTTTCTTACGTTATGTCTCCTTTTCAACGTCACAGACACTTGTTTTCCCTTCATCCAAATGCTACGTCCCGCTCCTGGATCAGATGAATGTGGTATCGGGATAACCACTGGGCTTTTTAAAAAAAAGGGTTAGAGCACATTGATTAATTAATCATCTGCAAAAATTGGTTTTTTTTTTTTTTATAATTCTGAGCCTCGCAGTCAACAGCGGAAACCACCACATTTGTGCCATTAGCAGCACGGGATCTTTTATATACACTTTCCCACAGACAGGACAGCACATACCACATCCTTTGACCAGTTGTGGTGCACTGGTTGGGAAGAGATAACCCCACGCAGTTAAACGGATGTTTCGAGGTGGTTCGATTCTGCGACTCAAGCGAATCAGGTGAACACTCAACCGACTGGCTAAGTTTCGCTCCTTCACCCCTACAATGCCAGGTTAGATTTAAATGAATTCCAAAATGTCCACCGCATGATTTGACCAATCAAAACATCTTTAGGAACCTACGTAGAACCATTGTCGTTGTATATTAGCTATCAAGGTTAAAGCTATTTCCAAAATAAATTGTAGAGTGAAAAAGAATGTCTTATGTTTTAATACATTGCGATCGAAACTCGTGTGATCAAGTTTTCAAATTTTTTCAAAGTTTTCTTTCAAACTGTATTGATTATTAATTACAGATATCAGGAAATCGATAAATAGTAAACGCTGGGTTGGTTTGAAAGAAAGAAAGACATACATCACCGGAAGAAACAGAAGAAAAATGTCAATATTAAAACAATACCACTCACTCGAATAAATGTTACGCAACGTCTGCTTTGTTTAACGACAGCACATTGATTTATTAACCATCCACTGTTGTGTTACGGGCGAACCACCACAATGACACACAGACATGACTTTACTGCTTCTAACTCGATGATATATACAATACCACTCACTCGAATAAATGTTTAACGACAGCACATTGATTTATTAACCATCCACTTTCGTGTTACGGGCGAACCACCGCAATAACACACAGACATGACTTTACTGCTTCCAACTCGTCGATCCACCGATTGCAACCAAGTAACCATTTAATTAATAATGACTAAGTGTTGATATATACTACAACAAAACAAAAATTGGATAACATAATTATATTTGTTTATTATGCGATAAACGTTGCATGTACTCTACCTGACTTGGCTGACTAACTACATGAACCAAGTAATAATTATCGATCACTAACGATCCTGATGTCCATGTTACACGTATGACACCTACATCAAAATATAATACTACTAATATGTTTGAGTTACAACCCGTCGGCGGTTGGGGTAAAAAAACGGGGTATATACTTTACTCCATTACACTATAATTAGGTACCGGTAGGTTATCAGTGGTGTAAAAAACCCCATTAATTGTTCATACTCCCTACACATATATATTGTTTGTATAGGCAAGTTACTCTGGTCCATAAGCACACTAAATGAAAGTGCCAGGCTACGACACACTGTGTTCCAGTCTATAACAAAACACAACAACACCTACCACATACCCTGCCGGACATTAATAGCGCAGAGGCGGATCTAGGGATGGGGTCGCAGGGGACCGCCCTCTAACTTTTGCGACAGGTATAATTTTATTATATATTAATTTTAATTTTTTACTATCCCCCCAAACCTCCCCTAAAGATCCCTTGGCATTCTGCCTCATGTCATTGCCCCCTCCCCCCAATGGATTTTCTGGATCCGCCACTGTAACGTCAGCCCCGGACAATAGTAATATATGTGACTCCTAAATACAAGGAGCGGGACGTATCCCAGTGCGCGGTCGGTCTGGGATCGATTCCCGTCGGTGGGCCCATTGGGCTATTTCTCGTCGCAGCCAGTGCACCACGATTGGTATATGAAAGGCCGTGGTTATGTGCTATCATGTCTGTGGTATTTGGCGGGCGCTTTGCCACTGGGCTACGTCCCGCCCCCTTATTTGATATGAGATAAAGGTTAATCGTACTCCACCTGACTTGGCTGAGTAACCACTAGAATCAATTAATAATTACTATATGAGATAAACGTTAATGGTACTGCACCTGACTTGGCTAACTAACCACTAAAATCAGTTAATAATTACTATATGAGATAAACGTTAATGGTACTCCACCCTGACTTGGCTGAGTAACCACTGGAATCAATTAATAATTATTGATAACCAACTATCCTGATGTCCATGTTACACGTACTCCATTACACCATAACTAGGTAGGTTATCTATAGCGTACCCCCTCCCCCCCTCCCCCCCACACACACATTAATTGTTTATAATCCCTATACATGTTATATGATTTTGGGATAGGCAAGTTACTCTGGTCCATAAAAAACACTAAATAAAAGTACCAGGCTACGACACACAGTTAGCCAGACTATAACAGTTATAATTTTAATATATATTAATTTTCTTCTTTTTTTACTATCCCCGTAAATCTCCCCAAAAGATCCCTTGGCATTCTGCCTCATGTTACTGCCCCCCCCCCCCCCCCCCCCCCCCCCCCCAATGGATTTTCTGGATCCGCCACTGTAACTGTAAAGTCAGCCCCGGACATCAGCTCGACTCGTCAAGAGCTCTTACATTGGGTGCTCCTGATCACACAAAGCTAGACCGCCGACAATGTAATCCCTCACGGGCTGCCACACTTGGTGTTTCCATCTCCCCATCACACTATATCTTCCCAAACCGCTACCTCAGTGACGTCACGTAAACTTTCAAAAAGCTGATAACTCACTTTGATAACGTTCGGTTAATTTAATTTCAACTTATTTTCGTGCTCATATCCAATTACGGTTCAAGCACACTGTCCTGGGCACACACCTTACCTATTTAGGCTGTCTGTCCAGGACAGTGGGTTAGTTGGTTAGTGGTTAGTGAGAGAGAAGAGGGTGTAGCAGCCTTACACCTACACACTGAACCCTTAAGAACTCGCTCTGTGTTGGAGCCGGTACCGGGGTGTGAACCATGTACCTACCAGCCTGTAGTTCGATGGCTTAACCACTGCGCCACCGATACCGTGTAAGCTATATATCCCTGTTATATAGGACATAACAGAAAGCATCTTCAAGTAATCATGGCTCACAAAATCTAAGCGCTAATTTTCTTAGTTGTGTGAGCCGAGACGAATACAGCTATCTATCAATCAATAAAATATTTACATGCTCCTATACCACGAAGGTTTCGAGCATGTCTATCCCAGGTTCGGCCACCGGATGCCAGTAGTCCAACCTGGGACAGAACAATTACTGGGGCAATTTTGATATTTAAACAAACAGGGAAAAAGGACTTTACAATAAATAATTTTGTGCGTTATTTTCCCAAACAATATTTAATATACAGCAAACAACTAACAATTTGTAACGCAAATTTAGATCGGGCAGTCCTAAATATAAATATATTTTAAAATGTTTTTTAAATATATTAATTAGCCCTCAAAATAGGGGTGGCAGGTGACTAGGAGGTTAGGCTTCAGCCACAGGAGGGTTTTTTTTAATAGGGAAATATGTTTTACTTAGGGGCACCCATCGTATTGGGGACTTCGGTGTGGCCGAAACCGGGGAAGGCTCCGGGGGGGGGGGGGAAGGGGCAATCCCCCGGACAAACCTAACACCCCTTACGGCCAAAACCGCATACGCCTACCGCCCTAACCATCTTCCGGTGGAGTATCCCCCACCCACCCAGCACCCCCCCCCCGGCCAACCCAACCGTCGTGCCCTCCAGTCTGGGTGCCCCCATCCTTAGGGGCACCCATCGTATTGGGGACTTCGGTGTGGCCGAAACCGGGGAAGGTTCCGGGGGTGGGGGGGGGCAGTCCCCCGGACAAACCTAACAACTCTTACGACCAAAACCGCCTACGCCTACCGCCCTATAACCATCTTCCGGTGGAGTATCCCCCACCCACCCAGCACCCCCCCCCGGCCAACCCAACAGTCGTGCCCTCCAGTCTCGGTGCCCCCATCAAAAATTAGGCCCAAGGGCCATCGATTCTACCAGAGAAGAAAAAAAAAATAATAATAATAAAAAATAAAAAAAAAAAAAAAAAAAAATTTAAACAGGGAAAGTTAAGCGTCTGGTAAGTCTGGCAATATAAAAACGTATCCTGGCGATTCCAAGTCCAGGGGCACCTCTCTATAATCCTGGAGAAACAGAACGTTATGCCATTCATCAGACGCTGGCACCACTTTAATTTAGAAACCTAGCGCATACAAGTATGGTATAGAACCATGTTGCATACCCTAGGATAGGAGCAGCGCACCGCCCTATTAAATTCCTATACAGCTATCTAAACAGTAATTATTAACAACTACAGGTAAACAGGTCATCTGCATACATTAATAAATATAAACTAAGTGACTGACACTCATATGGTATACAGTTCCCTTGGATAAAACTTACTTCAAAATCATTGATATATAAAGAAAACAAAATCTGTGACAAAACTTCACCTTGCATCAAACCTAGCCCATTACAAAAGTAATCTGACTGAAAGCCGTTAATAGTAACACAAGACTTAACGTTCTGATACATAGAATAAATAACAGATAACACTTTGCCCCTTATACCAATCTTATGTAGTTTAAACCATAACTTAGACCGATTAATTGTATCAAAAGCCTTTTCAAAATCTATAAATGCACAGTAAAGACGCTTTTTAGATAACAAGGACTTACTAATAATTGAATGCAGTGCAAAAATAGCACCAACAGTACCACACTTGGGTTGGCAACCAAACTGAGCATCAGTAATAATATCATTGTTTTTCGATCATGGCAGAAGACCCTGATTAACAACTGATGTAAACAATTTACCAAGACAACTAATTAAACTAATTCCACGATAATTATTTGGGTCCATTGTGTCACCTTTTAAAAACAAAATTGGTACAATTACAGCTGTAGACCAACTCCTTGGGAAATAACCAGTTGACAGCACGCAGTTAAATATATTGAGCAATAGTGCTATCAAAAACTCTCTAAATTCAATAAAGTATTCATTAATAATACCATCAATACCATGGGCTTTGTTTCGTTTCAGGCTGTGTATTGCCGTTTCTACTTCTTCTGCAGTAATAGTTGTTGCAAGCTTATCAAACATAATATTTCCTTCAAAACTATAAATAGCATCATAACATTCATCAACATCTAATGACAAACTCTTAAAATGTTCAAAAAAAGTTTGTAAATGTACACCTTCCATTTTTTTATTTTTTTTTTGCGTTTTGAAAATTTAGCATAAAATTGTTTTGGATTAGTTCTTCTTAAAAGGTCAAGCATATCACCTTCTGTACGTAAATAATTTATTTTTCTTTGTTGTTCTAAACTTGTATAAATCTTTTTTTTATTATTAAGAAGCTGGTGATTTTCCAATGATTTGTTAATATTAAACTTTTTTAAAGCATTTAAATAATCCAAATAGTGTTCCTTTAATTTATCGTCAAACCATGGCTTGTCATCGCTTCGTGGAGGGGGGCGAGGAATATTACAATGTTTACTATTTGAAGGGCGTCCTTCACTAGCACGTGATTTTGAATTGACGGGTACCTTGAAAAAAGCTGAAACACTATCATTTAACGTGTGCCTAAATCCTTCAACACTATGATCCATATCTGTTTGTGAAGTGATATTATTTGCAATAAAAGATTTACTTAATTTGTCAAGATTAACTGTAATATGTTCCCTGCATTCATGCAAATACTCTGATTTCCACCGTGAAACTGCACGGACGTGACCTTTGTTCATGTCAATTTCACTACTAACACGTTGGGTCATGCCGTGTTGTCTAATAATCAACACAACATGCAATGGTGCATGATCCGAAAATTGATTGAAATTACAGACAATCAATTTTGAAAACAAAGTAAATAGTCAATAACAGATAGACCACGACTTCCACTGTAAGTGAAATCATTACTATAACCATCTTTATCTCGGCAGTTGTTTTACAAAGATCTAATAGCCGTGTTCCATATTCATTACACCCTTTATCTGGATTAACACGTGGTGGTAACTTGGTGTCGTTATTATAAAAATAATAATCTACCAAATTTGTCACAAACATATTTATGCAAATTATCATTTTCAATCAAATAATTTTTAGTTTGAGTGCGACTATTTAAATCACCCATAATAAACACATTTCCTTATCAACAGTAACATGTTTATCTATGTTTAACCACACAATGGTATCGTATGATATTTCACTTACCGTAATTACTTTTGTAAAAATATCTCTAATTAAAATGACCGATCCTCCTTCTTGTTTTGACACATATGATTGAAAACCATCAGTTTCTGAAACAATCATTTTCAATCCAACACTCACACAAGAAAATAATATCATAAGTACAAACAAAGTTCCGAAAAGAAATGCTATTCCATTTACTGTCAAACCCACCATTAATATTCCAGGAAATAAATAGTAAACTGTCACGAACAGCATTTTCCGATAAATCCTATTTTGCCGGCAACATACCAGTGTAGATCCATTTGACTGATTGCCTGAATTGCAGTCAGGCAGAATGTCAAACAATACCAACCAAAATCCAGTCATTAGGCCTAATTCCTGGAAATTTTAGTCATTAGGCCAAATGCCTGACCGTCTTGGGCATTAGGCTAAATGCCTAAGCGTTTCAGGCATTAGGCCAAATGACTAGTTTGACATATTGACTGTAACATATATATATATATATATATATATATATATATATATATATATATATATATATATATATATATATATATATATATGTGTGTATATATATACAGTAGAATCTCGTTGGCTCGACCTCGGAAGGGTCGATCACACCGCAACGCTCGAACCAAAAACGAAGTCCCGAGTTTTTTGTTCGGTAAACCCTTATATTAACTGCTGAAGGGTCGAACACGTCCAGTGTCGACTATAAGCCTTCGCTCAAACTAAATTGTCGGTCCCATCTATGTTAATAGCTATATTTCCCTCGAACTGGTGATCCATCAAATATCAATTAGGCCAAATGAAATAAAAAAAAGAGTTGGTGATCGTCCTTTTGATCACACAAATCAGGGTAGGGGTGGGGGGAGGTTGTTTCTGTGAAAAACTTTATAAAACCCTGGAGACCAGGAGTAGCAGTCAACAGCGCATGCGCCTGGATGTTGTAGTTCCTTCACTGGCCGCCAGATGGACCTGGTGATGATTTAACCCGTTACGGTGCTTACGAAAGTTGAATTGCTGCTATCTCGACGCATTTTTAACAGTTTTTAACAAACTAAAAAATACAATAATTTCAGTTGCGGGCGCATTTTTCAGGTACGGGCGGGGACGATCACCAACTCTTTTTTTATTTGGCCTTATGGCAAACCGCCAAACAGGACTAACAATTACTGCGCTTGCGCAATTGGTTATTATAGTATTCGGATTAATTATTTAGGCGGATCGAACTATAGAAAGAAAGAAAGAAAGAAATGTTTTATTTAACGACGCAGACATAGATGAATCGGGGAATCGCAACACTAGCTATGCAATCCTTTTGTCACCACACTTGTCATGTTGTTTGTTAACGACTATCGGTAATGATCTTTCAAGTACAGCTAGTGTTACCGCAACTTTAACTTTAACTTCTTTATTCACATAAAGACCACCAACGGTGGTACATGTGCCAAGGTGGATGGTGGCAATATACATGTATAACATACTGTACATACATATAATATATACTGCTACAAATAATAAACTTAATTACTGTTGATCTCTAAATTTTGTCATTATAAGACTAACAAATTTACTAAGTTTTCGTAATCTTGACAGCCGTTTCTCTTGCAACAACATAGAAAACTTATAGAAGTTTGGTTGTGTTATAAATTCTTTTTTTAAAAATAATTTTAACTGTTAACTGAACCGTGATACCAATCAAACAATTAGTGCACAAACGGGCCTCAGCATGAAGCGTTACTTTTAAAACGACTACATTTCTGAAAAGTGAACAGTGCTGCGTTTTTTATTGTTGAAATATTCAAATTGTTCAGTAATAAATTCATGTAAATACAGATTAAGAATTTGCCATTTATTTATTTGATTTCAGTGCATTTACGTGTATTACACAATTTGTATCTAATTCAACTTTCTAACTAATGTTACGGAAATGTCCGATGTTAACCGAATGGTTCGGTCGAACTACCCGATGGGTCGAACACTTTCTCGAGCACTGACGGGGTTCGAGCCAACGGGATTTAACTGTATATATATATATTAAGAAAATAAACTAGGAAGTTATAAAATGCCACCAAAATCAAATACCGGCATTCATCAGCTCAGAAAGATTCCCTTACATGTATAACATATTGGGTGTCAAACATTTGGTAATTCTGACATATAGAGAGGAAACCCGCTATGTTTTCTACTAGTAACAGGGAGTCTTTTATATGCACGATCCCACAGACAGAAGAACACAAACGACGGCCTTTGATACACCATTTGTGGTGCACTGGCTGGAATAAGAAATAGCCCAATGGATCCATCAACAGGGATCGATCCCAAACCGAGAGCGCCTAAAGCGAGGGCTTTAACAGTGAGTTACATTCCGCCGCCGAGGTGTTAGGAGGAAAAGCTGACACTGAATAGCGAACACGTACGCACACACACACACACACACGCGCGCTCGCGCGCGCCCAGACACAAACATAAGAACACACACAGGCTCAAGGTATGTCTTTCATTCTGTCTGCATTTTTATTATTTATCTGTCATCTTTCTCTCTCTCTCTCTCTCTCTCTCTCTCTCTCTCTCTCTCTCTCTCTCTCTCTCTCTCTCTCTCTCTCTCTCTCTCTCTCTCTCTCTCCTTCCTGCAAACCGGAGATCCATGGGATCAAGTAAAAAAATCCGGTTTTAAGAGGTTTCCGTTTTTATATCTAATTATTGTGCCTCTACTAAGATTTTCTAAACATTTATGTTTACACGTTCCAGCCAGTGTACCACGACTGGTATATCACGCATGTGCTATCCTGTGTGTAGGATGGTGCATATAAAATATCCCTTGCTACTATTGGTACTAAATGGAAAATGCAGCGGGCTTCCTCTCTAAAAGTATATGTCAAAATTACCAAATGTTTCACGTCCAATTGCCATTGATTAGTAAATCAAAGTGCTCTAGTGGTGTCCGTAAACAATTTCTTGTTTTATTTTGATTATGGACCTGGCCCATCCAGACCAGAATACTAACCGTAACTACTGGACTACATCCTAGTCTGATCATATCTTATTAAGACGGAATTGCTCATCCACACCAGAATACCAGCCGTGACTACTGGACTACATCCTAGTCTGATCATTTCTTATTAAGACGGAACCAGTCCGTCCACACCAGAATAGCAGCCATGACTACTGGACTACACCCTAGTCTGATAATCTCTCTCTCTCATACTGGACTACATCCTAGTTTGATTAAGAAGTATCCAACTTCTCAAGTTAAAGTAAAAGTTAAAGTAATACAGAATTTGAAATTGATCATCTCTTATTAAGACGGAACCGGTCCGTCCACACCAGAATACCAGCCGTGACTACTTGACTACATTCTAGTCTGATCATCTCTCTCTCTCTCATACTTGACTACATCCTAGTCTGATCAGCTCCTGTTAAGATGGAACCGGTCCATCCACACCAGAATACCAGCCGTGACTACTGGACTACATCCTAGTCTAATCATCTCCTATTAAAACGGTACCGGTCCGTCCGCACCAGCCGTGACTACTGGACTACACCCTAATCCGATCATCTCTTATTAAGACGGAACCGGTCCGTGCACACCAGAATACCAGCCGTGACTACTTGACTACATCCTAGTCTGATCAGCTCCTGTTAAGATGGAACCGGTCCATCCACACATCCTATTAAAACGGTACCGGTCCGTCTACACCAGCCGTGACTACTGGACTACGCCCTAGTCCGATCATCTTTTATTAAGAGGTATCCAACTTCTCAAGTTAAAGTTTGTTTGGTTTAATGATATCACAATTTATGAATCATCGGCTACTGGATGTCAAACATTTGACAATTCTAACATTTTTACTTGTTTTTCCGTTAGGAACAAGAGCTCTTTTATATGCACCATCACACTAACAGGATAGCACATACCACGGCCTTTGATATAACATTTGTGGTGCACTGGCTGAAATGACAAATAGTCAAATGGACACACTGTAGGGGATCGAACCTGGACCGACTGCACATCAGGCGAGTGTTTTACCACTGAGCTATGTCCCCCCCTTCCCCGGCGTCTCACGATCTACAATTATGCACAGACCTACACTTTAAACTACAACTGACTAAGGTCTGTGAACCTTAATGGAAGTTTGAAGCTTAATTAGATATTTATAAGCACTTTAAAATATTCCCTACCTACCTAACAAGTCATCACAAAACTGGATTCAAGACTGTAGATGATAAGAGAGTCACTAGATGATAAGACAGTCACTAGATGATAAGAAAAACTAACCGTACACGATCAATACAATTCCCTGCATATTTAGCAAGTTACCACTTGTAAACAGAAACACTGGTTAAACAAGTCTTGAGAGTGATCAATTGACAGGAATCGACAAACAACAACGTCATGTTCACTGTCGTGAAACAGTAACCAGCTCCTGTACGCTTCTTTGACGTCAATAGCCAGCACAGTCTCACAGATGTCGGCTGGATTTTTTTCAAGTTAAAGGATTCAAATTTCTGCAAGAGACACTTCGAAGTCTGTTTCAGTTTATGTCAGAGGATCATAGCTTTTGTCGTCTGATTTTCACATCACATTTCTAGTGGGCGGTTGAAAGGTCACGTGTTTCGACTTCTACATATGACACGTTGTTGAACCACGATTCCTGACTGAAATTTGCCTTGACAACGACAACAACAAAGCAATATAAAACAAAAAACAACAACAAACAAAAGAAAACAAAAAACCTACATTTGTCAAAAAAAATTATTATTTTAAATTTTGAAAATAACCTCATCATGAAGATTTTGTCAGAATTCGGTATTCGCTCATCACATATCCTCATCATCATAGCCGCTGGAGTTCTTGTTGTAAATGTTGATTCTCAGACATGCGGACGGGCTCCAGTGATCTATAACAGAGTTTTTACCGACAAGGCGGTCGTGGAAGATGCACTGGTTACCAAAACGGGGATCGCCACTAAACTCGGTTGTCTCGAAGTTTGTGGGAGAAGTCTGGCCGTTGTCTGTACTGCATTCGTCTTCAACCAACAACAACAGCAGTGCAAGATCTACAAAGACAGTTTAAACCAACTGACACAAGTCACCGAAACGGGATCCGTGGGATTCGGTAAGTAATACACTTCAAAACGGGATCCGGGTGATTCGGTAAGTAATACACTTCAATAGCATATACAATTAACGATGGTAAACACAACTGAGTCTCGATTTGGGAATTAAGTGGAATTTATTCATTTATTTATTTCAACTTATTTTTGTGCTTATATCCAATTCAGGTTCAAACACGCTGTCCTGGGCGCACTCCTCAGCTACCTGGGCTGTATGTCCAGGACAGTGGAATAGTTGTTAATTGGCAGTGGTTAGTGAGAGAGAAGAGGGTGTAGTGGTCTTACACCTACTCACTGAATCGTTAAAACTCGCTCCGAGTGGGAGCCAGTACCGGATGTGTCATTTACAAGTACCTTACTATCCGACAGTTTTGGTATTTCTTGATAGTATATATTCTGACAATCTCACAGGTAAATACTACCCAGAAAGTGGGGACATGCTGGGGTACGTGGCGTGCAATGTGACACAAGGTGTGACATGCTAGGGTACGGCATGCAATGTGACACAACTTGTGACATGCTGGCGTACGACATGCATTGTGACACAACCACATGCATTGTGTAACACAACTTCTAACATGCTGGGGTACGTAACATGCACTTGTGATGCACACGACTTCTGACACAACTTCTGACATTCTGGGGTACGACATACAATGTGACACAACTTGTGACATGCTGGGATACGTGAAATGCAATGTGACACAACTTGTGACATGCTGGGTACGACATGCAATGTGACACAACTTGTGACATGGTGGGGTACGACATGCAATTTGACACAACTTGTGACATGCTGGGGTACCTGAATGCAATGTGACACAACTTCTGGCATGGTGGGGTCCATTTTGTAAATAATATCAGATGCATTGAAAATCATCAAACGTAAACACAAAGACGCGACACTGGCCTTAATAATCAAAACTAGTTATTTACAAGGGAAATATTTGAAACATGTATTTGTTCAAAAATATAAATATGTTTTTTAATATATTTTCACTGTGACTAAACTACAGTGAAAATACAACTTTTCACCGAATATCACATTTATGTTTTCTATAGATCTATATATTCCATTGCTATGTATATTAGTGTAGGGGCATATGTAGCTAACGTAGGTCCCGTGACAATTCCATGTTACTTTTTGGAACCAATGATATTTATATTCACTACTGTATAAATATTCAGAAAAAAATATGTTTCAATTTTTTTCATGATGAACATCAAGGTAATTTTGAGGTCACTAAATGTCACCAAACTGTTCAAGGTGCTAAGTGAGATAAGGTGTAATCGTCTGCTGTCTTTAAAATATTGGCATCTAATATGTTAAAATAAAGGAAACCATGTAAACTACACTAAAATATGAATAAATATGAGTTTTGTTCTTGTTAGGGGCGGATATAGAAATTTGAAAGGGGATGGAGGTGAAACATTCTAACTACCGGTACTAGATGTAATGTAATATTTGGTCAAATTCACCATAATGTTTGCACGGTTTCTGTTTAAAAAGGGGTATTTAATGTCTGTCAAAAAGGTATGTTCACTGTAACTCAAAAGTATTGGGTACACACACCTTTCTGCTAATGTTTATAATGTAGATATTGACTAAATCGGAAGTACGTTTGCCGAGAGATGTGCGCCTTCTTGTCATTAATAATGTGTAGTAGGTCTTTCATTGATGTACAAGGTGGTGTTTATTCTTGAAATAAAAAAACAAATATGTCAATAAAACAGGCGATTTATGCACTTTATTGGAGCTTACAATTTCATTGTTTTTCCAATATGTGAGGGACCGTCTCTGATGACGGTTTAACCCTATCCCTCTCCAAAACAAAATATCTGTAGACATGTCTAAGTAACGTTTGAACAAAACTGCCAAGAGCCATTCTGAATGTGTAATCTATTATACCGGTGTTAAAGGTGCTATTCCCAAGTGCATAATGACAGGTATTGATTTTTGTTTTAATACATTTTTGCTTTAAAATTTAAAGACTACACCTTCAACTATATACCCATAAATGCTTCTATGAAAATAATTGTATCTACTAGTCGAAAACACATTTTTATGGGGGAATCTTCATCTCTTCTTCCTGGCTTTATCAATGGCTCCGTATCATCATACATATGATCAACTGGTTCAGGAAATCCACAATATCTACTGCGATCAGTGACATCAGTGTGTTTCAAGTGAAATATGTCCTGTCCAGTATTTGATGACAACTCAAATAGTGTCAAAGCATCGTCTCTAGGGTGACCAAGATAGCAAACTATTAACAGTGTTGTGTCTGTCTGCATTCAAGAATATGCTTCATGCTTGGAGGAAAAATTGTGTATATATAGCTGCGTCAGAATTTCCTATCAGGTTGAATGTGCCATTTTGTTTATCCTCAACCTTCTCCACGATGAGCCCATACTTACAAACTAATGTAACCCCACCATAAACCTTACCTCAAACAGATCTCAATACAAGTAAATTGTGCGCGGGTACCTACCCTCACTATAAACCTCACCATCAAAGAGATCTCAATACAGGTAAGTTGTGCGTAGGTACCTACCCTCACCATAAACCTTACCCTGTATAAACATCAATAAGCATGAGTATTCATCTCTAACAATGCTACCATTAATTATTTTTAAACGTATGTTTTAGACATTCGTAAACACATAATTTCGAGGTCAATTAATAGTTTGCATATAAATTGAAATATATAATGATCAATTATAATCATATTTATGAAAAGCGAATTTAAGTAGCATATTTTTAAAAAGCCCTACCCGCAAAGATAAGAAAAATGTAAAAACAAAAGACCTCACTAAGCATAGGTACCTATTGCTAACAGACCATGCCCAAAATGCCCATTCAGAAGTGATTAAATTCTGGATCTGGCCCAGAAAGACATAATTTTGAGATCAGTTGATTTTTATGTCAAGTTTCCCTATACTTTGCATGCAAATTGTAATGTATAACGGTTCATTACAATCATATTTATGAAAAGCGAACTTTAGGTAGCATATTTGTAAATAGCCTTACCCACAAGGGAGCGAGACGTAGCCTATTGGTAAAGTGCCCGCTGTGTGTGTGGTCCTTAATTATATGTCTGACGCCATATAACCGTAAATAAAATGTGTTGATTGCCTCGTTAAATAAAATATTTCCTTCTTCCTTCTTCTTCCTTACCCACAATTATAAGAAAAATGTAAAACACTTAACTTCCACTAATTTGACCCTAAATAACATTAAATGTCCCTCAAAATGACCTTTAAAGGTCACCTTTGTGTGGGAACCTACCCTCACCGTAAATCACACCTACCCTCACCAGAAACCGTACCCTGTACAGATCTCAGTAAGCATTAGTACACATTTATAACAAACCATGCCCCAAAATGTGGACGTAATCTTTTCCTAAACATCTCAAGCCTTACGGCTCATAGGCATATACATATACATTCAATAAACAATAATACAAACAGATAATATATACAATGGGTGATTGTGTAATTGGAGGATGGACAGTTATATATGCTTAGAACGTAAAAAGGTTGCATGTTTGAGAAATTTACCGAGATTACATAGTTCTTTTCTGTTTTGAACTGATAATAATTGTACAATTTTAAACATAGATGGTTTGAACCAATAATATTTTTTTGATGTAAGTAATTCGTATGCCTGTATACAATGGACATATCAGAATAAAATGATATTCGTCTTCTATATCGTCCTTATTGCACAATTTACATTTTCTTTCAGATCTTTCTATACCATAATATCTTCCTTGTTCAATGAGCAATTGATGGGAAGATACACGAAATTTTGTAATAAGCGTGGCATAACATTCAGAAATTGATATTCTAAGATAATATTGCAAACAAAAAGTATTTATCAGCAGTTTATATAATGTACATTTTGGAGATTTGTCTATTATAGCATCTTTCTCTTGAATTAGCTGGTCCGTTAGACGTATTTCTAAACATTTTAAAAATGAGTTAACACTATCTACATGCTGACTACACCAAACATCTCCGAAACCTATTGATAGTAGTAAATATCTTACCTGGTATAGCCAATTAGAGGGATTCATGTGTTCTAACATATCTTCATATAACGATTTTAAGATACAATTTCTGGTTTGTAGTAATTTCAACCAATATTTAACTATTCTAATTTTTCGCATAATACTTAAAGGAACTCTTCCAAGTTCTATCATGAGCAGGATGAAAACCCCCATTCGTATCCATAATTTAAAACACTAGAAACATAGGTATCGAAAACGTATAACTTCGTGTCCTTATTAAGGCATAGATTATTACATATTCTTGAAATTTGATTCATACATTTTCTGCCCTGTGAAGCAATTACCCTTTGTGATATAGTAAATTTTCCATTAAAATTCAATGTCAATCCAAGGGAATTAAAACAATCAACAATTTCAATTAGGTCATCATTATATATCCATGATTCTTTAACAGTTATTTTACCTCTATTTCTGAATACAACAATTTTTTGTTTTATCTATATTAACACTGATGTTCCATTTTGTACTATATGCATAGAGCACATCAAGCATCTTCTGAAGACCTTCTACTGTCTCTGATAAAAGAACAGTGTCATCAGCATACATTACAAGAAACAACGAAATATCGTGTAAATACATTGGCTAATGGTAATGGGTTCGGATCCCAGTCGAGGCATGGGATTTTTAATCCAGATACCGACTCCAAATCCTGAGTGAGTGCACCGCAAGGCTCAATGGGTAGGCGTAAACCACTTGCACCGACCAGTGATCCATAACTGGTTCCACAAAGGCCATGGTTTGTGCTATCCTGCCTGTGGGAAGCACAAACAAAAGATCCCTTGCTGCTAATCGGAAAGAGTAGCCCATGTAGTGGCGACAGCGGGTTTCCTCTCAAAATCTGTCTGACGCCATATAACCGTAAATAAAATGTCTTGAGTGCGTCGTTAAATAAAACATTTCTTTCTTTCATTGTTACATGTAAACATAGACTGGTACTTGAGACATCATTGTTACATGTAAACATAGACTGGTACTTGAGACATCATTGTTATATGTAAACATAGACTGGTACTTGAGACATCATTGTTACATGTAAACATACACTGGTACTTGAGACATCATTGTTACATGTAAACATACACTGAAACTTGAGACATCATTGTTACATGTAAACATAGACTGGTACTTGAGACACATTAGTAAACACTGAAACTTGAGACATCATTGTTATATGTAACATACACTGGTAGACTGGTACTTGAGACATCATTGTTACATGTAAACATAGACTGGTACTTGAGACATCATTGTTACATGTAAACATAGACTGGTACTTGAGACATCATTGTTACATGTAAACATACACTGAAACTTGAGACATCATTGTTACATGTAAACATAGACTGGTACTTGAGACATCATTGTTACATGTAAACATAGACTGGTACTTGAGACATCATTGTTTCATGTAAACATAGACTGGTACTTGAGACATCATTGTTACATGTAAACATAGACTGGTACTTGAGACATCATTGTTACATGTAAACATAGACTGGTACTTGAGACATCATTGTTACATGTAAACATAGTCTGGTACTTGACACATCATTGTTACATGTAAACATAGACTGGTACTTGAGACCTCATTATGACATACCGGCTCATAGGCATATACATATACATTCAATAAACAATAATACAAACAGATAATATATACAATGGGTGATTGTGTAATTGGAGGATGGACAGTTATATATGCTTAGAACGTAAAAAGGTTGCATGTTTGAGAAATTTACCGAGATTACATAGTTCTTTTCTGTTTTGAACTGATAATAATTGTACAATTTTAAACATAGATGGTTTGAACCAATAATATTTTTTTGATGTAAGTAATTCGTATACCTGTATACAATGGACATATCAGAATAAAATGATATTCGTCTTCTATATCGTCCTTATTGCACAATTTACATTTTCTTTCAGATCTTTCTATACCATAATATCTTCCTTGTTCAATGAGCAATTGATGGGAAGATACACGAAATTTTGTAATAAGCGTGGCATAACATTCAGAAATTGATATTCTAAGATAATATTGCAAACAAAAAGTATTTATCAGCAGTTTATATAATGTACATTTTGGAGATTTGTCTATTATAGCATCTTTCTCTTGAATTAGCTGGTCCGTTAGACGTATTTCTAAACATTTTAAAAATGAGTTAACACTATCTACATGCTGACTACACCAAACGTCTCCGAAACCTATTGATAGTAGTAAATATCTGACCTGGTATAGCCAATTAGAGGGATTCATGTGTTCTAACATATCTTCATATAACGATTTTAAGATACAATTTCTGGTTTGTAGTAATTTCAACCAATATTTAACTATTCTAATTTTTCGCATAATACTTAAAGGAACTCTTCCAAGTTCTATCATGAGCAGGATGAAAACCCCATATTTCGTATCCATAATTTAAAACACTAGAAACATAGGTATCGAAAACGTATAACTTCGTGTCCTTATTAAGGCATAGATTATTACATATTCTTGAAATTTGATTCATACATTTTCTGCCCTGTGAAGCAATTACCCTTTGTGATATAGTAAACTTTCCATTAAAATTCAATGTCAATCCAAGGGAATTAAAACAATCAAAAATTTCAATTAGGTCATCATTATATATCCATGATTCTTTAACAGTTATTTTACCTCTATTTCTGAATACAACAATTTTTTGTTTTATCTATATTAACACTGATGTTCCATTTTGTACTATATTCATAGAGCACATCAAGCATCTTCTGAAGACCTTCTACTGTCTCTGATAAAAGAACAGTGTCATCAGCATACATTACAAGAAACAACGAAATATCGTGTAAATACATTCTGACAAGTGTAATACCTGTGTAATTATTTGTATCATTTACGTTACCTTTCTTATATAGAGGAATTACAATACCTTCCGACCAACTTGAAGAAAATATCCCACTATCAAATATAACATTAAAAAATTCGAGTCAAAAAAAGGAACAAATACATCTTGGAACGTAATAAAATATTCATTAAGTAAATGGTCTTTTCCTGGTGATTTTCGTGATTTTAAATGTCGTATTACTGTGTGAACCTCTTCTTCAGTGATTGGGCAGTCGAGCTCTTCGTAAGTGCCCTCGTCGTGTTCTTCTGCAGCATCTGGAGGGTCGTCTGTGTTACTGGCTAAATCTTTAAAATGTTTTAAAAAATCATCCAGAGATAAATCTGTTTTCGGTTCACGTTTGCGCTTTTTAATAAACTAAAGAACTGCCGAGGATTACATTTTCTTAGGAAACCAATCCTATTGCCTTCAAATCTCAAGTAATTTCTTTTAACTCTACGCTCATAAGTCTTGTATATGCGTTTAGCTAAAACTAAAGCTTGCTTATTGTTTACATTACGTTCAGTATTAAAAACATGCAAAGAATTTCGATAACCATTGTGTAATGTTCTGCATCTATCATCAAACCATTGCTTATTAGTGTGAACAGATTTCACGTGTGTATGGCTATGGAACAGCTTGGATGTTTTCAAACAGTATGGCTCAAAAATGTCATTAATTAGAGATGTAAAGTCCACAAGCCCTTCGCTGACAGACGTTTCGGATGACTGCATGTTGTCAATAAACTCTTGCATGTCGCTGGATTTCTCATACAGTTTTCGCTTCATTTCCTCTAATTTGTCATCGCTCCATACATAAGATGTAGAAACTGATACGTCATCAACAATAGGACCGCAGTCATGAAGTTGTTTACAGTTCATAGTAAACGCTATAGGTGCATGATCTGACCACTCATTAAAATCGCACACATGCAGTTCAGAAATTGTATCCACGTTATCTTTGTGTTCAAGAACGTAATCTATTACACTTGAACCTAAATGGTTGTAAAAAGTAAAACGGCCACATTCGTCACCTGGCAAACGACCATTGCTTATGTGTAAACCTGTAGTTTTACACAACGTTATTAATTTTCTACAAAAAGAATTAACGGTGGAGTCTTCGGTTACACGTTTCTTCATCGCCCTGTCAGCGTCATACATCATAAATTCCGATAAAATATCTAATACTGGTTTACCTACAACATCTGTTTCTATATAGTCAACCTGAATGCCCACACGACTGTTAAGGTCACCAGCAACAATAACTGTACCAAGTTCACAGAACTCGCAAACATCATTCAAAATACAGTCAAATATATCGCTGTTGTATATCTTATAAAACACGTTGTTTTCATGGGGTATGTACGAGAAGCATATATACACATTAGACGAAAATAGTTGTTCGATTTTAAACCAAATTAATGAACCTTCCACATTTTTTACAATCGAAACTACACGTGATAAAACTTGCTTGTACAACACGACAAGACCCCCACCTTTACCTTTACTTCTAGGAAAACACTTGCATTCATATTCCTTATTGAATAACTCTAGATCTAGTTCGGTATCGCTTTTGATCCAACATTCACATAGAAATATAATGTCATATTGCATTAATAGTTCAACAAATTGCTTATCGTAAAATTTATTTTCAACGTTCCTGTTTATGTTCCACGACAAGACCCGAAGTTGTCCTACCTCCGTGTTTTCCTACGCAGTTGATACTGACGGTTGAGTAGGGGATTTATAGAAAACATTGTCAATATAAAGTTTGTTATACACAAGTCGTGTGTCCTGTCCTTGCTGTCGCTTTTCTTTCATGACTTTGCGCAGTTCTTTACGCTGATTGTTTATTTCAGGTGGAAAATGCTCATTGATATAAAAGTTTGTACCTTTCAATTCTCGCGATCTACCTTTTACGTGTTGTCGTTGTTTGAAGTCGCTAAACTTTGCAACAATCGCTCGCGGTTTAAATCGGCCACCCATCCTGTGAACTCTTTCGAACTTCACGTTGGCGGTTTCTGCTTTGTCCATTTTGAGATTGACTTCAAGGAATTCGCGAAGGACGTTTTCTGTCATGTCAGGCGTCTCGTTGTCTTTCTCGGGTATGTTGGCAAAGATTAGATTGTCTCGCATGGAGCGTGACTTTAAATCGACAATTTCACTCTTGAGGCTTTTGTTCTCGGCTTCTACACCGGTTACACGGTCCGCTAAATCACCGAACTGAAACTCAAAACAGTCAGCCCTGTCGTTCAGTTTTTCTAATATCTCTTCTGTTTTTAACTGTCTTTTATTAATATCAGCTCTTACTTTAGAAAGTTCTTTTTCAAATTCTGTCATTTTAGCTTCAACACACTCTAGTTTTTCTAACTTCTTTGCAACCACATCCACTTTTTGATGTAACGCGTGAATAGCGTTTGTTAGCGTAATTGCCCAAGGTGGGGGTCACAAATCGACCTGGCCTGTTGGTGCGGACATCATGGGCGAATTTAACAAATGCATATATTGCTGGCTGTTCATCGTTGGTAGTAGATGTCATTGGCTGCTGTGCGTATTCGTTTGGAGTAGCGCCGTGTAATACACTGTTTGTTTCATTGAGAACACTACTCACCAACTTGGGCTGGCTATGGTCACTACTGTCCGAACTGCTGTTTTCCTTCTTCTTCTTTCTTTTACCCATTTAGAACCTTTTCCACAACAAAATCACAAATACTTGAGCATACCATTCAATTTCAACCGGTTTCCTCACCTAATAATGACTTCACGAATGAATAAACAAAAAAATCACTGGAGCTCCAAAAGACAACCTCTTGTCAAGTCGCCTTTAACGAGTAAACATATTTTTACATAAGAATCAATATTCAAACCTTCCTGACTCACCGACATAGATACATCGACCTGGCTCCCGTACTATGACGCTCACGTATAACTATGATATAGCACCTTTAAGTGGTTGCAGGATTGTGTAAATTTCTAATGTACTTACATTGAATTTATATTCACTAAATATACGGATCATAATTAATAATTTATGCTGCAATTCAAAATACTCAGTTAACTAGCAGTTTTAAATTAAAAGTTTGTTTAATAGTAAATAAAACTGACACATGTAGATCAAAATGTGTAATAGTTTGTTTCAATAAAGTGTAGTAAACGCCACCTTTTACACCAATGAGAGTCGAAACAAGTAAATGCTAAATTATGTAGAGTATCATTAAATAGATATTTACAAAACATTCACTTGTCAGTTTAAAATGAAAGAAATAATCGACGAAAATCAGTTTTATTCTATTTCCGACACTACTTTAGTGTAATATGAATCCTGCGAATGTTTGCAACATAATTAAATATGTAGATCACTTTCTCCAAAAGAGACAAAGTGGACATAACCATTCTCCAAGGAACCGTGTTTGGCATTAATTCTGATGCTGTCCTTGAAATACTACTAATCTAGTATAAACTTTAATGTTAGCTATTTGAAATAAAAAAAAACAAAAAAACAACAACATCAACCATGAAATTGTCATTAAGCAGTAAAGTACAAGGTTTGTAATGGACATACATGTAAATCTGTGTAATTAATTGTTTAAATAACAATAAATATGTTCAATTCTGACACTTACACTGGCTTCCATGTATGTGTCAGCGCTGAACCGATCATTAGTGACGTCACGCCACTGTCGTTCTGCTAGTTAGCGAATCTACCGCTGCCGAATATAGTGACATTCAAGCTACATTACTGACATTGTTTACAATTGGCGCAAATGAAAAGAATGATAATGGATGATAAAAAGAATACCCCTCTTGTGTCTTGTGATATCATAATTTATGAACATTCGTTGATAAAATAATAAAAATCCTCGCCAAGCCTGGCGCTGATAAATTATGATATCACAAGACAGTCTGGGAGTATCCTCTATTTGTCATATAATATCTTACCTTTTCAGTGCAATCAAAGTATGTGATATTTTTCAGATCACATACTTTAAGAATTGATAACTTTGCAAAATAGATGTAAATTAATCGAGGCCACGGCACAAGGTTTATTGACATTAAAGAAAACGTACTAGGGTGACACTTCATAATTGACGTATGTATTCATAGTCATCAAATAAACAGATTTCAACAGCAATTTTACACTGATAGCTGTCCAGCGTTCAGAAAAACAACGAAAAAACAACAAAAACCCACCAAAAAACAACAACAACGTTAAGCAGTAGTTTGACGTCATTTCCATCCGAAAAGATACAGAGCCACATATTCTTACGTCATTTGAATATCGGGTAATATCTGACTGGAATTAAAGTTTCCTGCACAGTTTACAAAACACACTCTGGTAATAACCTCTATTGTATGTGCTATCCCGACTGTGGGATGGTGCATTTAAAACATTGATTACCACAAATGGAAAAATGGAGCGGGTTTCCTCTCTATGACTATGTATGAAGTACTAAATGTTTGACATCCATTAATAAATCAATGTGCTCTAGTGGTTTTTTATTATTATATTTGTTTTGATTAGCGATATTAGAAGAAGCCACATGTCCTGCACCACCGCCCCTGCCCAATGGCACAGTGACCTACACTTCAGTTGTAATAGGAAGCACTGCCACCTACAGCTGTGATGCAGACTACCACTTTTTTGGACTCAGCCAGTCAAGTGTCTGTGAGACGACTCGAGCGTGGAATGGTCTTAACGGTTCTTGTAGACAAGTGTTTTTCTACAACATTGTGAGTATTAACTGTAGCATGTGAGATGCATGGATCGTGGATTGATTGTTAAAAATGCCTTGGTACATATCAAAAGGTTAAATTCCACTAGAACCTCAACGACCTTGCGAAGACGTTAACCAAACGAGTTCTGTGATACACATAGATGGTAATAAAGCAGTTACCAGTTATTATTATATTTATGTCCCACGTGAAATAATGTCCACTTGTCACGAGTTTTAGTGAGTGACAAGTGAAAACTATTTCACGAAGGACACAAATTTGATGATAACTGGTACCGAGTTTGCTATTCTGTTAATTACCCCAGGCTATTTCCTCTCTCTAAAACTTTTTTTTTTTTGTATATACGTAGGCTAAAGGTACATTAATATAGAAACGATGTAAACCACTTTAAACACTGTTCTGGACATTGCTATAGCTGTATTACAATCACGTTCACTGATGCTGTTCAAAAACCTATTATATTTATTATGTAAAAAAAAAATATCTATAATGAATTGCACTAAAATAACGTGAACTCTTTCAAGCACTTGACGTTATTTTGTGTGTTAGCTAAATTGCGATGACGTCATCTTTAGTATCGACAAGATCATTGGTTTATAAGCATCAAAGCGTCCAATATTATTGTACGTTAGACCAATGAAGAATGTTTCACACATAATTTTTATTTTTATTTTCTCCGTTATGAGTTATCGGAAGGGTAATAAATACAGAATATTAAACAACCTTCCATTTCGTATCATGTTTATGTCCCGAGTGAAATAATTTTCAGTTGTCAAAAGCTTTATGGCTTAATACAACCCTTACACGACCGTCTTTGAAGTCACTAAACACGAAATTTAACAACGAACGCTTGTCCATCGCAGATGGCGTCGACAACATTCCAGGCTAGTTTCGCCATGTCCTGCAGTTAAAGGTAAAGAAGTGTACGATCTACGAACGCATAGCAAACCAGCAGGCAGGTGGTTACAAACTTTTATGTGAAACCTAAAATCCATGATGCCTGTTAGAGGTGCACTTATGAGATGATTACAGATGCGCATACCAAAGTTGCACAGTTGGTTACAGAATGTTTTAGTGTTAAAGAAATCCATGATGCCTGTTAGAGGTGCACTTATTAGATGATTACAGTTGTTGTTGTAGCCGAGTTGCACTTATTAGATGATTACAGAAGGCGCTAGTGTTAAAGAGTTTGGTGGTGGCAGATGGACGTTCACTTGGTGGTGAACTCTACCAGTTGTTCTGTGTCGCTACCATAGTCTTCTAATAGACTGAGGCATTCATTTGATGAGCTGTACAAGTCTGTCTTTGTCCAGCCTGAGGCATCTACATGGCTATAAAACATTCTGGCAATGTCAGTCAGAGCATTGTTACGATTTAGCAATCCTCAAAATATTATATGCTCTAAAATACCACGGCAACATAACTTGCTTAATCCAGACATTTAGGAAGTTTAGGGGTATAGGAAGTGCAATATCTATTAAATATCTATGGTGGGAACAAACATCAATGTTTTCGAGTTCTCGGAGATTGAGTTTTCGAAGTCTGTTATTACTATTTCGTATAGCAATCCGGCCGGGACTGTCCCTTCAGTGTGAGAGACCAATGCTTGTTTCCGATGTTTGACTATAGATGCATAATTTATTCTTCTTTCAGACACTTCCTAGCGGTACAACTCGGGACATATCTGTTCCTGGATTAGTTACCGCAGGATGGAAGATAGAGGCAATAGGAACGCCACTTGATTCACCAAGGTAATTGTGATGTCCATGCAATACTGGTTATATTCATCAATAATTACATCTCCGTTACATTCATTACATCGTAACGTTATCCCATTGGTCCAGGCCACTTGATTCACCAAGGTATTTGTCATGTCTCATGAATACTAGTTATATTTATCTTCGCTTGGAACGTCCATTACTCATCACATCACGTTTATTGGTCCAGTTGTCTTGATTCACCAAGGTATAATTGATGTCCATGCATACAATAATTTAAAATACTTACATCTCCGTTACATTCATTACATCATTATTATCCCATTGGTCCAGTTTAATTCACCAAATTGTGTGTCCATGAATACAAGTTATATTTATCAATACTTACATCTCCGTTACATTCATTACATCGTAACGTTATCCCATTGGTCCAGGCCACTTGATTCACCAAGGTAATTGTGATGTCCATGCAATACTGGTTATATTTATCAATACTTACATCTCCGTTACATTCATTACATCATAACGTTATCCCATTGGTCCAGGCCACTTGATTCACCAAGGTAATTGTGATGTCCATGCAATACTGGTTATATTCATCAATACTTACATCTCCGTTACATTCATTACATCATAACGTTATCCCATTGGTCCAGGCCACTTGATTCACCAAGGTATTTGTGATGTCCATGCAATACTAGTTATATTCATCAATACTTACATCTCCGTTACATTCATTACAACATAACGTTATCCCATTGGTCCAGGCGTAGCAACGGGAGTTTGGTCATTTCTCGATGAAGGCAATAAATTACTTCGCTTAGAACGTCACATCTGATCACATCAGTTTATTAGGGCAAGTTGTCTTATTGAAGATTGTAATTTATCCAACAAATATAATTCAAAATAAAGTATGAAGTTTTATTATTACTATTATCAAGTTTAATTATAAGTGTGTCGCCAATTCACACAGTTTACAGATGAATTTTTGCTTTCATACCCGATGAACGTAAACGAAATAACAGACAATCCATTATAGTATAATTATTATTACTATATGTATGTTGTTATTATTATCACCATCATTAATATCATTACATTATTATTATTATTACCATTATTATTATTGTTATTATTTTTATTATATGAAGTAGAATAATAATATAGGTATAATATCCCCAAGAGTTCATGCACTTGCCTATTAATGGGAAATGGTTTCAGTGCAATCGATTTACTTTGAAAATCAACCAACAAATGGTTATAGTCAATCAATTATTTAGGTTTGTCTATGATTACATATTGTTTAATATAAGTGCAAAACGGCCGTCGTATATAGATATTCCTCTGTATAAAACGGTGTTTATATCTAGTTATTTTACAATATTAATGCCGTTTGATTTAGGGAGTTTTTTTATTATGCTAGTTTCAGATTATCAACCGTAACGACGCTGTTGGCCAACTCGCCAATCTATCGACTTCTATGAATGTCCAGTTGCTAGTCTGAGAATTATTTTAACAGGATTCTCTTTGTATACAACGAGTTGATCAGTTGTAAATCAGGAGTCGGAGAAACTACCACTTAGCAATTGAGATGGCGAAGTCAGTCGTGACAGTTGGTATAGTATGAGTTCAACCAAAGTGTTCCAATGTCAAAGTCAATGTCAAAAACAAGTCATAATTGAAACTAGATCGGTTTATGGGATTACTCGGTTTGAAGGTTTGTCCCATGCTACTAACCAAGAAAAATACCGCGGGTTTCCTGTCTAAGACTATACGTTAAAATTGCCAGTTGTTTCACATCCAGTAGCCGGTGATTACTATGTCAATGTGCTCTAGTGATGTCGACATACTAGGTTCACACTACCAACGGTCACGACGGATTGGCCAATTCGCCAATCTAACTTCTACAACTATTGATGTGTTAGTCTGAACACTTACAACTCGGTGCTTGACGCGTACATCTCCTAAGACCGATTAAGTGTTAATCAGAGCGCACCTGTCGCAAGTCGGAATTTGAGAGAAATTACAACACAGAACTGTCGAGTTGGGCAACATCGTCGTGACATTTGATATTCTGACACTAGCACTAAACAAAATCAATGGTTTGTTTTTCACAATTAGAGCCATTATTCTGATTATCCATTTCCGTTCATCGAACTGTTTTTGCGATGCATTTGTGATACAACAAACGGCTACGTGACTGAGGGACCCAAATTTCACAATCTCCCAACAGAAATAACAAATAAACAAACCAGTTCAATATATATATATATATATACTGAACAAAAAAAGAAACTTCCGATTTGTACATATAGTATTTGTTGTGTTAAAGAATTCATTGTGTAATGAAATTATAGAGGTAGTATTAGCCTTGAGCTGTATTATCAGGATTCATGAATTTTATTGATTATTTTAGTACTGTTAATCGTCGACAACGTGAAATTCAATTTGCACATGCATGCATGGTTCGACATGCCCCGTGTCGTATTCGGTCAATTTGTTTTACTTGTCTTACTGACATTGATGTCAAGTGAACGAAAACGCTTCAAAATTTGTAAAAAAAATAACGTTTTTTACATAGTAGCATTTTTAGTATGCCAAGAATACCCAATAATTTACGCGAACGGGCGATTGCCATGGTTGATGCTGGCATGTCGACAGAAGACGTTGCAAGGATGTTGGGAGTTCTAGTCGAGCGATACGAAATCTTCGCGTAAGATTTCGAACGACAGGAAGCACCAACGACTTGCCACCTCGTGGACGTCCGCTTGTTACAACACGTGGTCAAGACCGCTATATCATGAACACGCATTTGCGCAATCGATTCCAAACTGCCACTGCTACTGCTGCTAACACACCTGGGCTTCACAATAACCGAATCAGTGGACAAACTGTTCGTAATAGTCTGCGGGAGAACGGTTTACATGCACGACGTCCTTACGTCGGATGCGTTTTAACGCAACGTCATCGTCTAAATCGTCTTAATTGGGCACGTGTACACACTCGTTGGATACGGCGACGCTGGAATACCGTTCTTTTTTTCGGATGAATCCCGATTTTCTTTACAACGTGGTGATGGCAGGGTGCGCGTCTACCGTTGGAGAAATGAACGCTATGCTGACGTGTTCTTGAACGAGATCGTTTCGGGGGTGGGGGTTCTGTCATGGTTTGGGCAGCCATTGCCCATGGTTATCGTTCACCACTAGTCGTCATTGATGACAATTTAAATGCTCAACGTTACCACGATGACATTCTCGCTCATCGCGTCATTCCTCTGTTCCATAACAACGCCAACATCTCGATTTTTCAGCATGCCACCTCTCATACAGCTAGAGACACTAAATTTTCTTAGGACAAATAACACTGATTTCATTGATGACTGGTCCACTAAAAGTCCTGATCTCAACCCCATCGAACATGCCTGGGATAGTCTGGACAGATGATTGAGGCGTCGTCCCAACCCAACCGCTAACGTCAACGAACTTCGTCAAGCGCTCATTCAGGAATAGAACAATATTCCACAGGCAGAAATCAACACTTTAGTCAATTCTATGCGCCTGCGATGCACTGCAGTGGTCAATTCAAGAGGTGGTCATACCAGTTATTAAGTGGGTGTTTTTATTTTTAACCCCTACAACACTTGGTCAAAATTTCTCCCAGTTTCTGTTAACCTATGGCCATGATTTGTACACCAAACGATGCATCATGGAACACTCTTTAAACGCATATATAACAATTATTCCCCCGGTTTGTTTTCATCAAGTTATGTACAAGCAAAGTTAGTGGAAGTTTCTTATTTTGTTCAGTATATATTTCACCAAAACTACAAACCTCTCTAAGCTTAGATTTTATAGAAATCTAGTTATGATAGTTCGGAAAGTATAGTTAGATATAGTGATATTCAAACACTGGTAAATGCTGAATACAGTTCAGTTTATCACACTAAACATTAGACCACAGTCTTTTCAAACGCCATATAATATATAATCGTCACGCATTTAACAATAGTATACAGAGGTTTCTCAACTACACCGTTACTGTTCATCGAACTGTTTATGTGATGTATTTGTGATACTACAAACGGCTACGTGACTGAGGGCCCCCAATTTCACAATCTCCCAACAGAAATAACAACAAATAAACAAACCAGTTCAATGTATATAGTTTCACCAAAACTACAAACTTCTCTAAGCTTATATTTTATAGAAATTTAGTTATGATAGTTCGGAAATTATAGTTAGATATAGTCATATTCAAACACTGGTAAATGCTCAATACAGTTCAGTTTATCACACTAAACTCCAGACAACAGTATTTTCAAACGTCATATACTTGAACTCCTCAGTTCACACCAGACACCACAGAGTATTTTCAAACTCCAGATACTTGAAATCCACAAGTCACGGTCGTAGTCAACAACAGGATCGCGGTCTCCAAACAAGGTCGATCAGTCCCTGTAACCATCACCACGGTAAACACCACTTTGGCGTTCCACCATCAATACGACCATCCATCTCATTGACTCAAACGGCGACAAATGCTGCTGGCAACCCTCAGAACCATAGAACCAAAAATACCCCACCTCCCCCATACCCCCCCAAAACCCCCACATATGCCTCTGAGAAGTAACACATCGGTTGATCCATTAAAATGATTGGGGTCTATCTCGTTGCAACTAGTGCACAACAAATGGTTATAGGCCGTGGTATGTGCTTTCCTGTCTGTGCGAAAGTGCATTCAAGAGATCCCTTGCTGCTGATGGAAAGATCTAGCGGGTTTCCTGATGACTACAAATCAAAATTACAAAATGTTTGACATCCCATATCCAATGATTAATGAATCAATGTGCTCTAGTGGTGTTAAACAAACTTTAAGTTCATCTTTCTGTTCCAGATTCTATTTCAACCTAATGCACGATGATAACAGAATTTTAGCCTTACATGTGGACGTGCGCTTCAACGTTGGTGGTGACATAAACACTGTGGTTATCAACTCCTTCACTGGATATTGGGGCAGACATGACTCTTACCAGCCATCCTTTCCATTCGCCCCAGATCAGCAATTTAACCTGACTATCCTAGTGACGGATAATGGATTTGAAGTAAGTAGGAAAAAGAAAACAAAAAACGATGCGATGTTTGTATAATTGTGTAGGCCCTATCTGTTGTAACTTAATCCAAATATGTTACAGGTTTGTAGATTTACCAAACGTAGTGTCCATTGTCACAGGTTGAACCTGGGATCTGCGACATGGACAGTACACAAACTAGCAGCAGGGCTCGAACTTAATTGTTGATCACCGATTGCAATTTTGAGGTTCCTTACGTACATAATTTAACAAGTGAGTTTTGCCGGAAATAAATATGAATAAAGGGTTATTTTGCTGTATGTAGTTATATTCCAAATGTGCAAAATTGCAAGAGAATATAAAACTCAACGAACGTTTTCTTGTCTTTTTTTTTACCAATAACGCTTACACCGCTCCAGGGTCCCCCTCTAAATTTATGTAATGCTTCTGTTAAACCACTCCCATCCACTACACGGCGACGTGATTTCAACATTATTATTGTTGTTATTATTATTATTATTATTATTATTTATTTATTTATTTTTATTATTATTATTTTATTATAATTTTTCTTACTATTACTTTTTGGGGGTGGAGGGAGCGGTGTTTTTTTTAGCTATAAAAGTACAAGAGTAACGTGCGTGCACGCACACAAATGGCAAGCTTACCTTTCCCCTGCACATTCAACTGGTGTAAGTTATAATTAAGCCAACATTTGGACAAGAGTAACGTTCGTGCACACACACACACATGGAAGACTGAACTTGCCCCTGCACATAGAGCTGGATTCAACTGGGGTAAGTTATAATTATGCCAACATTTGGGCAAGAATAACGTTCGTGCACACACACAAACAGAAGACTGAGCTTGCCCCTGCACATAGAGCTTGATTCAACTGGGGTAAGTTATAATTAAGCCAACCTTTGGACGAGAGTAACGTTCGTGCACACACACAAACGGAAGACTGAACTTGCCCCTGCACATAGAGCTGGATTCAACTGGGGTAAGTTATAATTATGCCAACCTTTGGACGAGAGTAACGTTCGTGCACACACACACACACGGAAGACTGAACTTGCTCCTGCACATAGAGCTGGATTCAAATGGGGTAAGTTATAATTATGCCAACCTTTGGACGAGAGTAACGTTCGTGCACACACACACACACACACAGAAAACTGAACTTGCCCCTGCACATAGAGCTGGATTCAACTGGGGTAAGTTATAATTAAGCCAACCTTGGACGAGAGTAACGTTCGTGCACACACACACACACAGAAAACTGAACTTGCCCCTGCACATAGAGCTGGATTCAACTGGGGTAAGTTATAATTAAGCCAACCTTTGGACGAGAGTAACGTTCGTGCACACACACACACACAGAAAACTGAACTTGCCCCTGCACATAGAGCTGGATTCAACTGGGGTAAGTTATAATTAAGCCAACCTTTGGACGAGAGTAACGTTCGTGCACACACACACACACAGAAAACTGAACTTGCCCCTGCACATAGAGCTGGATTCAACTGGGGTAAGTTATAATTAAGCCAACCTTTGGACGAGAGTAACGTTCGTGCACACACACACACACAGAAAACTGAACTTGCCCCTGCACATAGAGCTGGATTCAACTGGGGTAAGTTATAATTATGCCAACCTTTGGACGTGAGTAACGTTCGTGCACACACACACAAACGGAAGACTGAACTTGCTCCTGCACATAGAGCTGGATTCAAATGGGGTAAGTTATAATTATGCCAACCTTTGGACGAGAGTAACGTTCGTGCACACACACACACACACAGAAAACTGAACTTGCCCCTGCACATAGAGCTGGATTCAACTGGGGTAAGTTATAATTAAGCCAACCTTTGGACGAGAGTAACGTTCGTGCACACACACACACAGAGAAAACTGAACTTGCCCCTGCACATAGAGCTGGATTCAACTGGGGTAAGTTATAATTAAGCCAACCTTTGGACGACAACACATGCTACATTACACTCTTTTGTACACTATATATTAAACCGAATGGCCACTGCGAATCAATCAAATTAATAGGCCACACTGGCGAAGCACAGACGAGAAACGCCATTGTGCCATTATTCTTACGGAACGCATAATTAATAACTACAATTTGGTAAAAGTACTAACGGTTTAGCTTGTTTCGCAGATCGGTACGGTTAGTGACTTAAATATGGTGACATTATAAGAAGTGTTATTTTTTATTATTTTTTATTATATATGAAACACGAACTGTGTTAAATATAGCATGCATTTTAATTGTAAAGATTTGGAAGCAAATTGCTAGGACATCACAAACTGCACTGGCAGTGGTAACCAATCACTATCCGTAACAGTAACGGTGTAGTTGAAAAATACAGCTCAAGTTGAAAAACAACCTCCGAACAGAAATAACAACAAATAAACAAACCAGTTCAATGTATATATTTCACCAAAACTACAAACTTCTCTAAGCTTAGATTTTATAGAAATTTAGTTATGGTAGTTCAAAAAATATAGTTAGATATAATCATATTCAAACACTGGTAAATGCTGAATACAGTTCAGTTTATCACACTAAACTTTAGACCACAGTCTTTTCAAACGTCGTATACTTGAACTCCTCAGTTCACACCAGACACCACAGAGTATTTTCAAACTCCAGATCAGGGGTTGAATTTTTTTGTTCCACTATCCCAAAGGAATAGTGAATTTCAAAAAACACTATTCCGTCTAGAAATGTATTATCCTAATTATTAATGTACCACTAGTTTTCCTGACTGTGCTACGTCGCCCTGTACAACATTGAGTAACGAACAATTGTTTATATGCCAGTCTATGTGTGAAGGAACATGCTGTTATCTTTTCGCCTGTGGCTATGTCCATTGTGTTGGGGGCTAGCGCAGCTTGGTTACGTAATACCTCCGCGCGACCGTGCATCCTAATATACACCCAGACCAGGTGTGGAGGCCATGTGGAGAGTGGTTACGTAATACCCCCGCGCGAAGGTGGTAGTCCTGCGTCCCAATATGCACTTAGACCAGGTGGGCACAGTGGTTACGTAATACCTCCGCGCGACCATGGTATTTCTAGCGAACTGGCGACGGTCGGACTGGCCATCTAAGAAAATATACCATCTTGGTCGCTGTGGAAATATACTCATCATAAGATTCTGTCCCGCGTACTGTCTCCAACTAGTCTGAGATTTTGAATAAATAGATAGGATTTTAGATATATCGCGGAGAAACATTGGAAGTGTCCAGGGGAACGGACGTGGTCCAACTGAACGAAATATATTAGTTCAGACCGGACATGGTAAATATATATTTCTGCTCTGTTGTGTAACCTTGATGTGATTGATGTGACCTTAAATATTTTAATACTGTATTATACCAATATTCTTTAGACAGTGTTTCCGGTAATCTGACGAAGTAAATTGTAGGCTTCACTGTTCTAATATTTTTATACAAGTATTTGGTAAGATAAAGCTTAGCCGATCATCCTAGAGGACCTAGGTAAACTGTAGGTTATTGTCTTTATTGTGATATGTACCAGTATTAATTCTGTATTACAAGGTTACTGAATGAGTATTTAAGGGTTAATTAAAAATTAACCAGTTAGGAATAGAGTTATAATTCCTTTATTAATTAAGTTCCCCTGGCAGCGTTTCTCAATTATCACACGTGTGTGTGTTGTATCACGGTGAAGTGATTAGAATATTGTGTAAATTAGACACCTAGTGATTAACTAATTAAGTGATTAGCTCAGGGTTGTTATTATATTGGTGTTGTTAATTAATTAACTACTGCGGCAAGTACATTTGTTAGCGTTAGAGTTAATACAGATTCCAAAGTGTATTGTGTTTTGTTGTGTTTTATAGTGAACTAAACGTGCTACATATATATATATTTATATCAGATCTTATCGCTGATTACTCCTAGAGCCGGGCCACTCGGACAGTAGCCTGCCCGATACAGAGAGATCTAATAGATATACAGTTCGGAGAGATATTTGGATAATCGTGTTTTATTCAGTTACGGGTATTATAGGATTCCCGTGATACTATGCATTACTGCGTACTAGCTGGAATTACAAATGAACTCACGCCAAACATTAGTCTCGATAAAAAAGACGTTTATTTTGTACCGGTAAGTGCATGAGAAAGGTCTTAGTAGCATGAGGATTTGTTTTGCAGAAAAATGTAGCTGAAGAAAAAGCGTAAGCGGAATAGTCGCAGGCGATTTACGGTATTCCGTGCTTTATTTTCACTTTCGTGACGGAATATTGGAAGAATTGTTTTACTATTCCGTTTCGAAATTTACTATTTGCGGAATAGCGGAATAGCGTAAAATTCGACCCCTGCAGACACTTGAAATCCACAAGTCACGGTCGTAGTCATCAACATGATCGCGGTCTCCAAACAAGGTCGATCAGTCCTTGTAACCATCACCAAGGTTAACACCACTTTGGCGTTCCACCATCAATACGACCATTCATCTCATTGACTCAAACGGCGACACAAATGCTGCTGGTAACCCTCAGAACCATAGAACCAAAAAAACAAAAACGACCTGATAAATAAAACAAGTTAACAATTGAAGATTTACATTTGATACGATCATCCACAATGACATACTGGTTTCCGCATATAAATAGTACATTTCCAGTAACAATGACTACATCCATTGGTTGCATATTTACAACACATCGCATTTCATAACAATGCCAGATTACCAATAAGCTGCACTATAACTGGTATACAAATATGAAAAGGGACCATATAAGCACTGCGAGTAAATACAGAATATACACAATTATCTACACCCCATTCACATTTATACAAGATAACATATTGACAATAAAATATGGTTGTGACAATACCCAACCGCTCGAAAAACCCCACACATACCTCTGAGAAGTAACGATTATAGAAACGAACTCTAGTGTATTTTTTAAACACCATTTCCTCGTTTCAAACATCACAGACTCTTGTTTCACTCTGATGTAACTTAATCGAAATGACTTACAGGTTTGTAGATTCACCAAACATAGTATCCATTACTCAGAACTTTCTGTGGCGGGACTTGGCTCAGTCGGTTGAACGCTGGCCTACGTTGCGTGCGTCTCAGGATCGAACCACATCGGTCGATCCATTACAATGATTGGGGTCTGTCTCGTTCCAACCAGTGCATAAGAAATGGTTATAGGCCGTGGTATGTGCTATCCTGTCTGTGCGAAAGTGCATATACGAGATCCCTTGCTGCTAATGGAAACATATAGCGGGTTTTGTGATGACTACAAATCAAAATTACAAAATGTTTGACATCCCCTATTCGATGATTAATTAATCAATGTGTTCTAGTGGTTTTATACAAACTTTAAGTTTAACTTTCTGTTCCAGTTTCGGCATCAACCTAATGCACGATAATAACAGAATTATAGCCTTACAAGTGGACGTGCGCTTCAACGGTGGTGGTGACATAAACACCGTGGTTATCAACTCCTTCACTGGATATTGGGGCAGACATGACTCTCATCAGCCATCCTTTCCATTCGCCCCAGATCGACAATTTAACCTGACTATCCTAGTGACGGATTATGGATTTGAAGGCGCGTTGAATTAAAAAAAAAAAAAAAAAAAATCTGATAAATTTTTCGGAAGAGTATGTCTCGACCCCAACCCACTACAAACTTCTCTCGCCTCAGTGTAGCCTCCCCCACCCTCCGCTGAAATCCGTGAAGATGCACCTGCAGTGGTACTCTCTACGGTAACTCAGTACAAAAAAAACAACAAAAGAAACATCAAATACAAAATAAAAATGTAACCCCTGCCGCGCCCCCGCACCCCCCCCCCCGAAAAAAAGACATCCCCCCCCCCCCCCCAAAAAAAAATAATAAAAAAACCCGACAAAAGAAAACAAAAATCAAAATAAGATAAAAAAAACAATCGTGAGTTCATGTTCTGAATGTTTGTTATTTTATTTCAGCGTATTCCCCGTTATATTGTTAAGAAATGATATATTCTTAATTATTTGTCATGTATATAGCCGGCCCTCATTTTCCAAGTCTCTGTACACAGGAATCGTTTATATAAAATTCAAGGGTATATTATACGGTTGTGTTATATATAGCTTCATCATTACTCGGATCTGCCGTACGTTTTATGACATATCACAAAAGAGTTTCAAATTTAAAAAACAAAAAAAGCGTTATCTCTGCTTGCTATGGAATTCCCTCGATAGTGGTTTATTTAAAACGTTTTGGATTATACAATAGCGAGGTTTTGTATTCCAAATGAATCCAATTTCCATTTATAATCCATATTTAGACAAATAAGGCCCACTAAACTCCTTGGCTGAATGGATTTAATACAGTTTTTTTAAAGTTTGATTGGGGATTGAGATGTATTTATGCTTTGCTATAAATGTTGTGTAGGCTAATACTGAATGCAATAAACATAATAATAAATATGTGTATAATATGTTTAATGTTTTAGGTGACCGTGGATGACCAGTGACATGCAACACGTGAACACAGTGTTAACTGTATATAATATGATTAATATTTTAGGTGACCGTGGATGGCCAGTGGCATGCAACACGGGAACACAGTGTTAACTGTATAATAATATGTTTAATGTTTTAGCTGACCGTGGATGGCCAGTGGCATGCAACACGGGAACACAATGTTAACTGTATAATAATATGTTTAATGTTTTAGCTGACCGTGGAGGGCCAGTGACATGCAACACGGGAACACAGTGTTAACTGTATATAATATGATTAATATTTTAGGTGACCGTGGATGGCCAGTGGCATGCAACACGGGAACACAGTGTTAACTGTATATAATATGTTTAATGTTTTAGCTGACCGTGGATGGCCAGTGGCATGCAACACGGGAACACAGTGTTAACTGTATATAATATGTTTAATGTTTTAGCTGACCGTGGATGGCCAGTGGCATGCAACACGGGAACACAGTGTTAACTGTATATAATATGTTTAATGTTTTAGGTGACCGTGGATGGCCAGTGGCATGCAACACGGGAACACAGTGTTAACTGTATATAATATGTTTAATGTTTTAGCTGACCGTGGATGGCCAGTGGCATGCAACACGGGAACACAGTGTTAACTGTATAATAATATGTTTAATGTTTTAGCTGACCGTGGATGGCCAGTAGCATGCAACACGGGAACACAGTGTTAACTGTATATAATATGTTTAATGTTTTAGGTGACCGTGGATGGCCAGTGGCATGCAACACGGGAACACAGTGTTAACTGTATAATAATATGTTTAATGTTTTAGATGACCGTAGATGGTCAGTGGCATGCAACACGGGAACACAGTGTTAACTGTATAATAATATTATTAATGTTTTAGGTGACCGTGGATGGCCAGTGGCATGCAACACGGGAACACAGTGTTAACTGTATAATAATATGTTTAATGTTTTAGGTGACCGTGGATGGCCAGTGGCATGCAACACGGGAACACAGTGTTAACTGTATAATAATATGTTTAATGTTTTAGATGACCGTAGATGGTCAGTGGCATGCAACACGGAAACACAGTGTTAACTGTATAATAATATGTTTAATGTTTTAGGTGACCGTGGATGGCCAGTGGCATGCAACACGGGAACACAGTGTTAACTGTATAATAATATGTTTAATGTTTTAGGTGACGTGGATGGCCATGGCATGCAACACGGGAACACAATGTTAACTGTATAATAATATGTATTAATGTTTTAGCTGACCGTGGAGGTACAGTGACATGCAACACGGGAACACAGTGTTAACTGTATATAATATGATAATATTTTAGGTGACCGTGGATGGCCAGTGGCATGCAACACGGGAACACAGTGTTAACTGTATATAATATGTTAATGTTTTAGCTGACCGTGGATGGCCAGTGGCATGCAACACGGGAACACAGTGTAACTGTATATAATATGTACTGTATTAGTGCTGTACATGACACGTGTACTGTATTAGTGGCTGTACATGACATACTGTACTGTATTACAGTGTTAACTGTATATACATATGTGTACTGTATTAGTGACCGTGTATGGCCATGACACAGTGTACTGTATTAACTGTATATGACATGTGTACTGTATTAGTGACCTGATGGCCACATGACACGGGAACCAGTGTTAGTGCTGTACATGACACCGTGTACTGTATTAGTGCTGTACATGACACGGGTGCACTGTGTTAGTGCTGTATATGACATAGTGTACTGTTTTAGTGACTGTACATGGACAGTAGCATGTACGGGAACACAGTGATGTACATGACATAGTGTACTGTGTTAGTGATGTACATGACACAGTGTACTGTATTGGTGATGTACATGACACAGTGTACTGTATTAGTGCTGTACATGACATAGTGTACTGTATTAATGCTGTACATGACATAATGTACTGTATTAGTGCTGTACTGTATGCCATAATATTGTACTGTTTTAGGTGATTAGTGCTGTACATGACACAGTGTACTGTATTAGTGCTGTACATGTTTTACTGACCGTATATTAGTGCTGTACATGACACAGTGTACTGTATTAGTGCTGTACATGACACAGTGTACTGTATTAGTGCTGTACATGACACAGTGTACTGTATTAGTGATGTACATGACATAGTGTACTGTATTAGTGCTGTACATGACACAGTGTACTGTATTAGTGCTGTACATGACACACTGTACTGTATTAGTGCTGTACATGAACCACTGTACTGTATTAGTGCTGTACATGACATACTGTACTGTATTAGTGCTGTACATGACACAGTGTACTGTATTTGACACATTATGCTAATGTTAGTGTATTAGTGATGACACAGCATGCTGTACTTGACAGTATGTGAATTAGTGCTGTACATGACAAAGTGTACTGTAATAGTGCAGTACATGACACAGTAGGCTGTATTAGTGATGTACATGACACAGTGTACTGTATTAGTGATGTACATGACAATGATGACATAGTGGACTATTAGTGATGCATGACACACGGGAATTAGTGATGTACATGTATAAGTGTATGTATTAGTGTTGTACATGACCGTGGATGGCATAGTGCACTATGTGATGTACATGACAACTACTGTATTAGTGATGTACATGACACAGTGTACTGTATTAGTGCTGGACATGACATAGTGTACTGTATTAGTGCTGTACATGACATAGTGTACTGTGTTAGTGCTGTACATAACACAGTGTACTGTATTGGTGATGTACATGACACAGTGTACCGTATTAGTGCTGTACATGACACAGTGTACTGTATTAATGCTGTACATGACATACTGTACTGTATTAGTGCTGTACATGCCATACTGTACTGTATTAGTGCTGTACATGACACAGTGTACTGTATTAGTGCTGTACATGACATAGTGTACTGTATTAGTGCTGTACATGACATCGTGTACTGTATTAGTGCTGTACATGACACAGTGTACTGTATTAGTGCTGATGACACAGTGTACTGTAACTGTATAATACATATGTACTGTATTAATGCTTTACATGACACCGTGTACTGTATTAGTGGCAGTGTACATAGGGTATAACACAGTGTACTGTATTAGTGCTGTACATGACATACTGTATGTTTTAGTGCTGTACCGTGGATTGGTGACATACATGACACAGTGTACTGTATTAGTGCTGTACATGACACAGTGTACTGTATTAATAATATGTTTAATGTTTTAGGTGACCGTGGATGGCCAGTGGCATGCAACACGGAACACAGTGTTAACTGTATATAATATGTTTAATGTTTTAGGTGACCGTTGATGACCAAGGCATGCAACACGGGAACACAATGTTAACTGTATAATAATATGTTAATGTTTTAG
>NC_054703.1:5023035-5043035 GCF_016097555.1 Gigantopelta aegis
ATCGCAAAATGTTATACAAATATCGTGGTTTGAGAGTTAAATAAACATGCTCTTGATAACACAATAGTCTTAGCTTGTGAATATTCGGAATACCTTTGAGTTGCGATTGAGTTCCAAATTCCCCACTCGGAACATCTCGGCTGACATAAATAACATAAATAATCCACTTGTTTGATGATGAAAACGCACACCCACCTCCAAGCTAAATGTTTTTAAATTGCATCATTTTATCCACATTTGAGTGTAGTTGTTATTTAACAGTTTTATTACTTTTTCCATATTTAATACTGAACAGAATACAACAAAGACTTTTACCTCAACCCCCACCTCTGTAAACTGGATACCCATGGTCCATGGGTTTAGGGTACTGTTTAGAGGAGATTCACTGCATCATGTAAACTTGTTTGTACTAGTATATGTAACAGTACATGATTAATAAAGGACAACAGTGACATGATTTTAACATTTGGTGACACACATTTTCAGTTATGACAGGAGATTTCGACAAGCACCACCAAACAATTATTTCCAGGCTTTCAGCTAAAGGTGAAAGTTGAAAACCTGTGCTGTGTTGTGAAGGGAATGTGCTCGAGAACAATTTAATTGGTTTTCATAGAATCCTAAATAAAAACAGATTTTTTATGACTCTTTTTTTTAGATAAGCCAAGCTCTACACACTAAATCTATTGACCGCAAGTGACATCTTCTGAATACTATGTATCTCAAACTGCAACAAGAATACCTTCCTGTAATCAAGATCTTCATCTTGGTCAGTGTCTGTGGAAACTGCTTAGCTATTCCTCTGCTGCTACGAAAGAGGAAACTCCCGTCAGCCGTATATCTCGTCCCGCTTTCAGTGGTTGATTGCTTCGACCTGGTCTGTCTGTTCTTCATTCTCGAGAACCCCCTTCCGAATCTCGGCTCCCTGTGCGCTCTCATAGTATCGTCTTCTCTCGAGTCCAGCTTCTGCAAAATGATCGCCTTAATCTCGGAAAGGACTCTGCTCGAATCGTCTGTTTGCAGAGTGGTCAGCGAGCCATGGGATAGAGTGGTTCCTGGAAGATGGATACGAGTGTATACCGCAGTGAGTGTGATTTCCATATGCGCCTGTCTCGTGTACGGCTCACAGAGTCTGGTCCTGGGATACGAAAGCTCTCTGCTTCTGCAGATCATTCTGGTGTTACTACTGCACGTCCTGCCCTTAGCTGGAATGGCGTACCTGGTCGCCAGCATTCAACAGATCCTGAAGAAGACAACATGGGCGACATCAGACTACCCCACACAACACAGTGTTCTCGATAAGGACTGTAAACCCGACATACAGTTCACCAGATATGTTGTCTCCATAGCAGTGGTGTCCTTCGTGACATATCCAATATATTCCACAGTCTTACTGGCTGTTAATACATTTCCAGAATTATGGGTACCTGGAATATTTCTTGTAACATGTTTGACAATTATCGTGCAATGCGGGGCTAATGCAGGTCTGCTATTGATGAACTTGACAACACTTTATCCTTAGATTATTTCCACAGGACAAAGCAAAGGATAACGTTTCCTGGAAACTCGAAATGGTCGATTGATAAATGGAGTTGGAGGTTGGGAGTACGCTTGGGCTTAGCTGGCCTTACTGGCAAAAGAACTCTACTATCGTAAATCCTTGCATAGAAGCTGCCTCGATTAAAAAAGTTAAAAGTTTGTTTTGCTTAACAAAACCACTTTTATATGTACTATTTCACAGATAGGACAGCACAAACCACGGCCTTTGATATACAAGTCGTGGTGCACTGGATGGAAATAGAAATAGCCCAATGGTCCCACTGGCAGGGATCGATCTGGGTGAAGATAAATAACCCAAAGGTTCAATACAGGGCATATTTCATTTCATTTCATTTTCGTGTTTCTCTTCAATTAGGTTTCACGCACGCTGTTCTGGGCACACACCTACTGCTATCACACACCTCAGCTATCTGGGCTGTCTGTCCAGGACTGAGAGTTAGTTGCTAGTGGTTAGTGAGAGAGAAGAGGGTAAAATGGTCTTACACCTACCCACTGAGTTATTAAAACTCGCTCTGGGTGGGAGTTGGTACCAGGCTTATGACAACAACACCGAGGTCGTAGGGTTAGTGTGGAGTTCTATAGCAATGTCACACATGAGATAACAATAGGGTTAGTGTGTGTGTTTAATAGTAACGTCACACATGAGATAACAATAGGGTTAGTGTGTGCTTTACATCAACGTCACGTGTGAGATAACAATAGGGTTAGTGTGTTTTATAGCAACGTCACACGTGAGATAACAATAGTGTTAGTGTGTGTTTTATAGCAACGTCACACATGAGATAACAATAGAGTTAGTGTGTTTTATAACAACGTCACACGTGAGATAACAAATAGGGTTAGTGTGTGTTTTATAGTAACGTCACACATGAAATAACAATAGGGTTAGTGTGTTCTTTATAGTAACATCACACATAAGATAACAATAAGGTTAGTGTGTGTTGTTATACGAACGTCACACATGAGATAACAATAGGGTTAGTGTGTGTTTAATAGTAACGTCACACATGAGATAACAATAGGGTTAGTGTGTGTGTGTTTTATAGTAACGTCACACATAAGATAACAATAGCTTTTTCAGTTGAGTTCAGTTATTTCAGCGAACACTTTCTAAGCTGGAGGACACAGAATAAGGAAATGTATGTAGTGTGTATGCAGTAACGAATTAATATACCCATGCAGGTTTGTCTTTCGTGTTGCTTAGTAGGTGAGCAAGGGTGGGGTGGGGGTGGTAGGAAACTCAATGGTTTCGCCCACCATACATTATTGGTAGGAGTATCCAGTGTGATATCTCATGCACGCTCCTACTACAGAATGGGCTACTCTTTCGGATTCTCTCTCACTAACCACCACTAACAACAACGAACAACTAACCCACTGTCCTGACAGACAGCCCAAATAGCTGAGGTGACATGTGTGCCCAGGACACCACTTCATGGGCTATTATTTTCGATTAGCAGCAAGGGGTCGTTTTTATGCATCATCCCACAGACAGGGTAGTACATACCACAGCCTCTGATATACCAGTCCTGGTGTACTGGTTGGAACGAAAAATAGCCCAGACCGACTGCGCATCGAGCAAGCGCTTTACCACTGGGCTACGTCCCGCCCCACGGACGGACAACGTCCAATCTGATTAAAATTAGCTCTACTGGTCTACCAGTAGATCTAGTAGCATTGCGTGGACTCCCATATCCAAGTGACATTTCATCTATAAATAACACTTTAAATATCGACCAATTACACTTCGCCTTTTATAGCGTTATTCGGGAGCATACAAATTCTAAAAATATCGGGCGAGACTATTTATGCAATAGGCGAACTTTTTTGTCTATTTCAACATTAAAAAACAGGGGAAAAAGTGCAGTAATAAACTCTGGATTGTATACTGGTATAAACAGATTTTATGGCTATACCATCACGTTTTTTGTGGGGGGTTTTCGTCTTGAAACGAATTTTATATTGAAATTAGTTTCCGGCATACTTCGTAATTCACCCGAATCATTTCGTATATCCTCGGCATAATCCCGAATGTTTTCAAATTCTTTTCAATTCACTTACAATGATTTTGCAAGTAAGGTTTTGATTGGTCGAATGAAAGGACAACTGGACATGAGCTCCAAAGGGGTGCTGTTAGATCCACAGGTAATAATAATTAACCAGTGGAGCTAATTTTAATTAGATTGGACAACGCCATACCATAATACGACCCATCATAGACGGGCGTATTAAACGTCCGTGATGCCCACATAATAGAAACTAGAGTGTCCTCTAGCGTTGTTCTATTATATGTTATTGTAACACATAATATATAACGTATAGAAAAACGCTGGAGGAAACTCCAACTAACGCACTAGAAACCTCGTGTTACAGCAGTTTTCGTGAATCGATATCACAGGTGTTTTCAGAAATTATTGTCACATCTGTCTTCTTCAATCAATATCACAATACCAGCTCAGATTAAAATGATTGTCAGAGGAATCGTACCTACGTCTTAAAAACAAATTACTGTCGGAAATAGAATACAAATGATTTGCATTGATTATTTCTTACATATTAAACTGACGAGTAAACATTTTGTAAATATCTCTTTAATGATAGTCTACCTAATTTAGCATTTACTCGCTTTGGCTCTCATTGATGTACAAAGTGGTGTTTACTTCTGAAATTAAAGGGATATTCTGCTGCATTGTAAGATGATTCCGACTAATAAAATATTTCTACGATTAAACTTACATATTAAATATATTTTCTTGTTTAGAATACCAGTGTCTGTATGTTCAATGTGTTTCTGATCGTCTTAATATTTGTAAGAAGCCCAAACTGGATTTTGTTTTCAAATAATTTCGTATGTACGAAAACATTTATTTTAGGAAATAAAATTAAATTTAACCTAGTACAAACATTAGAACGATCAGAAAGACTTTTAATATACAGCCACTGATATATACTCTTCAAAAGAAGAAACGCAAAACCACATTGTCGTAACATTTGGAGAATTGATTTAATTATTGAATGGTGAGTCCGATAATTACCAAATGTTCCCGGATTGTTCACAATTCACTCTAGTCCATTGTGAGTAAGTGATAGGACACACCACCAAGGTCAAGGTCATCTGGAGTCAATACCGGGTGTGGCCTCCGCGTGTGTTGACAACTGCCTGGCACCGCCTGCCCATTGAAGCAACCAGAGTACGGATGACGTCCCGGGGGATGGTGGCCCACTCGGCCTGCAAGGCTGCTGCCAGCTCGGGTAGGGTCTGGGGCTGTGGTTGTCGCTGTCGGAGGCGTCGGTCCAACTCGTCCCATAGATGCTCAATTGGGTTCAAATCCGGTGATATCGATGGCCAAGGAAGGACATTAATGTTGTTGTTCTGTAGGAAAGCCGTCGTGAGACGTGCTGTGTGAGGCCTGGCGTTGTCATGTTGGAACACTGCGTTGGCGTTGGCCATAACTGGAACGATGTGTGGCCGGAGGATCTGGTCAATGTAGCCCTGTGCATTCAGGTTGCCCTGCACGTGGACCAGGTCAGTTCTGCCAGTGTGTGAGATGGCTGCCCACACCATGACACTACCCCCGCCGAATCTGTCCACTTCCTGCACGCAGTTTGCCGCATAACGTTCACCACGACGCCTATACACGCGACATCTTCCATCATGACGTCGGAGCAGAAATCGGGACTCGTCACTGAACCACACTGTCTCCATCGCAGTTGAGGCCATTGTCGATGAATCTGGCACCACTGCAGTCGGAGTCGACGGTGTTGTGGTGTTAAGATGACACCTCGAACTGGACGTCTGGCACGAATTCCTACCTCACGTAGGCGGTTCCGTACGGTCTGGTCGGATATCCTGCGCAAACCTGGTATTGCTGCGGCTGTGGAGGTGGCAGTAGTCAATCGTTCCCGAAGGTGGCGTACCCGGATGTAGCGGTCCTGCCCGGGGGTAGTGACCCGTGGTCGACCGGATCTAGGGAGGTCACGTGTTGATCCATGTTGCTGGTAACGGTCCCACAGTCTGGAGATGGTGCTTGGGGACACATGGAATGCCCTGGCAACGGCCGTTCTGGATTCGCCTGCGTCTAGTCGGCCGATGGCATTGTTTCTCTGCGGTTCACTGAGACGTGGCATGTCCTGGATTGTCAACTGTCGGCCAGATACAGAGGCCAGGCAAGCGAACACCCTGCACTTTTATACTGCCGGTGTTCATGTTGCACGTGCAGACAACGCACGTGCAGTGGTGACATGGTTTGCACGTGGCTGCGTTTTTGCGAATATTCACATTTTGGAACTTTATTGTACAGTAGCTATGTTTTATCGAATGTAACCGTGGGAATGTGTTTGGGACATGCAATGACCTTATATTCACAAAGCATGAACCGGTAGGAAACATAAAATCGGAGTTATAACCCATTTGTACCCTTTTGCGTTTCTTTTTTTGAAGAGTATATTATGCAGGAAAATATATTTGGTATGTAATTATAATCGTTAAAAAGTCTCTGTTAGTCGATAACATCTTAAAAATTGCAGCAAACTCAGAAATGTCCATTTAAAAGAATGATGTCAGTAAACAGGTGATTTATGCACTTTATTGGAACAGACTATAAAACATGTTGGACAACATGCCAATTTGATTGCTGTTACAGTATGTGAGGGCCGTTTCTGATGATGGTTTACCCCTATCCCTCTCCAAAACAAAATATGTGTAGACATTTTTAAGTAACTTTTGAGAACAGCTGTCAAGAACCATTCTGAGTGTGTGGTCTATTATACCGGTATTAAAGGTGCTATTTCCAAGTTGCATAATGACAGCTATTGCAAATCATGCTTTCATTACATTTTGCTTTAACATTTAAAAACTACACCTTTAAAGGGATATACCCTAGTTTTTAAACACTAAGGCATATTTTTTACTATTAGAGCCGTTTTTTGGTAACTGAAATCATACTTTACTTAGATTGTATGGTTTAGATTATCCATCTCCGTACATTCGAAGTGTTTTTGGTCATCCTGGTGTTTTTAATATCACAAAATGCATTTGTCATGTTTTTAAAAACGCACGTGCGTCTGAGAAGTAACAGCCATGGAGTCGATTTTAGTCTGTTTTTAGAGGGTATTTCACCATGCCAAAGTAACAGACTCATGTTTCACTCAGTTGTAACTTTATCCAAATGTGTTACAGGTGTGTAGATTAACTAAACTTAGTGTTAATTTTCACGGGTTGAAACTAGGGTCAGTCCCTTTAATTATATGCCCATGAATGATCACTAGTAGAAAATACTTGTTTACTGGAGAATCTTTATTACAAACAGGAATCAATGAAGGAAATTGTTTATTTAACGACGAACTCAACACATTTTATTCACGGTTATATGGCGTCGGACATAGGGTTAAGGACCATACAGATATTGAGCGAGGAAACCTGCTGTCGCCACTTCATGGGCTACTCTTTTCGGTTAGCAGCAAGGGATCCTTTATATGCACCATTCCACAGACAGGATAGTACATGCCACGGTCTTTGTTACACCAGTTGTGGAACATTGCATGTAACGATAAATAGCCCAATGGGCTAACGGCTAACCTGCAGTCCAGATAGCCGAGCTGTGCGCCAAGGATAGCGTAACTGGTTATACGCATGAAAAATAAATATAAATGAATGAAAGTTTCTTTTGCTTAACGACAATACTAGAGCACATTGATATATTAATCATCGACTCGTAGTCAATGGAGTAAACCCGCTACATTGTTCTTAATGTAGCAAGGGATCTTTTATATGCACTGTTCCACAGAGAGGTCAAACATAGGGTTAAGGACCACATAGATAGAGTAAACCCGCTACATTGTTCTTAATGCAGCAAGGGATCTTTTATATGCACTTTTCCACAGAGAGGTCAAACATAGGGTTAAGGACCACATAGATAGAGGAAACCCGCTACATTGTTCTTAATGCAGCAAGGGATCTTTTATATGCACTGTTCTACAGAGAGGTCAAACATAGGGTTAAGGACCACATAGATAGAGGAAACCCGCTACATTGTTCTTAATGCAGCAAGGGATCTTTTATATGCACTTTTCCACAGAGAGGTCAAACATAGGGTTAAGGACCACACCCGCTACATTGTTCTTAATGCAGCAAGGGATCTTTTATATGCACTGGTCCACAGAGAGGTCAAACATAGGGTTAAGGACCACATAGATAGAGGAAACCCGCTGTCGCCACTTCATGGGCTACTCTTTTCAATTAGCAGCAAGTGTTCTTTTATGTGCACCATACCACAGACAGGATAGTACATACCACGACCTTTGCTATACTAGTCGTGGTGCACTGGCTGGAACGAGATATAGCCGAATGGACCCACCGACGGGGATCGATCCCAGATCGACTGCGCATCAAGCGAACGCTTTACCACTGGCCTACATCCCGCCCTCTAGTACCATAGTTACTGCACATGGTACAACTATAATACATAATGATAAGGCCATACTTTTTCTCTCTTTTGTTTTTTTGGATTAAGGTTGTTTTGGTTTTTTGTAGTTTTTTTGAAGGAGGCAATGACGGATGATCAGGGGCGCATTATGAGGGTTTTCCAGTTGCACGGAACCTCCCCCCTCCCCTGGCAAAAACAACAACAACACAACCCCAACACGTAGATCTAAATTTATGTCCACGTAAAATTTACAATTTCAAATTATAAACATTTAGATATTTTGTTGGCAATTCAGGTATTGTATGCTATGTATGAGAGGAAACTACTATTCACCAGCCCCAAAGGAATATCAAAAGAATAAGCCAAGATTTGTTTAAAAAGATACAAATTCGTGTATCAATATTTCAGAAGAAAACAACAGGTGGTTTCGTTTATTTATTTAACAACGCACTCAGCACATTTTATTTATGGTTATATAGCATCTGATATATGGTTAAGGACCACACAGAAATTGAGAGAGGAAACCCGATGTCGCTACTTCATGGGCTACTCTTTTCGATTAGCAGCAAGGTATCTTTTATATGCACAATCCCACAGATAGGATAATACATACCACGGCCTTTGATATACCAGTTGTGGAGCACGGTTTGGAACGAGAAATAGCCTAATGGGTCCACCGACGGAGATCGATCCTAGATCGACCTCGCATCATGCGAACGCTTTACCATTGGGCTACGTCCCGTCTCTCCGTGTGTAAGAGGATCAAGTGTTGGGCCACAGACAGGGTCGTATATACCACAGCCTTTGATATGCCAGTCGTGGTGCACGGGCTGGAATGAAAAATAGCCCAATGGGCCCACCGACGGGGATCGATCCCAGACCGACCACGCATCGAACCAACGCTTTACTACTGGGCTACGTCCGCTCCGAACGAATAGGGTGAAACATTTTGTGCACGAGTCGCATTTGTAATCCCCACATAGTGTGTCAGCCAGAAAGAACCTTTTGTGCATGAGTCGCATTTGTAATCCCCACATAGTGTTTCAGCCAGAAAGAACGTTTTGTGCATGAGTCGCATTTGTAATCCCCACATAGTGTTTCAGCCAGAAAGAAAGTCTTGTACATGAGTCGCATTTGTAATCCCCACATAGTGTTTCAGCCAGAAAGAAAGTTTTGAGTATTGCGCTATGGAACTGAATGCAACCATAGTCAACTGGGGATATGGGGCCCTCCCACAGAAAGAAATGAGTTACATTTAGGGTTAGGGTTGAGCAAATCATACAATAATGATAAGAGTAATTCATTTTGTCAAATCAGCAAATAAATGTGCGTATGGCGCCATATCCGTTTTACCCTCTGGCAGAAACCCTACCACATATCAGTGTGAACAACCACGTGTATTTTGAAGTAGGATTTACATGTATACTACTCAAAAGAATTTAAGGGTCAGACGATATTTTCGACATTATTTTCTGAATGTCAATTATATTAGCTAGACCATAATGCCACGCATGGTATTGTTCCATTTTGACGAAAGTGGGTCTAAGCAACCCATAAATGAATTAAAATCCACTGTCATTGACACTGTCGACTAGTTTAATGGCGAAAACATGCTTACATTTGCACGTAAATTAGGGCGAAAGCGAAAGGTCTGCAAGTGCCCACAACTTGCTTTTTCACAAAGCGCTTCATTTGCACGCTTTGCACGTGTATTCCATGTTCCCAATGCTGAATTTCCGTATAATTGGAGCTTGCGTTCGTGTACGGTGCACACTCCAAATTCGACAATGGTACGACTTCAACTGACTATCGAAGATCCAGGAAGGGCTATTGCTTGGCTTCAGGATGGCAATACGCAAAGAAATGTTGCTCTGAGACTTGGTGTCAGTCAGAGTGTCGTTGGCCGACTGTGGCAACGGTACCAAGCAACGAATTCTGTTCGAAATCGTCCACGTTCGGGAAGACCCCGAAGCACTACAAATAGAGAGGACCGCTACATCACCAATATGGCTCTACGTCAACGCACAACCACTGCACGCCGATTACGTGACAATCTGCGGACTGCGACTGGAACTCGAGTTTCTGATCAAACCATACGCAATCGTCTGAGAGCCAATAATCTACGCTGCCGTCGCCAGGCTGTTCGACCACCACTCCTACCACGTCACAGAACGGCCAGACGTCACTGGTGCACGCTTCATCTGCGGTGGCAACGTGTTCAGTGGGGTCGAGTGATGTTCACTGACGAGTCCAGGTTTAGTCTCCAGTTCAACGACGGTCGGGTTCGTGTCTACAGACGTCCTGGGGAGCGCTTCGCTGACGTTAACGTTAGACAACGTCACCGGTTCGGTGGTGGCAGCGTCATGGTGTGGGGCGGCATCTCTATCCACCACAGGACCCCCCTCTATGTGGTGGATGGCAATCTGAATGGAATCCGCTATCTGAATGAGATTATCCGGCCGTTGGTTCTCCCAGGCCTTCAGCAGATTGGCGGCGGGGCAGTTCTGCAGGATGACAATGCCAGACCCCACCGCGCCAGGGTGGTAACGGACTTTCTCAGACAACAAGGTATCGCCAGGATGGATTGGCCAGCATATTCGCCTGACTTGGCCCCAATAGAGACGCCTGGTATGAATTAGGCAGGAGAGTTCGGAATAACCATGCCCCTCCGGCCAACCTTCATGATCTGGGTCAACTTCTTATGGCAGAGTGGCAGGCCATTCCCCAAGAGTTCTTCAGACGTCTGATCAACAGCATGAGGCAACGATGTGTCGAGTGTATTCGCGCCAGGGGTGGATTCACACACTATTAAACGAATGTTCTAATGTGTAAAATCCATGTTTGACAACCTTCAACTTTGACAGCATGTCATGTGACTTTCTTGTATACAGTGACGTTTATTTGTGGTTTTTTGTAAATATGGAACAATAAATAAAAAAATTGGTGTAGTTTACATCATCAATCTAATTCACTCTGAAACTTATTTGGTTATAAATTTTTGACCCTTAAATTCTTTTGAGTAGTATATATATATACATTGTGAGTGTATGTGTGTATATATGCATATATCGCATTTGAAAGAGTTAACACCATAAAATGCTATGTGAAGTGGATACTGCGAGAAAAAAAAAATGTCTGCACATACATTACATTTGAAAAGGTTAACAATAAAGTGGGAAAGGGTTAATACAATGTTTTGTTTGTTTTTGTCCTTTCATGTTCGTTCTGGGAGAAACACTTTCCACACATCTGTTTATCGAGATAGAATTTTGTGAGAAATGTTTTTTTTTTAAAACACATCACGATCAAAATACTTACGGTAGTACTAAACCAAATAACTTCTGACTGGGTCAAGGTTCGAGGTACACCCAACTTTTGATAGAGAGGTTAACGCCATAAATCCTGTGATTGGTGATAAATATGAATGTGCTGGTTGTAAAAAAAAAAAAAAGTTTCATCTGGGCAAAAAATGTATGCAATTTTATTTCATCTAGTACTACTGATATATGTTACTACTGTCGTCTATGGGATTTGTGAACCCCCGTATGTTCTCTCATATTGTCGTGCTGGGAGAACTGTTTGTCACACACTTCACATTTAAAAGACTAACACCAGTGTGAACCAACATATGGTTTTCTTTTAAAGTTGCACTTTAGCGAGAAACATTTTGCACAGACCTCGCACTGAAAGGACTTAACACCGGTGTGAACCAGCAGTGTGAACCAACATATGTTTTTTTAAGTTGCACTTTAGCAAGAAACGTTTTGCACAGACCTCGCACTGAAAGGACTTAACACCGGTGTGAACTAGCAGTGTGAACCAACATATGTTTTTTTAAGTTGCACTTTAGCGAGAAACATTTTGCACAGACCTCGCACTGAAAGGACTTAACGCCGGTGTGCACGAGCATGTGTTCCCTCAAATGGGAGGCCAGAGAGAAACGCTTCAGACACTCCTCACATTCGAAATCCTTGATGTCGGTGTGAACCAACATACTGTGTTTCTTCAAATCAGCACGTCTGTAGAAACACTTTGCACAGATTTCACATTCGAAAGGTTTAACGTCAGTGTGTATGATCATGTGTTTCGTCAGTTGAGAACCGAGTAAGAAACATTTTGCACACACCTCACATTTGAAATTCTTAACTCCAGCGTGAACTAACATATGTGTCTTCAGGTCACCGCTCCTATAGAACGATTTTGCACAGCTCTCACATTCAAAGGGTCTAACGCCAGTGTGAATGACCATATGTTTCTTCAGTTGGGAACCGAACAGGAAACATTTTGCACATACTTCACATTTGAAATCCTTAACATCAGCATGAGTGATCATAATATGTTTCGTCAAGTGACCTCTCCTATGGAAACGTTCAGCACAGATATCACATTGGAAAGGCTTAGCTCCAGCGTGAATCAACACATGTCTTTTCAATTGGGAACAGAGTAAGAAACATTTTGCACACCCCTCACATTTGAAATTCTTAACTCCAGCGTGAATCAACATATGCTGTTTCAAGCTGGAATGCCGAGAGAAAGATTTTTCACATATGACGCATTTGAAAGGTTTGACGCCAGTGTGAGTCAGCCTGTGATGTTTCAAGTTTGAAAAGTCATAGAAACATTTTGTACACTCTTCGCATTTGAAATTCTTAACACCGCTGTGAATCAACATATGGGTTCGCAGGCTGGAATTCTGAGAGAAACATTTTGCACACAACTCACACTTAAATGGTCGTTCACCAGTGTGTATCCTCATGTGTTCCTTAATCTTACACTTGTTAGAGAAACACTTCAAGCACATCCCGCATTGGAAAGGTTTCTCACCAGAATGCATCTTGTTATGTATTTGCAGATCAGAATTGGTTTTCCAATCCATTTTAGACATATTAGTTTCACGACGTTTTGAACTGCATAATTTATATCACAATGTCTTGTTTCTCCAAATCTCCTAGAAACCAGGCTGGGATGGATGTACATTTGCTGATGTATCTCCAAAGTTGCACGGTGAACAGACGTTCTGAAACGGAACCAGCAAATGGATAAATGAAACAGAACCAAAGACTTAAGAACATACCAAGTCTGTCTGTCTGTCTGTCTCTCTCTCTCTCTCTCTCTCTCTCTCTCTCTCTCTCTCTCTCTCTCTCTCTCTCTCTCTCTCTCTCTCTCTCTCTCTCTCCCCCACCTCTCTCTCTCTCTCTCTGTCTCTCTCTCTGTCTCTCTCTCTCTCTCTCTCTCTCTCTCTCTCTCTCCCCCACCCCACCTCTCTCTCTCTCTCTCTCTCTCTCTGTGTCTCTCTCTCTCTCTCTCTCTCTCTCTCTCTCTCTCTCTCTCTCTCTCTCTCTCTCTCTCTCTCTCTCTCTCTCTCTCTCTCTCTCTCTGAACAGAAGTAGGGTGAAGAGAAATACTGAAACAGATACAGTTAACAGACAAATACAAGCCTAGGGGACCGGGTTGGGGAGGGGTTGCAAATTCTCAAATTAAGACCAAACCGTTGGACATATTTGGGCAAAATATACTAACCCTAAGACCTCCTTCCCGCAACATGAGTTGTAATGCAAATAAAAGTGCGTAGTGATACATTTGCAACCATGTATAGCTGTTTGATAGTAATGTAAACAAATAAATTTTGTTATCCAGATTCGGGCATTATCGTTGAATAGTAAGAAAGTATTGAATTGTGTCCATCGTGTTTGCATTTATAACACGTCGTAAAGACCAGTACGTTTAAACACGATGCCTATGGACTTAAACGGTTATAAGAGTAAATTGTTAACCTTCGCCTACAAACATGGAGTGCATGACACCCTTTTTATAGAATGACCAAAGTTTAACGACACTACTAAAGTGCATTGATTTATTAATCATCGGCTATGTAAGGACATGACTTATTTAACGACGCACTCAACACATTTACGGTTATATGACGTCGGACATATAGTTAAGGACCACACAGATATTGATAGAGGAAACCCGATGTCGCCACTTCATTGGCTACTCTTTTCGATTAGCAGCAAGGGATATTTTATATGCACCATCCCACAAACAGGATAGTAAGATGGAAAGAGAAATAGCCCGATGGGACCATCGACGGGGATCGATCCTAGACCGACCGTACATCAAGCAAACGCTTTATCACTGGGCTAAGTCCCTCCCCATGGTACCTATAGTAACGCCCCTGGTTACCAGAGTAAATTATTAACCATCTTCGCCTATAAACATGGGGTGCATGACACCTTTTTATAGAATGACCAACGTTTAACGAAACCACTAAAGCACATTGATTTATTAATCATCGGCTATTGATGTCAAACAGTTGGCAATTTTTTACATATAGTCTGAATGTCAATTTATGCTCTGACTGCCGACCTCATGCGAAACTGAAATTAGTATTTGTTTTATTAGGTAAAATAAAAAGTGCTGACCAAACACGCACTAAAATTTAATATGAACCTTTTTAAAATCATAATGAATTGACTGAAAAAGTAGAATTGGGTTTGAACAGAATTGGAACTGGGCAAGTCGGTAGTGAAGTATAAATCTAGCTTCAGAGAAGAAACCCGCTACATTTTCCCATAAGTAACAATCACTTTGTTATATGCATCATCCAACAGAAAGGATAGCGCATACCATGGTCTTGATATATACCAGTCGTGGTGCACTGGCTGGAACGAGAAATAGCCAAATGGGGCCATCAATGAGAATATATCCTAGACTGATCGCGCATCAGACGACCTACGTCCCGCCCCTAGAATGACCAAATTAACAAATTTGTTTCTCTATGTGCCAAGAGTTGGCATTTATGGAAGATGAGAAGATGGTGTTAAGTTAAGTTCCCTTAAGGCCTCTGTGGGTTCAGAACGACCACATTCGCATTCTTCACGGGCACCCCATTAGATCCGCCACTGTTTAAAACACTTCCATAAACAAAATATCTAAACAGGTGCTTACAAACTTAAACGTTCTGCAGAGAGTCATAAATTACTGTTATTTTACATTATTATTCATTATCAGGTTTTTTCCTAAAATAAATATTGTGCTGCCATTTTTCTTAGTTTAGGTACACTGTGCACCTAGCTTAAGATAAAGTTCGTTTTGTTTAACACCACCACTAGAACACATTTTTCTTAGTTTAGGTGCACTGTGCACCTAGCTTAAGATAAAGTTCGTTTTCTTTAACACCACCACTAGAACACATTGTTCTTAGTTTAGGTACACTGTGCACCTAGCTTAAGATAAAGTTCGTTTTGTTTAACACCACCACTAGAACACATTGATTTATTAATCATCGTATATTAGATGTCAAACATTTGGGTTTTTTTTTACATATATTACCCCCCCCCCCCCCCCCCCCACATTAGTCACAAGGTAGTTTTAATATGCACAATCCCACAGACAGGATAGTACATTATGTCATACATCGACCTTTGATATGCCAGTCGTGGTGCACGGGCTGGAACGATAAATAGTCCAATGGGTCCACCAACAGGGATCAATCCCAGACCGAACACGCTTTACCACCGAGTACATCCCGCACCTAGCTTACGATACTCCTTTAAGAACTACCACCGAGCTACATCCCGCACCTAGCTTAAGATACTCCTTTAAGAACTACCACAGAGCTACATCCCGCACCTAGCTTAAGATACTCCTTTAAGAACTACCACAGAGCTACATCCCGCACCTAGCTTACGATACTCCTTTAAGAACTACCACAGAGCTACATCCCGCACCTAGCTTACGATACTCCTTTAAGAACTACCACCGAGCTACATCCCGCACCTAGCTTAAGATACTCCTTTAAGAACTACCACCGAGCTACATCCCGCACCTAGCTTACGATACTCCTTTAAGAACTACCACCGAGCTACATCCCGCACCTAGCTTAAGATACTCCTTTAAGAACTACCACCGAGCTACATCCCGCACCTAGCTTAATACTCCCACTACATCCCGCACCTAGCTACATCCCGCACCTAGCTTACGATACTCCTTTAAGAACTACCACAGAGCTACATCCCGCACCTAGCTTACGATACTCCTTTAAGAACTACCACAGAGCTACATCCCGCACCTAGCTTACGATACTCCTTTAAGAACTACCACAGAGCTACATCCCGCACCTAGCTTAAGATACTCCTTTAAGAACTACCACCGAGCTACATCCCGCACCTAGCTTAAGATACTCCTTTAAGAACTACCACCGAGCTACATCCCGCACCTAGCTTACGATACTCCTTTAAGAACTACCACCGAGCTACATCCCGCACCTAGCTTACGATACTCCTTTAAGAACTACCACCGAGCTACATCCCGCACCTAGCTTACGATACTCCTTTAAGAACTACCACAGAGCTACATCCCGCACCTAGCTTAAGATACTCCTTTAAGAACTACCACAGAGCTACATCCCGCACCTAGCTACATCCCCCTAGCTTAAGAACTACCACCGAGCTACATCCCGCACCTAGCTTACGATACTCCTTTAAGAACTACCACCGAGCTACATCCCGCACCTAGCTTACGATACTCCTTTAAGAACTACCACCGAGCTACATCCCGCACCTAGCTTACGATACTCCTTTAAGAACTACCACCGAGCTACATCCCGCACCTAGCTTAAGAACTACCACAGATACTCCTTTAAGAACTACCACAGAGCTACATCCCGCACCTAGCTTACGATACTCCTTTAAGAACTACCACAGAGCTACATCCCGCACCTAGCTTACGATACTCCTTTAAGAACTACCACAGAGCTACATCCCGCACCTAGCTTAAGATACTCCTTTAAGAACTACCACAGAGCTACATCCCGCACCTAGCTTACGATACTCCTAGCTACATCCCGCACCTAGCTTACGATACTCCTTTAAGAACTACCACCGAGCTACATCCCGCACCTAGCTTAAGATACTCCTTTAAGAACTACCACCGAGCTACATCCCGCACCTAGCTTACGATACTCCTTTAAGAACTACCACCGAGCTACATCCCGCACCTAGCTTACGATACTCCTTTAAGAACTACCACCGAGCTACATCCCGCACCTAGCTTACGATACTCCTTTAAGAACTACCACAGAGCTACATCCCGCACCTAGCTTAAGATACTCCTTTAAGAACTACCACCGAGCTACATCCCGCACCTAGCTTACGATACTCCTTTAAGAACTACCACAGAGCTACATCCCGCACCTAGCTTAAGATACTCCTTTAAGAACTACCACCGAGCTACATCCCGCACCTAGCTTACGATACTCCTTTAAGAACTACCACAGAGCTACATCCCGCACCTAGCTTACGATACTCCTTTAAGAACTACCACACAGAGCTACATCCCGCACCTAGCTTAAGATACTCCTTTAAGAACTACCACCGAGCTACATCCCGCACCTAGCTTACGATACTCCTTTAAGAACTACCACCGAGCTACATCCCGCACCTAGCTTACGATACTCCTTTAAGAACTACCACCGAGCTACATCCCGCACCTAGCTTACGATACTCCTTTAAGAACTACCACAGAGCTACATCCCGCACCTAGCTTAAGATACTCCTTTAAGAACTACCACCGAGCTACATCCCGCACCTAGCTTACGATACTCCTTTAAGAACTACCACCGAGCTACATCCCGCACCTAGCTTACGATACTCCTTTAAGAACTACCACCGAGCTACATCCCGCACCTAGCTTACGATACTCCTTTAAGAACTACCACAGAGCTACATCCCGCACCTAGCTTACGATACTCCTTTAAGAACTACCACCGAGCTACATCCCGCACCTAGCTTACGAGATACTCCTTTAAGAACTACCACCGAGCTACATCCCGCACCTAGCTTAAGATACTCCTTTAAGAACTACCACCGAGCTACATCCCGCACCTAGCTTACGATACTCCTTTAAGAACTACCACAGAGCTACATCCCGCACACCTAGCTTACGATACTCCTTTAAGAACTACCACCGAGCTACATCCCGCACCTAGCTTACGATACTCCTTTAAGAACTACCACCGAGCTACATCCCGCACCTAGCTTAAGATACTCCTTTAAGAACCCACCGAGCTACATCCCGCACTAGCTTACGATACTCCTTTAAGAACTACCACCACCGAGCTACATCCCGCACCTAGCTTACGATACTCCTTTAAGAACTACCACCGAGCTACATCCCGCACCTAGCTTAAGATACTCCTTTAAGAACTACCACCTAGAGCTACATCCCGCACCTAGCTTACGATACTCCTTAAGAACTACCACAGAGCTACCTAGCTTATCCCGCACCGCACTAGCTTACGATACTCCTTTAAGAACTACCACCGAGCTACATCCCGCACCTAGCTTACGATACTCCTTTAAGAACTACCACCGAGCTACATCCCGCACCTAGCTTACGATACTCCTTTAAGAACTACCACCGAGCTACATCCCGCACCTAGCTTAAGATACTCCTTTAAGAACTACCACCGAGCTACATCCCGCACCTAGCTTACGATACTCCTTTAAGAACTACCACCGAGCTACATCCCGCACCTAGATTACTACTCCTTTAAGAACTACCACCGAGCTACATCCCGCACCTAGCTTAAGATACTCCTTTAAGAACTACCACACCGAGCTACATCCCGCACCTAGCTTACGATACTCCTTTAAGAACTACCACCGAGCTACATCCCGCACCTAGCTTACATACCCTTTAAGAACACCACCGAGCTACATCCCGCACCTAGCTTACGATACTCCTTTAAGAACTACCACCGAGCTACATCCCGCACCTAGCTTAAGATACTCCTTTAAGAACTACCACAGAGCTACATCCCGCACCTAGCTTAAGATACTCCTTTAAGAACTACCACCGAGCTACATCCCGCACCTAGCTTACGATACTCCTTTAAGAACTACCACCGAGCTACATCCCGCACCTAGCTTACGATACTCCTTTAAGAACTACCACCGAGCTACATCCCGCACCTAGCTTAATACTCCTTTAAGAACTACCACAGAGCTACATCCCGCACCTAGCTTAAGATACTCCTTTAAGAACTACCACCGAGCTACATCCCGCACCTAGCTTACGATACTCCTTTAAGAGCTACATCCCGCACCTAGCTTAAGATACTCCTTTAAGAACTACCACCGAGCTACATCCCGCACCTAGCTTACTCCTTTAAGAACTACCACCGAGCTACATCCCGCACCTAGCTTAAGATACTCCTTTAAGAACTACCACCGAGCTACATCCCGCACCTAGCTTACGATACTCCTTTAAGAACTACCACCGAGCTACATCCCGCACCTAGCTTACGATACTCCTTTAAGAACTACCACCGAGCTACATCCCGCACCTAGCTTAAGATACTCCTTTAAGAACTACCACCGAGCTACATCCCGCACCTAGCTTAGCTCCTTTAAGAACTACCACACTACATCCCGCACCTAGCTTAAGATACTCCTTTAAGAACTACCACCGAGCTACATCCCGCACCTAGCTTAAGATACTCCTTTAAGAACTACCACCGAGCTACATCCCGCACCTAGCTTAAGATACTCCTTTAAGAACTACCACCGAGCTACATCCCGCACCTAGCTTACGATACTCCTTTAAGAACTACCACCGAGCTACATCCCGCACCTAGCTACATCCCGCACCTAGCTTAAGATACTCCTCTAAGAACTACCACCGAGCTACATCCCGCACCTAGCTTACGATACTCCTTTAAGAACTACCACCGAGCTACATCCCGCACCTAGCTTAAGATACTCCTCTAATAACTACCACCGAGCTACATCCCGCACCTAGCTTAAGATACTCCTTTAAGATAAAGAACTACCACCGAGCTACATCCCGCACCTAGCTTACGATACTCCTTTAAGAACTACCACCGAGCTACATCCCGCACCTAGCTTACGATACTCCTTTAAGAACTACCACAGAGCTACATCCCGCACCTAGCTTACGATACTCCTTTAAGAACTACCACAGAGCTACATCCCGCACCTAGCTTAAGATACT
>NC_054703.1:5385889-5596562 GCF_016097555.1 Gigantopelta aegis
CCGACTTCACACCCTGAGTGAGTAAATAAAAGATCCCTTCCTGCTAATCGGAAAGTGTAGCCTATGTAGTGGCGACAGCGGGTTTCCTCTCAAAATCTGTGTGGTCCTTAACCATATGTCTGACGCCATATAATCGTAAATAAAATGTGTTGAGTGCGTCCTTAAATAAAACATTTCTTTCTTTCTCTCTGTCCCTGCGTGTGCTGTAACCTCATCGTGGTGCAGGGGTGTAACATTCTCTTTGAGAATGGCCAATACAGCACAAAATTGAAGTTTTGAGTAAAATTCAGTATCCGTAAAATTCTGTGATATTTGTGTTTTTGCACAGTTCTTTACACTGTTTTTGTTTAAGTCTTGAATTTTTATATTGATGTTGATCATCACTTTATTTATTTGCATTACCATAGTTTGACACCCAATAGCCGATGTATTTTTCGTGCTGGGGTGTCGTTAAACATTCATTCATTCATTCATTCATTCATTCATTCTTTCTCTCTGCAGTCTCCATTTTACTCTCTCCCTATTTCTGTTTGTCTCTCTGTCCGTCTGTTTCTATCGATCTCACACTCTGTCGCTTTCGCTGACTTTCTCCATCTGTCGATCTCTTATGTTTGTGTCCGTCTCTTTCAAATAGCCGAAGATCGTTCTCTCTATATATAGAGAAAGAGAAAGCGAAAGACAGAAGGGATATATATATATATATATATATATATGGGAAGGGTAGGGAGAGAGAGAGAGAGAGAGAGAGAGAGAGAGAGAGGAGAGAGAGAGAGAGAGAGAGAGAGAGAGAGAGAGAGAGAGAGAGAGTGTATATGTATTGAGAACTCGTTAAACACGTATTCTATCCTTTCTTTCATCAAATTAACTATCGTCTTGAGCAGTGTATTCCACAGCTACAAAACTCCATCGACTGTCGTACTGTGGTGTCTGCTTTTTGGTTATAAACAATTCTATTGTTTTAGTTGTCGTGTGCTAAGCTTTGGTTCGATGAGAAGAACAGGAATAATTCCTGAATGTTGTGAAAGCGTGTCCACGATATGTCATAGCTTAAACACTGTCATTAAATACACATATGCAAGTCCGTACGAACGACATCTGGAGTGTGTGGGTGGGTGGGGGACACTTTCTAGTGGAGGGGCACGGTCTCTAACGGGGGCACAAGCCAGATTTTTATATTTATAATAATATAAGATTAGAAAACAAAAACGTACATTTTCGTCCTGAAATGAGGGGGACTCACATCACTCCAGCCCACCTCCCCCCATCCAGTTCCTATGGGTCTGAGACAAACAAATGGTCCTGCAATTGTTATTTTTATTCATTTGTTTAACCTATATAATACCGTTGACACAGTCCCCACTGAAGGAAGCAAAAGGTACGATGTTGTTATTGTTGTCCTTGTTGTTTTTTTGTTCGTCTTTCTTTACATAAAAAAGGTTTAGAGACTGTGCCTCTACCCCAGATACGGTGATAGATAGAAAGTGATTACACAAACACATTATCAACTGCTAATATTTTATTTTATTTGCTAGAACGTCCGTTTCAGTTTATACACAACTGGCGAAGGTGACGGAATCAGCCAAGGGGACACAATCCATATCGAGAAAAGTTTACGGTTTCTGTCTGAAAAAGAACAATTAAATAGAAATTTAAAAAATACTCTTCAAAAAAGTAGGGGAACTCTAATAAGAATTTACAATTGCCAAAATTGTAAGGTATATTAGTTGTGGGGAATGGTTATATGATAATAGTGAATTAATTGGACACACATTACAACCGATAGTTCAGTATTACAGTAGGTTTTATGACCACCATCTTGAAGGACGATTGGGACAAAAGTGAATTTTTTAATCAGTAAATCGCAAATTCAAACAATAAAAATGACTAAAAATAAAACAATAACAACTGTATGATCAACAGAATGAAAAAGATTGACAGAAATAATGTTCCACAGTGATTGATGCACCTTCCTGGAAATTGTCAAAATCGAGAATGACACCCCACTCACGTGTACGGGACAACTGCGTGATGCACGTGCAAACTATGGAATGTGTTTCGGTGTGTTGATAAACAAACCTGAACGTTCTTTACTAGGATGTCTGTGGTTAGAACGTATGTTCGGTCTAATAGTTGATATTAACATTAATAGTTCAGGTTCCCATGCTTTTTTTAAAGAGTATATATAACAGAAACACCTTTTCAATCAATAACTGATGTAGCCTAGCACGTGAGTTTGCACTGCTTTCAAACAGTGTTTGACAATACCGTTCATCATAGTTACACGGCCTATCCCGAGTTTATAGCTTGGTAGTATAATATATTTCGGCTAGTATAGCGTTCGTTTCATTACTGACATTTCAATAGACTTATATTTTCTTTCTTAAATTGTAAATAATGCATTTTTATTTTCGATGCTCTTTTGATTATGCTCCTGTACATAGTAGTCACCACACCTTGATATTTGAATGACAAAACCAACAATAACCATTTTCAAAATCGTATCTCTGCACAAGGCAGAGTCAAAAGGAAGACCCTAAGGAGGACCCAAGGAGGACTGCCACTTCCCGATACATCCTTCCTGTTTTGGTTTGTAGGAAGACTCACTTTCTACTTTGGTTTGTAACAGGACTGCTAATCCAGAGATTAGTTGGACAAATCGAATCGTGCACGAGAGCTCACCGGAAGTTTAAACAGTTCTGATGTCATGCACTCACGAATCGCTGTCCAGTAATAACATCAGGTGTTCGTGAAGTGTGAGCATATCCTGCCTCACCGGTGGCATGCATGGGTCAAAGGATCGAACCCCGTGGGTGGACCTATTCTCTGATTGTGTTTTTACCCGACCCAACCAGTGCCCCACGACTGGCATATCATAAGCTGTTATTCTGTTAGTCAGAAAATAGTGGGTTTAGTGTATGTCACTCACAATGACTATTTAAGTCAATTTGCTCAAGTTAAACAAGTTCAAGTTCAAGTTCTTTGTTGCGTTACGTTTTCCAACTTATCAGCATTATAACAATGAAATACAATATTATGTACAATAGTGCGAAACAATGGCGAAGAATGACTTACATAAATACATACACATATACCGATAAAACAATCCATCTATATCTATATATAAACAATCATGAAATGTTTGACATCCAAACGCCACTAATTAATTAATCAATTTGCTCTAGTAGTGTCTAAACAAAACAAACTGTCACTGAAGTCTGGGTCAGAATTACCAACTCTTTGACATTCAATAGCCACTGATTAATTAATCAATGTGCTCTAGTGGTGTCAAACATTTGTTAATTCTGACACGTAGTTATCAGAGGAAACCCGCTACATTTTCCCTAATGCAGCAAGAGATATTTTATATACACTTTCCCACAGACAGGACAGCACATACCACGGCCTTTATCCAGTTGTGGCGCACTAATGCTCGTTAACTAAAACAAACTTTTCATAGTGACATCCACTATGAGAATGGTAACAGTGATACTTACCCACACCTATCACATTTGATGTAACAGATATCTCTGAATGATTTGAATCTATCACAGTTTGATGTGCCGTAGATCTTGCAAATCTCCGGCTGCTTATACTTGCATCCAACTGAAAAAAACAACAAAACAAAACTAAACTATACTGGACAACAAATGGAACGCAAATATAAATTTAGTTTTCGTTTATTTATTTAAAGGGACACACCCTAGTTTTTAAACACTAAATAATTTTTAAAAAATTGGACTATTATAGCTGTTTTTGATAACTGAAATCTTACTTTACTTAGATGTTATGGTTTAGATTATCAATATCCAAACATTAGAAGAGTTTTTGGTCATTCTGGTCCTGGTGTTTTTAATATCACAAAATGCATTTCTCATATTTTTAAAAACGCACGTGCGTCTGAGAAGTGACAGTTATGGAGTCGAGTTTTAGTCTATTTTTAGAGGGTATTTCACTATTTCAAAGTCACAGACTCATGTTTCACTCAATTGTAACTTTATCCAGATGTGTTACTTAGTGTTAATTTTCACGTGTTGAAACTAGGGTCTGTCCCTTTAAGAATTCACCGAATTTTTTTTTTGGCTATTCAAATATGAACCGAAAGAAAGAAAAAACAACCCGATATGCACATTGTATGACTCCGCGTACAGGGTGAAATAAATGTGTGCGCATCGGTTTTTTATGTTCATACATGCATGAACTAACAAATAATTGCAGTCAAAGTTTATAATCAAATTTATGTGCATAATTTAACAATACGTCCCTGAATTGGTTTAACATTAAACACCTCTGTAGTATTGTGCACACTTCATTGGAACCTTTATGGCGTAGGAATACAAACGTTCATTCACTATTTTTTAATCACTAAGCAAACTATCTGATGACTATGATTCGGAATTACCAAATGTTTAACATCCAATAGCCGATGATTAATGTGCTCTAGTGGTGTCAAACATTTTTTAATTCTGAATGGTAGTTATGATAGGAAACTCGCTACATTTTCCCTAATGCAGCAAGTGGTCTTTTATATGCATTTTCCAACAGACAGGACAGCACAAACCACGGCCTTTTTCCAGTTGTGAATATAATATAGCACTGTAAATTTGTTTTTAATGTTTTAGCCTCAGCGGGTTGGGGGTGTTCGAACCCCGAATTCCCCTCCCCCATCTACCCCAGCCCCTGATTGAAAAAAATAAAAGAACTGTTTTATTTAACGACGCACTAAACATATTGGATCCCCCTACCTACCTCTCTGCCCCTGGAAAATAGAAAACTAAAGTATACTTCTAACCTGGGCAGTCTCCGCTGATGTGTGGACAGTTCTTGGCGTTGATGAATATTTTGTAACTTGGAATGAAATCTGCCACTAGACAATACACGCTGTCCTTTGTCTTGCAGAGAGCTGGAAAAACGAATAATGAAAGAAACAGTGAAAATATTATTAAAAGGACTGTCCCTGGACTCAAACTGAAGAATCTGTTTCTGTCGTGATTCAACCTTAATTGGATATAAGCACAAAAATAAGTTGAAATGAAAAATAATCTGTTACCTACAGACATTTTGAAATGTTTGTTTTGGTGGGTTTTTTGGGTTTTGTGTGTGTGTGTGTGTGTGTGTGTGTGTGTGTGTGTTGTTGTTGTTTTTTTTTGCCGCAGGTAAAATGTTGACTTCTTTAGCCTATCTACAGCAATTTTAAACTAGTAACCTTCTCAACTGATATAAACACTAAAATGTCATCCTTAAACGGACAGCCAAATTTGTATCGGACAGGAAAACCGATAAATGTTCGATTATAAATCGATCTTTGGAAAATCATTAGAAGGTATCAAGAGCTCAACGTGTGCACGCATAATACCCTCTATTTTATTTTTCTTACAACGTTAAATTTATATGCGCCTATAGTATTCTTTGTGTAAACTTCATCGATACTTATGTCGCGTAAGAATGCAAACGTTCATTCACTATTATTTGAATCTGGTGATTTTTTTATTTTTTTTTGTAAATGACGTCATTTGGTAAATGACGTAATTTTGATAAGCGACGCCATTTCATCTAATTGCTGTGCATTTTTACGGATCATTTTGTTATATTGGAAGGAATTGTCCTATTCGTGTAAAGTTTATATTTTATGAAAGTGAATGAAGGGAACGTGTTTAACATTTATGCTGTCTGTGGAACCGTTTAATTGTTGTTGTTGTTATAGGTGTTGTATGTTTGTTCTTTATCTGTTTGCTGACACCAGCTTGTATGGTAATTTGCAATAAATTGAAATTGAAATTGAACCGTTTAATTGTCGCCAACAGCTGTAGAACCTCGCTTACAAGTAAGTCACAGGCGTGAAATTTCCAACATGATTTCTTTGGCCACCGACCGAGTCTCATGTCATGATTAGCAAAGAGTTTTTTTATTATTATTATAAAAAATTTTTATTATTTAAATCAACGTGTATAGATCTACATGTCTACTCTGCTATAGCATTTTCCTACAATTTATCATATACATTTTTCTAAATTCCTTTTGTAGCTTTCACGTGTATTTTCTTCAAAATATCTAAATATGGTTGCCAGAATAATCCGGCTTGTTGCACAAAAGTAGTGCGAGTCAGTGGGGGGGGGGGGGGGGGGGGGGGGGGGGGGGGGGGGGGGGGGGGGGGGGGGTAGTAGGCGTGGCTTCATTTTTTTCAGTTCATCGAGATATGAACGAAAAAAAGTAAGCACCTCTGGACCAATCAGATTGCAGTAAAGTGAGTGTATAGACACAAAGAAAATTTAATTATTTTATTTTATTTTATTTTATTTTATTTTATTTTATTTTATTTTTTATTTTTTATTATTATTATTATTTTTTATTTTTATTATTTTTTTTTGGGGGGGGGGGGGGGGGGGGGGGGTGGCAACTGCCACGAGTCCTGTAAACAATTGATCCACTGTGCAGAATTGTGGTCGTACTAATCATTGGTCTATCATGGCTATGAATAGGCTAGCTCACGTGTATTTGTGACGTACAGTTTGGAAACAACAGCTTTCGTATTAAGTAGAATTTGGAGGTTCTTGTATTTAATTATTCGTTGTGTATGTTAACTTGACTCACAGTCTCATTTGTTCATCAGCTAGTATGTAAATAAAATTGTTTTCAAATACATTGTATACCGTGTTTCCTCAATAGTTAAAGTTTGTTTTGTTTAACGACACCATTAGAGCACATCGGCAATTGGATGTCAAACAGTTGGTAGTTCAAACATATAATCACTGAGAGGAAACCCGCTATATTTTAGCATTAGTAACAAGGGATCTTTTATATGCACCATCCCATAGACATGATAGTACATATCGCGAACTTTAATATACCAGTCGTGTTGCACTGGCTGTAATGAGAACTAGTCCAATGGTTATTTTATATTGTACGACAAAACGACGCAAGTTACTGTCTAAACAGTCATCGGCTTGTACTTCGGTTCCTGAAATAAGAAATAAAGTATTGATTAATGCATTTAAATACACATAACTCAAACGAAATACATATACGATAGAATCTTGTTGGGTCGAACTCGGAAGGGTCGAATACACCGCAACGCTCGAACCAAACACGAAGTCCCGACTTACATTTACATGATGCTGACCGAATGGTCAGGACGAACCACCCGATGGGTCAAACACTTTCTCGAGCACCGACGGGGTTCAAGCCCACGGGATTCATCTGTATATCATCTGTCTCTACGAATAATTGTAGGTAACGTCGATGATGTCACGCCATGACCAATTTCAATGATGTCATACCCAGATTCATTTCAATTATGCCATATCATGATATTAAATTTAAATTAATGGGGAACAAAGTAGGACCGTCTTAAATATCTAAACATGTTTTTCACTGTATATGCTTTATTGCACGTTTATATGTTTATATTATATTAAATTCTACACCGAGGGTGTATTGATTCAAACGTAATGGAATTTATTTTTATTTGGTGGTTGGGGGGGGGGGGGGGGGGGGTCTATTTACAGCCATTGAACATACGATCTAAATATAAAATAGACAAATAATATTATAAATAAATAAATAATATAAAATATAGCTTTTTGTCAGTGTAGTTAATTTTCACAACAACAACAACAAATTCTGGGGGTTTTGTTTTGAATTTTAAAGACATAAGTCCCTCCGTGCAGATACAAATTTTATTGCTGGATGGGTGCCTGTTCGTAATCTATTTTTCCAAGATGAAATGAACTTTGTTGCTTCCTATGGTAGTTTTTCGACAGTTTAAAACATGGATATATAAATTATAATAGAATTAAGTTTCTGTATCAGAACACTATCGAACATTACATGATATTAAATTACAGGTAAATAATTGTTATATCTGTTATCTAAAAAAAAAAAAAAAAAAAACTTCATTCGCTTAAAGGTAAATTGATATATCTGTTACCTAGTGAGAAGTCGATCGGAACACACTAAGTAAAAATATAGTTAGATTTTAATAAACCCTTAATCTCTGTTACCTAAAAAGAACTTAATTCACTAAAAGGTAAATTGTTATTTCTGTTACCTAGTGAGAAGTCGACCGGAACACACTCTTTGAAGCTAGGTAGGCTGAAGAACTCGATCTCAGTAACCTGTCTTTGTCTGGTTTTACACTGACACGTTCCGCTGGTGCATTCCTGTTTCCGTGCGTCCTCGCAGAACAAATTGACGTCATCGCACGACTCCCCAAGCAAGGAATATTTCTCACCTATACGAAAATACAGAATCTTGCAGCAAGATACATTTTCATCTAAAACGTAGTTGTTCCGCCGGTAGTAAGGGAGTACAGTAGATGGATACTAGTGCCTCTTTACAATGCCAGAAGTAACTACTGAACACTCTCCGAAGTGGTCAGACTACTCGTAAGCCCACAGCTAAAGCTGATGCGACATGGCAGGTGTGTAGTATGGATAACCACAAGAAACAAGCACCAATCGCAGTTCGAGAGACAAGGACTGGCATATGGAGGTAAACAATGAAAGAAGTAGAAAGATAGGATGAGTTGCCAGATTAGGAAGAAATGAGGTGGAATTGAAAGGAGAGAAATGAAAGTGGTTTGAAACCCAAAATGATGGCAATCAAATGTTAAAGGCGACCCTGCATGACAGTTTATCTACTAAAGGATAAAAGACAAAAGAATCGAAAATATTAATTTAGTTTTTCTTTAACTTATTTTAAATTAAGTTTCCGTCTATTGAGATTACCACTGGCTTGTGATCATTTAAAGCAATATTGCTGCATTGCAAGATGTTTCCGACTAATAAAATATTTCTACGATTAAACTTGCATATTAAATATATTTTCTTGTTTAGAATATCAGTGTCTGTATATTCAATGTGTTTCTGGTCGTATTGATATTTGTAGGAAGCCCAAACTGGATTTCGTCTTCAAATATTACGAAAACAATGAAATGTAACCTAGTACAAAATATGTTAAAACGATCAGAAACACGTTTAATATACAGCCACTAATATTTTATGCAGAAAAATATAGTTGATATGTAATTACAATCGTTAAAAAGTCTCTGCTAGTCGATAACATCTTTAAAATTGCAACAAACTCAGGAATGTCCCTTTAAGACCCATTTCGACAGTCTATTTTCCGAGTTAAGTGAATCAAATAATAGGACTGCCACTCCAAGACTGCATGGTGTTTGTTTAACTTATAATTATGTTAATTTGGATATCCCATGAGCCTCAAGCCCAAGCCAAATTGTTTACCGCTCTCACCCGACCCACACCCACCCACCCACCTCTACCCAGGCCTCAGGAGACATTCGTAATATCGAGACAGTTCGCTAAATTTATCCGATAATAGTGATGAATTGTTTACAGATCTCAACGACAAAAACGTTTTCAAGCAACATCGTATCTCTGTTCAAGACAGAATCAAAATGTTCTGATAAAGTCGAGAATGCTTCCAAGAATCACTGTGATATGCTTAGCCTTTATTTTAAGTAAAACAAAAAATATATTTTAATATATATATATATATATATATATATATATATATATATATATATAGATAGATGAGAGAGAGAGAGAGAGAGAGGAGAGAGAGAGAGAGAGAGAGAGAGAGAGAGAGAGAGACACACACACACACACACACACACACACACACACAGAGAGAGAGAGAGACATTACCAGGAATGAAGGACTGTTCTCTGCACCGCTCTCCATCGTCTGACTTGATAAAGCCGGACTTGCAGACGCACAGACCGTCTGTGGAACACTCTGCACGTTTTGTGCACGTGAGCCCGACCTCTGTACAAGGCTCGCCCAAGCTCACCACTGAAAATCAAACAAGAAAAATATGACCTTACAAACTGAATATTTTGGTTTTACGGCGAATTGTACATAGCGGTAGCTGTAAACTATTAACCTTCTTCAAATGGACTATTCTGAGTTTTCAACCCTACTAAGACTTTGTTCCTTCCAATAAAATAAACACAAATATTGCTTTTTCATGTTTTTTAAAACAACAACAACAACAAAAACCCAAACAACACGTATCTCACCTTAAACAGGCCATGGAAATTCACACTAAGTTATTTAATCTACAAACTTGTAACACAATTGGATAAAGTTACAACTGAGTGAGTCAAACATGAGTTTGTGACTTTGAAATATCCTCTAAATATAGACTAAAATTCGACTCCATAACCGTTACTTCTCAGACGCACATGTTTTTTTAAATATCACCAAAAACACTTCGAATGCATTAAATGGATAATATAAACAATAAAATCATAAGTAAAGTATGATTTCACTTTAATTGTAAAAAAAAATATGTCTTAGTGTTTAAAAACTAGTGTATGTCCCTTTAAATATAAAGCGTTCTTGTGGCCGAAATATTTCAAATTTCGTTTCCCCGTTGGAAGACAAAAATTCGTTCAGGTGGAAGAGAACTTGCGATTGCTCGCCAGTCTGTTTTTTTTTTTTTTTAGAGCTACGTTACTTGAATTTGTTTGGGCAAGATAGAATAGCAACCAGCAAAAGTGTTTATAGCGCCTATCCACCCCAGCACACCATCGAATAGCCCGAATACTCTGACTGTACACGAAGAAACTCAACAGAACCCATTTCAATACGTATTTTTTGACGGGTTTCTGCCTGTAGTGTGTGTATTAGAGATTAATATTTGAATATTTTCTATAAGGGAGCTCGAAAATTATCGGTGTAAAGGTATTTAACGTCAAACATAGGATTGTTGTTGTATTAGAGCCATAATCTTTGACTACCGTTTGGTAGGAAGCAATTGCGTAGAATTTACACAGATTGGCCTCTGACTGTTAAATATCGACCGGCCTCGGTGGCGTCGTGGTTAGGCCATCGGTCTACAGGCTGGTAGGTACTGGGTTCGGATCCCAGTCGAGGCATAGGATTTTTAATCCAGATACCGACTCCAAACCCTGAGTGAGTATTCCGCAAGGCTCAATGGGTAGGTGTAAACCACTTGCACCGACCAGTGATCCATAACTGGTTCAACAAAGGCCATGGTTTGTGCTATCCTGCCGGTGGGAAGCGCAAAAAAAAAATTCCTTGCTGCTAATCGGAAAGAGTAGCCCATGAAGTGGCGACAGCGGGTTTCCTCTCAAAACCATATGTCTGACGCCATATAACCGTAAATAAAATGTGTTGAGTGCGTCGTTAAATAAAACATTTCTTTCTGACGGTTAAAGAAAAACGTCCGTCTAGCTTTCTTATCGTCAGAGTACTCGAGCTAGCCAAAGGACTACCCGTTTATTAAAAATACCTCGGAGACACTTGGTCTTGTCCGCACTAGCGAGGGTTTCGTTTTGACAGACGCACAGTTTGTCGAGACATCCAACCGCCTGACAGATGGAGTTCACAGGACAGGAATCAGGGGCATCTTTACACGACTCAGATACCTTCAGTGTGGCGCCTGGAAAAAACAAAAACATTCACAACATGCGAAAAACTAAATAAATGTCTGGTTTCCCATAAAATCTGCTCGTTGTCGTAGCCTGCGACGAGCTCAAGCGTGTTAAATATTTTATAGGACACGCCCCCCCCCCTCCCCCCAAAAAAAAAATAAAAAAATAATAATAATAAATAAATAAATAAATAAATAATTAATTTATTTATTAATTATTAATAATAATTAATTAATTAATAATAATAATAATCATAATAATAACAACAACAACAACAACAACAACAATAATAATAATAATAATAATAATAATAATAAATTCAAGTCCACTTTCAGCAATTTGTTTACAATTTCCATTTCACGAATGCCAAATTATTTTTTGGAAACCTCTCTTCAGGAGTTGGTCAGTATGTCCCTTTCACTTTGGGCCTCTTCTTAAATATATCCTGGGTTCGCCCTTGTTTACAGAAAAACGGACAAATTCAGTGAATGCTTCAGTCTACATATATGACAAGTTATATATTCAGTGTGTATACTCCGCATAAAAAATAAATAACTTATCTTGTGATTGCACGTTCCTTATACCGTGAATTTCACACACTAGAATTCAGATTGCACTGCCTTAACCATAACTATAATATAATCGGTATTCGCGGGTCATAACAAGCGATATTCGCGTGTTTAGTTAATGTATAGTCAACAAAATTAATTAAGGGCTACTAAACATAAAATTTTGATCACAGATGATTTCTAAAAATTGTGACCAGTGATGTACAAGCTATCTACTCTTTGTAAAAAGAAAAACAAATGTATTTTGTACCATGTAAATGACGTCACATGTTCATTAAACTGACGAGCCCTTTAAAAATGGGTGAAAACCTTTTCAGTTGTATATATCTATATATTGTCACAGTGCTACTCTTCAACTTTATAACAATACGGATAATATCTTTATTTTTACAAGTGCATTACTTACAATTAGTTAATTGATATACTGACGTCTGCCATGGTATTCACTTAGGGACTTGCCAATCAAACCAATTAGTGTCAAGACCTAATTAAATATGTAACGAGCAATCTGATACAATGCAATTTAATTGTTGCCACGGGTATTGCAGACGTCTGAACGAGTACACCTTGACAACTGTATATTACATAGATACGTGTTTAGTATGCGTCTTATAAATAAGGATCATTTACCCATGAAGACAGACTTGGGGAGAAATATATATCCTACACACCCGTTGGTGAAAACACCATGCGTTATTTTTCATAACACATAGTTATTTACACACGTACGTGTGTTAACAAGTTCAAGACATACGACTGGCTGCTCCTAGGTGATGACCAGGTCAACAATGCCATACGTCCAATAAAAAACAGCGGATATCGATTACACTGTGACGTATAGTTAACCCTGCAATCATGTGTGCAAAGGGTTGTAAACATTTTTTAGTCGATAAAGATGTTAAAATTTGCTTAAAACATGGTTTTTGCGGATATGTAAGAAATAGAATAATAAATTCGTGTCCATTAGATACTATTTATTTCACAACACGTGTGCTTTATAAAAAAAACGTTAAATATGATTGTAATCGCTTCACAATTGGCGTTAATAACAATCAGCGATGTCAATTGCAGTGACGCGGAATGATGCCACTATCATAACCGCGACCGTCGCAAGCTCGCAGTTACTATAGTGACTGTAGTGGGAAAATACGACATTTATGTAAACGTTTACTGTAGTCCATAATATGGATAATAAATATATTTTATATTGATATATGAGTGTGTGATTCAGTTATTCAGTGTCGGCGAAGAAATAGCAAATATTTACCGTGGATATGGACGACTGCTAGCCACAAACAGAACGAGACGAGGAACTTGTGAAGACTCATCGAGATCGGTATCTGGAAATTAAACAATGACACTCAATGCATGAGTGGATTTTATTTAAATGTAATCAACGGGTAGAAGATGCGATCACATCCCCCCACCCTACCCCTGGTATAAAAATAATAATAATGGTACCCGCTGTCAAAATAACTATTTGTTAGACACCAAGTGCAAATTCGCCTTGGCGGCCCATTCACTGATTGAGATTGTTTTCCCTCCCAGCCAATGACTCACGTCTGGTATATCAAAGGATGTGGTATGTGCTGTCTGTGGAAAAGGTGTGTATAAAAGATCCCTTGCTGCTAATAAATAATGTACATGCAGATGGTTTCCTCTAAGACACCAAAGTTAAAAGTTAGAGTTTGTTTTGTTTAACGACAACACTAGAGCACATTGATTTATTGATCATCGGCTATTGGATGTTAAACATATGGTAATTTGTTACTAGTAGTCTTACAGGAAACCTGCTAAATTATTTTGATTAACAGCAAGGGATTATTCGCACCCCCCCCCCCCCCCCCCCCCCCCCCCCCCCCCCCCCCACCCCCACATCACCACAAAGAGGACAGTACATACCGCGACATTTGGTATACCAGTCGTGGTGCACTGCTTGTGACGGGAAACTTTAAGATTGCACGTGCGAATTATCAGATATTTGATAACCAATAGCCGATGATTAACTGATCAATATGTTTTGGTGGTGGCATGAAACAAAACGAACTTTAACTTTCCAATTGCAATTAGCGATAGTTCAAAACGTGTTTTGTTGTCATTATAAACATTTAAAAACAAATTTCCTCCCATTTCCCCTCCCTCTCCCCATACTAGACCAGCCCCAAGAGTCATGAGTCAAGTCGAAATTCCTTTAAATCTCGCACATGCTTGTATAGTTTGATCTACCTTTTCATTGTTCACCGAAGCTGGTTTTCTCTGACGTGTTCTTAAGTTACAGAGATAGCAAACAAACTTCACAATTAAACAGATATTAAAATATATGGTTAAACATCGTGTACAAATACGTTTTGGTTACATTTATATTCCTTCAATGCACGACAGTAACATGAGATGTTTTTGTAATGCCGATGGCGACAGGATAAAAAAACAACAACAAAAACAACGATCTCGAAACAGACATGGTGGTATAATGTTTAGACCCTCGGACGTTAGCCTGATAGTTCTGGGTTCGCATCTCGATACCGGCCCCTAACCTTACTGAGTCGTAACGGCTTAATGGGGGAGATGCGAACCCAGAACGTACCAGTCTTGCATCCGATGGTTTAACCACGACACCACCGAGGCCGGTCTAAAAACTCTGAGAACTTTAAGTTCCAATCAGAAGCTCCAAGAATATATTTCTCGTCTAAAGCAGTGATGGGTCGTGTAAACTGTTCTCTATATGTAATATGAAGTAGATTTCATATAAAGTGATATAAAGTAGATTTAATGAAATAAAGTCAAATAGATTTAATGATATACAGTTAAATAGATGTTATGATATACAGTTAAGTAGATTTAATGATATACTGTTAAGTAGATTTAATTAACTAAAGTCAAGTAGATTTAATTACATAAAGTGAAGCAGTCGGTAATACAACTTTAATTCTAATACAGCAAAACGAATGATTGCTAGACATTTGGAACGAAATTTTTACTATTTCCATGGCACTTTTTTCTTTTATTAAAGACAATAAATTGATTGAAATAAAAGTAGATATACTTGATATGCTTGCTTTAATAAATGAAAGGCAAAATATTTAACAGGGATATTTTATCAATTAATAATAAGCGACTTGTTTTTACAACTTATCAGCATAATACAATATACAAAACAATAATAAATATATACAGGATATGTACAGGATTATGATGGATTATTAGTAACAAATAATAAAAGAAATAAATTAAGGTTTTATTGACTTATATTATTTAATACATACAAGTCATTATTAAATATCTATACTGAGAGATACACGTATTATTGGTTTAATATACATGCACACGAATAGAACTATACGGAATAAATGTTAACCAATTTGCTCCAACAGCTGATGTCTAATGGCATTTGCTCTATATCAATATTTGCCGATATTATTAATTGTTTCAGTATTGTCAGATGCTAATAGCTGGGTAATTTTGAAAACGCTTGGACGTCTATGGTATAATTTAAAAATAAATTTCATTCATAAATCATTATGGCGTGAGCAATAGAGGACACATGATACTCATCTTCTATTAGATACGGTGCTAGACTATTGTGGCATGCTAAAACAAGTTTGGGAAAATACTTGTAAATCATTATGACGTGAGCAGAGGACAAATTTAATGATACTCATCTTCTATTTGATACGGTGCTAGACTATTGTGGCATGCTAAACAAGCTTGGGAAAATACTTGTAAATCATTATGACGTGAGCAGTAGGAATAGTATGTAAGAAGATCTTAGTAATTAACTTCCCTGGCCTACTTTAGATGAGAAGGGGTAGCGCACAGAAGGAGTTATGTTGTCTATTCATTGGCATAAATATATAGTATGGTAATATATTATATGACACCTTGCTTTTTGGCTTAATCTCTGTCCAAGTGCGAGGAGGGTTTTTTGAGCACGAGATCGTCCGCGGGCCCTCCCCCATCTGGCATCAGACTCCTGTTGTCGTCTATCTCTCGTACTGACCGACGCACTCCGAATGGGGCACCCGGCTCCAGAGGGGAACGGCTCCGATTCTTTCTACTGTCTCTCTGGATCTCTCTGGGGTCATCTCCTCTCTCTCTCTCTCCTCTTTCTTCGCTACTATCTCTGCTCTCAGTCTCTCTCTCTTTCTCTTTCCTCTCTTTTCTCTCCTTTTCTACTCTCCCCTCCCTCTTTTCTTTCTCTGTTCCGTCTTTGCTTTTTTCTGCTCTTCTCTCCCTCTCCTCCGTTCTCTCTCCTCCTCTCTCGTTCTCCTCTCCAACTCTCCCTCTTTTTCTCCTTCCCCCATTTTTTCCCTTCTCCCTCTTCCCCCTTTCTTCCTCACTCCCTTTCCCTCCTTCTCCTTTCTCTCTTTCCCCCCCCCCCCTTTTTTTCCTTCCCTCTTCTTTCCTTCCTTCCCCTCCTCTCTTCTCCTCCTCTCCCCCTTCTTCTCCTCTCTCCTCCCTCTTCTTGTCCCTTTCCCTCCGTTCCCTTCTTCTTTTCCCTCCCTCTTTTTCTCCTTGTCCCTACGTTTTTTCCCCTTCTTCCTCTCCGTCTTTGCTTCAGCTCTCCCTTTTCTCTCTTCCTGTCGTCTTTCTCCCCCCCCTCCCTTGCTCTTCCTCCCCTTCTTTTCTTTTTTCTCCTTTTTTCCTCCCCCACTCCTTTTCTCCGTCTTCCCTTTTCTTTCTTTTTTCCTCCCTGCCCCGCCCTCTTCTCTTTTCCCTCTCCCTTTCTTTTTTCCCTGCTTTAGTGCCTCTTTCCCTTTCTCTTCTTTTCCTTTTTCTCTGTCCCCCCTCCTCCTACCTTCCCTCTCCTTTTTCTTTCCGCTTGCCTCCTCTCCTCCGCCCCTCTTCTCTCCTTTTCTTTCCTGCCCCTCGCCCCCCCTTTTTTCCATCTCCCTTTCTCTCCCTCTCTTTCCTGTCTTTTCTTTCACCCCTTTTCCCTCTCCGGTTCTTCTCTTCCCCGCCCCCTCCTCCTCTTTCCTCTTCCCTTTCCCTGCATCTCCCTTTTCTTTTTTTTCTCTCCTTGTCCTCTTTCTTCCTCTCATGTTTCAAGTCTTTCCCCTTTTTACGATCTTATTGTCTCTGCTCCTCCTTTTCTTTTCTTTTTTCTCTTCCACTCATCTTTCTTTTCTCCTCTCTTTCTCTCCCCTTCCCCTCTCTTCCCCTTCTTCTCCCTTCCCATTGGAGCCTCTCTCTTTTCGCTTGTCTCTTTTTTTGTTCTCATCTTTCTCCTTCTCTTCTCTCTTCTCCTTTCCTCTCTCTGTCTCTCTTCCCTTTCCGCCCTTTTTCCCTTGATCTATCCCTTTTATCCCCTTTCTTTCTCTTTCTTGACCCTTTCTTCCTTCCTTTCGTATTTTCCTTTTCCTCTCCCTCTGTCTCTTTCTTACTCCCTCATCCCTCTTTCTGCTCCCTCTCTTTTTCCTTTTTTCTTTCCTTCCCCTCACACTCCCCCCCTTGCCTTCTCTCCTTTCTTTCCCTTCCACCCTAATCCTTCCCTTCCCCTTTTTTCTTTCCCTTCGCTTCCCTCCCCTCTCTCCCTCTTTTTCTTTTTTTCTCCCCTTTCCTTTTCCCTTTCCCTCTTTTTTCTTTCCTCTCTGCTTGCTCCCCTCGTTCTCTTCACACTCACATTTCTTCCCCCTTTTAGAGTTCCCTCTCTTTTTTCATCTCCCTATCCTTCCCTTCCTTTTCTTCCCTTCCTCTTTTTTCTCCTTCTTCCTCCCTTTCTTTTCCTTCTTTCTTTCTCCTTCTCTCCCCTTCTCTTCTTCTCTTTCTCTTTTCTTTTTTTCCCCCTTGCTTTTTTTTTATTCTTTCTCCTTCTTTCATTCCGCCCCTTTCCCTTTTCTTTCCCTCCTCCTCTCTCTTTCTTCTCTTTCTTTTTCCTTCCCCTTTCCCTCTCTCTTCTTTCTCTCCCCTCTTTTTTTCTTTCCTTCCTCTTTCTCCCTCTTCCTTCTCTCTTCCCCTCTTTCTCTTCTATCGCCTTCCTTTTCTTTCCCTCTCCTTCTCCCCTCTTTCCCTCCTTCTTTCTCTCTCTCTTCTCTCCCCTTTCTTTCCCCCTTTCTTTCTCCTTCTTTCCTTTTTCTCTCCCCCCCCTTCTTCCTTCTCTTTCCCTCTTCTCTCTTCTTTTCTTTCCCTCCCTCTTTTTTCTCCTTTCCTTCTCTTTTTTCCCCCTTTCCCCTTCCCCCCCTTCTTTTCCTCTCTCCCTTCTTTCCCCCTTCCTCCTTCCTTCTCTCTCCCCCTCCCTCCCTTTTCCCCTTTCTCCCCTCCCTTCTTCCCCCTTTCTCCTTCCCCTCTCTCTTTCCTTCTTCCATCCCTTCTCCTTCTTTTTCCTCTTTTCCCCCTCCTTCCCCCCTTTCTCCTGTCTTTTCTCCCTCCCCCTATTTCTCCCCGCCCCTTCCCCTCTTCTTTCCCCTCCCCCTTCTCTCTTTCTTCTCCTTCTCTTTCTCTCCCCTTTTTCCTCCTCCCTCTTCCTTTCTTTTTCTTCTTTCCCCTCCTGTTCTTCCCTCTTTCCCCCTTTCTTTTTTCCCCCCCTTTTCTTTCTTTCCCTCTCCTTTCCCCCCTCCCCTCCCTCTCCTTCTTTCCCTTTTCTCTCCTTCCCCCTTCCTCCGATTCCCCCTCTCCCCTTCTCTCTTTTTCTTTTTCTCTCCCTTCTCCCTTTTCTTCCCTTCTTTTCCCCTCTACTCCTTTCTTCCCTCTCTTTTTTTTTCTCTTGACGCTTTTCCTTTCCCCTTCTTTTTTCTTTCTCCCTTTTTCCCCTTTTCCTCCTTTTCTTTTCCCTTCCTCCCCCTTTTTTTCTCCCTTTCCTTATCCTTTCGCTTTCTCCCTTTCCCCTTTCTCTTTTCTCTCTCTTTCTTGTTTTCCTCTCTCTCCCTTTTCCCCCTCCTTGTTTCCCCCCTTCCCCCCTTTTTCCTCCCTTCCCCTTCTCCCTCCCTCTCTTTTTTTTTCCTCCTCTTCTTTCTTCCTTTTCCCTCCCTGCCCTCTTTCTCTCTCTCTCCTCTTTCCTTCCCCCCTCCCTCCCTTCCCTCCTTCTCTTCCCCTTTCTCTCTCTCTCCCTTTCTCCTTTCTCTTCCTTTCTTCCTTGCTCTTCTCTTCCCCCCTTCTTTTTCCTTCTCTTTTCTCTTCTTGCGCCTCTTCCTTCTCTTTTCCTTTCCTTTTTTCCCCCCTTTCTTCCTTCTCTATTCCCTCCCCCCTCTTCCTTTCCCTTCTCCCCTTCTCCCCTTCCCCCCCCTCCTTCTTTTTTCCTGCCTTCCCTCCTTTTCTGACCCTTCCCCCTAGTCCCTCCCCTCTTCTTATTTTTCACTGTTTATAAGTGACAGCAGAATTGAGAGGCAACGTACGGTTGTGTGTCGCAGCGAGCTGACCTCGGGGCGTTTGCCCCGGGTGGCGTTTTTTCTGAATGAGGCCGCGCCCTAAATGTCGGAATCCAGTATGTAGCTCAAGATGTCTTGACCGAACAGTACGTGACAGTCCCGGGGTAGCAGTACGGCGCCAGCCGCCATTGTCGTGGCACGCGGACACCTGTACTACAATACGATACATCGCTTCCCTACGCTGATTCTGGCCAGTTGCACTGTCTCTCGGGGGACACGGGACCTCGATCCAGCTAACCTTGAAACCGATGTACCGAGGCGGATCTAGTGAAGAGTCCGAGCAATCACCGACCCCCCCCCCCACTAAATTTTGCTAGATCCGAGTTATAATTGTTATTCGAATATATAGATTTTCATTCTTTTACTTGAGGAACCCGTGTCAAACCTAGGGACCAAAGTCTCCCCTGTGGTCATTGCTCTTCCAAGTCACTGCCCCCCCACACCCCCCCTCCCCACCAAGACCGCGAGCCAACAAATATCTTCCATTGAAGTATCTAATCTTCATTTGCAAACTTATTAGTCGTTTGAATTTCATCGGGTAAACGCACCATAGAGATTAAATGTTTGCTAGTTATCAGTTAGTCATGCCAACCCCTAAATTGTGTTATTTGATTCAGGAAAATTTCCAGACCCACTCTGAGTATCAGGGGGGCAGAAATTAATGAAGGGGGTACGTATGTTGGCCCATGAGGGCTAATTAATTAACCTAAATCCCCCCAGGATGGACGGAGCAAACGCGCCGAAATGTAACAATGTTCTAAGGGACATGTGCCCACCATTTGGGTATTATACAGTGGTAAATCAGTATGTGGAGCTAAGACTTGTCATCGAACTGGGTTTTTTTAACCACCGCGGCAGTTGTATGTATAATGGCAATCCAGTTCGGGATTGCACAGAGGTTGAGTAAGATCAATCTGGAGCCACTATTTCCTCGGTCCCCTTTCGTGACCGGTTGTACCGTCGTGGTGTACGGTGATCCTCTGTGACTCTAGCGGATGCAGTATGCGACACACTAACAAGTAAAACCGTTCCCCGAAACAGTGGTAACAAACAAGGTGGTCAAGCCATACCTGATGGCCTCTCCCTCCTAGTCATAGCTCGCCACCTACAATATATATGCAATTGTGCTACAATATTATCAGATGTTACATGCAATCGGATTCCTAATGTTGCTAGATCTGTATGCATTAGGACAATTCAGATAGACTGAAAGAAAGTGTTCATGCTTACGGCTCCATTTGTGGCAATACCAGTTTTCGTATTTGTATTAAGTTTTTAATATTGGACATGTCCGACATGTGATAGCAGTAGATTACGGTTTCGTTAACAAATCATTGTCATTGACGGTTCAATGGATAGCTGAACATTGTTAAGAAGCATTTACTATTCATGAAATGTTCCGAACGACGATAGATGTAACAGACTTATCCCACGTAGCATAATTGTGCCTTTATACGATCAAGGGAATAAGCAGATGACAGTCTTAGAAGACGTTGATTTTTTTTTTTTTTGCCTGTATGTCCCCCTTTAAGTGTGTTTTTGTTTATGTCCGACTCCCACTAGAGCCACATTTGAGTATCAAAGTCATCAGACGATGGATGGAGAGGGTGATGTGATTTACATTTGGCGTAATTTTGCAAGATACGTCTCTAAGAGACGAGGAAACCCGCTAACGGTATATTAGTAGAAAGGGACCGGTTATACATGCACCAGTCCACAGACAGGATAGCACACACCACGGCATTGACTGATACCAGTCGTGATCACTGTGCTGGAGAGAAATCCAGGTAATGGGGCCCACAGACGGGGCATCGATCCCAGACCGACTAGTAGCAATCAACCGCTGTGAGGTAAGTTCATCCTTCTATGAATAATTATGGCTAAATTACTACATTGTTTAAACATACAAGAAATCGTTGCGCTGGCCCATTTTATATATGGCTATTTGATGATTATAAAATGTAGTGTTGTTGTCTGGTTGTTGTGTTGTTGTTTTGTTGTTGATGTGTTTTTGGAGGAGGTTGTGTGTGTATTTTGTTTGTATGCCTGGTGTGCCAACCGTTCCCCAGAGGGAGTGTGTGAGGGTATTTTGGTGTTATGATGTTTTTTTGTAATTTTTTATTTTTTTTGTATTTTTTTTTGGGGGGACCACACTGGGTTGGAGGTTGCTGGTTAACAATCATGGATAGTGTCAAAGCATTAACTTCCATGGGAAACTTCACGGCCCAGTGGGTTTTACTTCGCCAGCCTCAGTGTGCTGGTAGTAGTATGTACAGGCGTCCGTCAAGGCACTGCTAACACACCTGTCGTGTTTATTACTTGGACTCCGTCTGTTGGGATCGGTTGCATTTCCCAGAAAAGGATATCTTTCTTCTAATGAACAATAGTGGTCCATGAAGAGGACGGCGGGTTTCATCTCTACAATGGCGCCGTGAATCTTAACCCATGTGTGGGAGCGCACCCATATAGTACCGTAACCTACAAATGTGTGGGAAGGCGTCGTTTACATGACCAATTTCCTTCACTGTGTACTTACTCACACCAAATTATATTAAAGGCTACAGTAGGACTGGTTAGAGTAATGCGTGCTAGTGTCTAGTGTCACATTAATTAAAAGTTTGATCAACACATGACTTAAAAATTTTTGTATGTAGGCCTAAAATTAGTAGCCCAGGCCAAAGTTCTGCCACGCTGAGTGGGTTTTTCGTTACATTTAGAAATCTGACCTTGTTACGTAAACCATGGAATGTAGTTGTGTTCTCATTATTCGCTTAAATCGTTATGTCTAAGAATCCGACTCAGAGGTCACATCCAAAGAATTGGCAATACATTGTCAATTTCCGAGAATGAACCGGAGTCTAAAGTATGCGTCAAAAAGTTACCTTTAAGGAGCCATTAACGCGAACATTGTCATGTTATGAAGACTATGCTACGGGAGAGGCGGATCCATGAAGCCCAGTGGTTTAAAGCGTTCGCTGATGCGCGGGTCGGTCTGGAGTGGATCCGCGTCGGGGGTCCCATTGGGCTATTTCTCTTCGCGGTTCGAAGGAATCGGGGGGCAAACGAACGGAGGAGTGGTACATCAACAGGCCGTGGGCGAGTGGTAGTGCGATCTATGGGATGGTGACATTATGTAAAAATGCTTTGCTACTAATGAAAACAAAGTAGGGGGTCCTCTCTAAGACGATAGGTGTGACATAATAACAAATGTTTGACATCCCATAGACGAAGAAGATTAATAATCAATGGTGCTCTGAAGTGGTGGTCATTAAAGTAAAGAACAAGATTAAGGACTGACGGAACTTTGCCCAAGTAAATTAGCACATCTGAAGTAGCCCTACGGCGCGCTACCGGACCATGGTAGGGGACAGAGTTGGGCTCAGGCATAAATCGTCACAGAGATAAGAGGAGAGGGAAATCGCGCGGCCGCCACGCAAATAGGCTATTGTCTTTCCGATTAGCAGCACAGGGATCTTTTATATGTAGCCATTACTACAGGACAGGATAGTCATATCAGGGCGCTTTGTTAATCAGTCAGTAGATTGACAGAACGAGAATAAAGAATAGTGAATGTCCACCGATGGGACTTACGAGGCGAGCGCTTTACCACTTGGCTCCGTATGACTTAGACGGGTGTTTATTTCGGTTGTGTTCAACTATGTAGAGTTTTTGGCATGGTCCGTGACCAAGGACTGTTACATGTGATTACCTAAAATAACATCACAACGACATTTTTACTGTATTTTCACAAAAATTATTCTGAAAGGAGATGTATTGAAAACTCGCATGTACAAATTTAATGGGTGGCGTGAGTAACACCAATAAGTCAACTAATGTGTTACCAGAGCGGCATGTACGCTTTAATTTTTCGAACTGGCTGACTGTTAAACAGACAAGTGCTGCTCATTCGACACATCCTGGAAGTTTACATGCACCATCCCACAGACAGGATAGCACACACCACGGCAATTGACATACCAGTCGTGATGCACTGGCTGGAATGAGAAATAGTTCAATGGGCCCACAGACGGGGATCGATCCCAGACCGACCGCGCATCAAACCACTTAGCTACGTGTCATCCTTCTATGAATATTATGGCTAAAACTTACATTAGTTTTCTACAAGAAATAGTTGCTTCTTTTTTTTATATATTTTATTTATGATTATTATTTTATTTGTTGTTGTTGTTGTTGTTGTTGTTTGTTTTGTTTGTTGATTTGTTTTTGGAGGAGGTTGTGTGTGTGTTTTTTGTTTGTTATTTTTTTGTGGAGGTTGTGGGAAGGGGTTTGTGAGGGTTTTTATATGTTTTTTTTGTATTTTTTTTTTTTTTTGTATTTTTTTTTGGGGGGAGGGGGGGTTGGGTTTCTTTTTAACATGTAGTAGTACTATGGACTTCACGACAGTGGTGGGACGCAGCTCAGTCGGTAGAGTGCCAGGCAGTCACGTCAAGGCACTGTAACAAAGGTCGTGGTATGTACTATCCTGTCTGTGGGATGGTGCATATAAATGATATCTTTCTTCTAATCGAAAATAGTAGTCCATGAAGTGACGACGGCGGGTTTCCTCTCTCAATATCCGTGTGATCCTTACCCATGTGTGGGACGCCATATAACCGTAAATAAAATGTGTGGAGTGCGTCGTTAAATAAAACATTTCCTTCCTGTGTACTATACTCAACAAATTAATTAAGGGACAGTAGACTTTAGGTAATTCTTGCTAGTGTCACATTAATTTAACAAGTTTTGATCACACATGACATCTAAACATTTTTTTCTGTAGGCCTAAAATATAGCCCATGCCATATTTCTGACACACTCAGTGGGTTTTTTCGTACATTTATGAAATCTGCCGTTGGTTCGTAACCATACTTGTTATTGTGTTCTCTATTATTCGCTTAAATCGTTATGTCTAAGAATCCAGCAAGGTCAAATCAACCAATTGGCTCCATTGTCAATTTCCATGAACCGGTTCTAAATTATGCGTCAAAAGTTACCTTTAAGAAATTACGCAACATTTTCTATTTGACTTTAATGCTACGGAGAGGCGGAGCATAGCCCAGTGGTAAAGCGTTCGCTTGATGCGCGGTCGGTCTGGAGTGGATCCGCGTCGGTGGTCCCATTGGGCTATTTCTCTTCTCGGTTCAACGAGTGCACCACGACTGGTACATCAAAGGCCGTGGTATGTGCTATCTATGGGATGGTGCATATAAAAATCCTTTGCTACTAATGAAAACAAATGTAGCGGGTTTCCTCTCTAAGACTATATGTCAAATTACCAAATGTTTGACATCCAATAGCCGAAGATTAATAATTCAATGTGCTCTAGTGGTGTCATTAAAGAAAACAAACTTTAATGCTACGGAACATTTGCAAATTCAATAGCACATATAGTAGCCCTCGCTCGCTACCGACCCTGGTAGGGCAGCTTGTGCTCCAGTGCATAAATCCACAGAGATAATGAGAGAGGAAATCCGCGGCCGCCACGCAATAGGCTATTGTCTTCCGATTAGCAGCAAGGGATCTTTTATATGTAGCATACTACAGACAGGATAGTACATATCACGGGCCTTTGTTACATCAGTTGCAGTTAATTGACAGGAACGAGAAATAGTCTAATGAGTCCACCGATGGGACTTACGAGCGAGCGCTTTACCACTTGGCTACGTCTGACTTAAGGGTGTTTATTTCATGTTTGTGTTCAACCTATGTAGAGTTTTTGGCATGGTAGTTACCAAGCGACTGTACATGTATTACCTAAAAATAACACTCACAACATTTTCCTGTTTTTCACAAAATATATTCTGAAATAGAGAGTGTATTGAACTGCATGTACAAATTTAATGGTGGCGTGTAACCACCAATAGTCACTATGTTTTAAGACGGCTGTACGCCTTTAATTTTTCGAACTGGCTGACTGTAAAACAGACAAGTGATGCATCATCGACACATCCTGGACACTACGCGTTGTTGTATTGACCAGGATAAACGAGCTCGTTCTACACGGGCTTGTACCGAGTTGGATCACATCTAGAATGTAAATGAGCCGTATCATAACAATATGGTTATTCATTACTCAACAAAAATATTTGTTTAGTTTTTGTGTGATATAAAGATCAATATTATTCACATGTAGTTTGTGCAGAGCAGTAAATAGAGGGGTGGGGGAGAAGGTAGCCTGTTTGGTGGTATCGGTATTTGTGTGTGTGTGTTTGTGTGTGTGTGTGTGTGTGTGTGTCTGTCTGTCTCTCTCTCCTTTCTCTGTCCTCCTTTCTCTGTGTTGATCCCATCTCTCTGCAGTCTCCATTTCTCTCTCTCCCTATTTCTGTTTGTCTCTATGTCCGTCTGTTTCTATCGATCTCACACACTCTGTCGCTTTCGTTGACTTTCTCTTTCTGTCGATCTCTTATATTCTATATATACTCTTCAAAAAAAGAAACGCAAAAGGGTACAAATGGGTTATAACTCCGATTTTATGTTTCCTACCGGTGCATGCTTTGTGAATATAAGGTCATTGCATGTCCCAAACACATTCCCACGGTTACATTCGATAAAACGCAGCTACTGTACAATAAAGTTCCAAAATGTGAATATTCACGTGCAAACCATGTCACCACTGCACGTGCGTTGTCTGCACGTGCAACATGAACACCGACAGTATAAAAGTGCAGGGTGTTCGCTTGCCTGGCCTCTATATCTGGCCGACAGTTGACAATCCAGGACATGCCACGTCTCAGTGAACCGCAGAGAAACAATGCCATCGGCCGACTAGACGCAGGCGAATCCAGAACGGCCGTTGCCAGGGCATTCCATGTGTCCCCAAGCACCATCTCCAGACTGTGGGACCGTTACCAGCAACATGGATCAACACGTGACCTCCCTAGATCCGGTCGACCACGGGTCACTACCCCCGGGCAGGACCGCTACATCCGGGTACGCCACCTTCGGGAACGATTGACTACTGCCACCTCCACAGCCGCAGCAATACCAGGTTTGCGCAGGATATCCGACCAGACCGTACGGAACCGCCTACGTGAGGTGGAATTCGTGCCAGACGTCCAGTTCGAGGTGTCATCTTAACACCACAACACCGTCGACTCCGACTGCAGTGGTGCCAGATTCATCGACAATGGCCTCAACTGCGATGGAGACAGGTGTGGTTCAGTGACGAGTCCCGATTTCTGCTCCGACGTCATGATGGAAGATGTCGCGTGTATAGGCGTCGTGGTGAACGTTATGCGGCAAACTGCGTGCAGGAAGTGGACAGATTCGGCGGGGGTAGTGTCATGGTGTGGGCAGCCATCTCACACACTGGCAGAACTGACCTGGTCCACGTGCAGGGCAACCTGAATGCACAGGGCTACATTGACCAGATCCTCCGGCCACACATCGTTCCAGTTATGGCCAACGCCAACGCAGTGTTCCAACATGACAACGCCAGGCCTCACACAGCACGTCTCACAACGGCTTTCCTACAGAACAACAACATTAATGTCCTTTCTTGGCCATCGATATCACCGGATTTGAACCCAATTGAGCATCTATGGGACGAGTTGGACCGACGCCTCCGACAGCGACAACCACAGCCCCAGACGCTGCCCGAACTGGCAGCAGCCTTGCAGGCCGAGTGGGCCACCATCCCCCGGGACGTCATCCGTACTCTGGTTGCTTCAATGGGCAGGCGGTGCCAGGCAGTTGTCAACACACGCGGAGGCCACACCCGGTATTGACTCCAGATGACCTTGACCTTGGTGGTGTGTCCTATCACTTACTCACAATGGACTAGAGTGAATTGTGAACAATCCTGCATCATTTGGTAATTATCGGACTCACCATTCAATAATTAAATCAATTCTCCAAATGTTACGACAATGTGGTTTTGCGTTTCTTCTTTTGAAGAGTATATATATATAGAAAGAGATTATGGAGAGAGGGAGAGAGGGAGAGGGAGGGGGAGAGAGAGGGGGGGAGAGAGAGGGGGAGAGAGAGGGGGGGAGAGAGAGGGGGGAGAGAGAGGGGGGAGAGAGAGGGGGCGGGGGGTGATCGAGAGAGACAGAATGTGCTGAGAACTCGTTAAACACGTATTCTATTCTTTCTTTCATCATATTTGACTATCGTCTTGAGCAGTGTATTCGACAGCTTCAAAATCCCATCGACTGTCGTACGGATGTGTCTGCTTAGGTTATAAACACTTTTATTGTTTTTGTTGTCGTGTGTTGAGCTTTGGTTGGATGAGAAGAACAGGAATAATTCCAGGAGGTTGCGAAAGCGTGCCCACGGTATATCATAGCTTAAACACTGTCATTAAAGGGACATATTTTTTACTATTAGAGCCGTTTTTTGATAACTAAAATCAGACAAAATTAGATTTTATTGTTTAGATTATCCATTTCCGTACATTCGAAGTGTTTTGGGTCACTTTGGTGTTTTTAATATCACAAAATGCATTTCTCATATTTTTAAAAACGCACGTGCGTCTGAGAAGTAACACTTAAGGAGTGATTTAGGGGGGTATTTTTACAATTTCAGTCACAGACTCGTGTTTCACTCAATTATAACTTTATCCAAATGTATTACAGGTTTGTAGATTAACTAAACTTAGTGTTAATTTTCACGGGTTGAAACTAGGGTCTGTCCCTTTAAAATCACGTATGCATGCCCGTACGAACGACATCTGGAGTGTGTGTGTGTGGGGGGGGGGGGCACTTTCTAGTGGAGGGGCACGGTCTCTAGTGAGGGCACAAGCCAGATTTTTATATTTATAATAATATAGAAGAAGTAGGAGACAAAACCGAACATTTTCGTCCTGAAATGAGGGGGACTCAGATCACTCCAGCCCACCTCCCCCATCCAGTTCCTATGGGTCTGCGACAAACAGATGGTCCTGCAATTGTTATTTTTATTCATTTGTTTAAACTATATAATACAGTTAATACAGTCTCCAATGAAAGACGCAGATGTACGATGTTGTTGTTGTTGTTGTTGTTTGTTTGTCTTTCTTTACATAAAAAAAGGTTTAGAGACTGTGTCCACTACTCCAGATATGGTAATATATAGAAAATGACGACACAAACACGTTATCAACTGCTACTATTTTATTTTATTTGCTAGAACGTCTGTTTTAGTTTATACACAACTGGCGAAGGTGGCGGAATCAGCCAAGGGGACACAATCCATATCGAGACACGTTTAAGACTTCTATCTGAAAAAGAACAATTAAATAGAAACAACTTTTCAATCCCTACTGGATATAACCTAGAACGTGACTTTGCACTGCTTTCAAGAAGTGTTGGACAATACCGTTCATCACAGTTACACGGCCTATCCCGAGTTTATAGCTTGGTAGTATAATATATTTGGGCTAATATAGCGTTCTTTTCATTACTGAAATTTCAATAGAATTATATTTTCTTTCTTAAATTGTAAATAATACATTTTTATTTTCGCTGCTCTTTTGAGTATGCGACTGTACATAGTAGTCACCACACCTTGATATTTGAATGACAAAACCAACAATAACCATTTTCAAAATCGTATCTCTGCACAAGGCAGAGTCAAAAGGACGACCATAAGGAGGACTGCCACTTCCCGATACATCCTTCCTGTTTTGGTTTGTAGGAAGACTCACTTTCTACTTTGGTTTGTAAGAGGACTGCTATTTCAGAGATTAGATGGACAAATCAAATCGTGCACGAGACAGAGCCGACCTGAAGTTTAAAACAGTTGTTATGTCATGCAGTGACGAATCAATGTCCAGTAATAACACCAGGTGTTCGTGAAGGGTGAGCATATCCTGCCCAAGCGGTAGCATGGATGTGTCAAAGGATAGAACCCCGTCGGTGGATCTATTCTGTGATTGTGTTTGTACCCGACCCATCCAGTGCCCCACGACTGGCATATCAAAGGACATGGTATGTGTTGTCCTGTAAGTGGGAAAATGTATAGAAAGGATTCTGTGCTGCTAATGAAGCAATATAATAAGTTTAGTGTACGTCACAATGACTAAGTCAATGTGCTTTAGTGGTGTCGTTAAACAAAACAAACTGTCACTGAAGACTGTCAGAATTACCAACTGTTTAACATCCAATAGCCAATGATTAACGATTCAATTTGCTCTAGTGGTGTCATTAAACAAAATAAACTGTCACTGAAGACTGTGTCAGAATTACCAACTGTTTGACATTCAATAGATGCTGCTTAATAATTTTGCTCTAGTAGTGTCGGTGTCAAAATTACCAACTGTTTTACATTCATTAGCCGCTGATTAATAAATTTGCTCTGGTGGTGTCGGTGTCAGAATTACCAACTGTTTGACATTCATTAGCCGCTGATTAATCAATTTGCTCTAGTGGTGTCGGTGTCAAAATTACCAACTGTTTGACATTCATTAGCCTCTGATTAATCAATTTGCTCTTGTGATGTCGGTGTGAAAATTACCAACTGTTTGACATTCAATAGCCGCTGATTAATTAATTAATTTACTCTAGTGGTGTCGTTAAACAAAACAAAACCTTTTCATAGCGGCATCGACCGTGAGGACAGGAAACAATGATACTTACCCACAGTTATGGCATTTGGTGTAGCAGATTTTTTTGAATAATTTATATCTATTGCAGTTTGATTTGTCGTAGATCTCGCAAATCTCTGGCTGCTTATAATGGCATCCAACTGAAAAAAACCGAACAAACAAAACTGAACTATACTGGACAACACATGGAACGCAAATTTAAATTTAGTTTTCTTTAATTTATTTAAGAATTGACCGTAATTATTTGTTTTGGGTTCATGCAAGTATGAACTGAAAGAAAGAAAAAACAACCCGATATGCACATTGTATGACTCCGCGTACAGAATGAGATAAATGTGTGCAAATCGGGGTGTTTTTTTGTCGGTTGCATGAACTATCAAATAATAGCGGTCATATTTTATAATTAAATTTATGTGCATAATTTAACAATACGTCCCTGAATTGGTTTAACTTTAAACACGTCTGTAGTATTGTGTACACTTCATTGAAACCTTTATGGCGTTGGAATGCAAACGTTCATTCACTATTATTTTAATCACTAAGCAAACTTTATCTGATGACTATGCCCCGTCAGTGGACTCATTGAGCTATTTCTCGTTCCAGCCAGTGCTCCACAACTGGTGTAACAAAGGTCCTGATATGTACTATCCTGTTTGTGGGATGGTGCATATAAAAGATCCCTTGCTGCAACAGCGGGTTTCCTCTCTCAATATCTGTGTGATCCGTAACCATATGTCTGACGCCATATATCCGTAAATAAAATGTGTTGAGTGCGTCGTGGAATAAAACATTTCCCTCCTTCCTTCCTGATGGCTATGTTTCGGATTTACCAAATGTTTGACATCCCATAGCCGATGATTAATTAATCAATGTGCTCTAGTGGTGACGTTAAAAGAAAACTTTAAGCTGTGTAAATGTAGCATGTACTCCACAACATAAGATGTTCATATTTTATCTGGAGACGAGTAAAAGTTAATGTAAAAGACCACATAGTAAATGTAGCATGTACTCCACAACATAAGACGTTCATATTTTATCTGGAGACGAGTAAAAGTTAATGTAAAAGACCACATACAAAGTAAGAGAGGGATCTTTCATATGCTCTATCCCAGAGACAGGATTGTACATACCACGGCTTTTGTGCAGCACTGGCTGAAAAGAGAAATTGCCCAACTATCGCGATAGATCTTACATCAATCGCGCATCTGAAGACAAGCGCTATACCACTGGGTTAAAAAAAAAGTTTAACGACACCACTAGAGCAGATTGATTGATTAATCATCGGCTATTGGATGTCAAACATTACATTTTGGTAATTCTGACAGGTAACCCGCTACATTTTTCCAAATGCAGCAAGGGATCTTTTATATCACTTTCCAACAGACAGGAAAGTACATACAACGGACTGTCCAGTTGTGGTGCACTGGTTTACCACTGTGTTACGTCTCGCACCCAGAAAGAAAGACTATGAAACTAGCGGACACATTTGTCTGCGTTTTCACTCGACACTATATGATGAATAATCTAATATTGCACTGTAATTTTTTAAAAATGTTTTAGCCTCAGCGAGGTGTGTGTGTGTGTGTGTGTGTGTGTGTGTGTGTGTGTGTGTGTGTGTGTGTGTGTGTGTGTATGTGTGTGTGTGTGTGTGGTATGTGTGTATTGGAACCCCGAAACCCAACCCCCTACCTACCCACCTGCCCCTAATCGAAAGAAAACTAAAGTATACTTCTAACCTGGACAGTCTCCGCTGATGTGTGGACAGTTCTTGGCGTTAATGAATAGTTTGTAACTTGGAATGAATTCTGCCAACAGACAATAAACACTGTCCTTTGTCTTGCAGAGCGCTGAAAAAACAAATAATAAAAGAAACAGTGAAACTATTATTAAAGGGACTGTCCCTGGGCTCAAACTGAAAAATCTGTTACCTACAGCAATTTTAAAATGTTTTTGCCGCAGGTAAAATGCTCACTTGTTAGCCTGTCTACGGCAGTTGAAAACTATAGTCCGTCCCATACTCCTATACAAATGTTTTTTGTAAATAATTTCGGTTTGGTTTGACGTAAGATTTAAAGTAGAAGTGTTTTGGAAATAACAAAAAACACAAACATTTGTGTGCAATTAAAAAAAAATATTCGGTTTAGAAATAAATAAAACTTCAATACATACCATAGTGAAACAAATTGTCGTTTCTTGTTATTTCAAAAATTCTTTTACTTTTTTCTTACGTCAAACCAAATCGAAATTATTTACAAAAACCCCCAAAAAACCAAACCAATTTTTTTTTTTTTATAGGAAGATAGGACGGACTATAGTAACCTTTTCAACAAATATAAACACACCAAAAAAATCTTTCTTAAACGCACAGCCAAATGTTTATCTAACAGCAAAACCGATCAATTTTCAATTATAAATCGACCTTTCGAAATATCACGAGCTCAACGTATGCATGCTTAATACCATCTATTATCTTTTTCTTACAGCGTAAATTTATAATAGATTAGTTTCTTACAAAAATGTCACAGTGATAACGAATTACTGTCAAACTCCGATAACTCAAACTTCGATCTCTCGAAAACATCGATCTCTCAAAGTGAAGCGACGGCCCCGGCCGAATTGCTATACAATTTAGTAATAACAGACTTCGAAATCTCAAAGTCCGAGAACTCGACAAGCCTGATCTCTCAAACGAAATTTCTGGACCCACTATATATTGCACTTCGAAAACTCAAAGTCTGTGGATTGATCAAGCTACCGTTGTCGCTGGTATAGTGGCGGATCCAGAAAATCCATTTGGGGGGAGAGCTGGGGGGGAAATGACGTGTGACCAAAGGCCACAAACGTCAAAAAAATAAAAATAAAAATAATAATAATATAACTGTCGAAAAATGTAGAGGTTTAAAACTTTACCCTAGCAAAAACGTGTGCAAATAACAGCGTTTAGGACGACCATGATTGTATATGTAAGCTAACAGGCGCCTCTCAGGGCCGAATTCGGGATTTTGTTAAAGTGGGGAAGGCAAGTTTGATTTGCCAAAGGCAGGCGAGTCGATCTCCCAACGGGAGCGAGGTCCGTGTTTTGTTTTGTTTTGTTCTGTTTTTGTTTGGGTTTTTTTTTTGAGGGGGGGGGGGGGGGATTTTATGGGTGTTTTTTTTTTTGGGGGGGAGGGTATGCTCTAGACACATGTTTTAAATAATGATTCTCAGATACGCGTTTGCAGGTAATTTAGTGTTGTATATTGTGTATGATCAAGTAACAAAAGTCATCAAAAACGGGAGGGGGGGGGGGGGGGGGGGGGGGGGGTTGAAGGGGTACCTGTGACACCCTCTGGATTCGTCAATGTGCGTGCAGAAAAGTGTACAGAGAGTCTAGACTATGGCGGGAACCTTTTTTTTAGAGGTGTCAGGTTTTGCATCCCCGAAATTACATTTTGTTTTAAAAAAAGAAAATTTATTTGGACCGACGGGAGTGGGGTTGGGGTGGGGAGTTCGACCTCCAGAACCTGGCTAATATAATTTTTGTCAATACTGGTGTGTAACGTAAATTTATAAAATGTGTTGCTACTCCAAGTTCCAACGAAGAACGTTATGGTTAACGATCACTGGGCACACAGTACAGGAATGAGCGCTTCTGTACGAGGATATCCGGTATTGAAATACAATACCCGATTCCATTGGAGTAGTCAGTTCAGCTGTCGTCGTTGTCGTTGTTGTTGTTGTGGGTTTGACACTTGTCGTGGTAGGTTCAGCAGTTGTCGTGGTAGGCTCGGCAGTTGTCGTGGTAAGTTCGGCACTTGTCGTGGTAAGTTCGGCACTTGTCGTAATAGGCTCGGCAGTTGTCGTGGTAGGTTCGGCAGTTGTCTTGATAATTTCGGCACTTGTCGTGGTAGCTTCGGCACTTATTGTGGTAGGTTCGGCAGTTGTCGTGGTAGTTTCGGCATTTGTTGTAGAGGTTTCGGTAGTTGTCGTGGTAGGTTCGGTAGTGTTCGTGGAGGTTTCGGCTTCTTTCGTCGCCGTAGTTTCCGTTTTTGTAGTCGTTGACGTTGTTGATATTGTTGTTGTTGCTGTTGCTGTTGTTGTTACACAATTTGTTTCTAATTCTTCATCTGAATATTCTAGAAACAAAATCTTTATCAAGTAATAATACGTCATTAACTTTTAAAATGTAATAAATCACTGCAATAGATGGTTAAAACATTTAAAAAAATTATCCTATGTATCCTAAGTAAAGAGAGAGAGAGCAAGACAGTGTTAGTCAGAAAGAGGGAGGGAGAGAGGTAGAGAAAAAAAGACACTGGGAGAGCGAAAGAGAGAAAGAGGAACAGGGAGAAAGATGTGGGGTTACCTTTCATAACAACTATAAATGTTTCATATTTTATACATTAACATCCCTATACACACACCCTAATGTTAGGCAGGGTCTCCCAGGGGCAGACAATGTGGGTTTCCTGTACACACACCCTAATGTTAGGCAGGGTCTCCCAGAGACAGACAATGTGGGTTTCCTGTACACACACCCTAATGTTAGGCAGGGTCTCCCAGGGGCAGACAATGTGGGTTTCCTGTACACACACCCTAATCTTAGGCAGGGTCTCCCTGGGGCAGACAATGTGGGTTTCTATGCTTAAGACAGGGGTCTAGTTCAGCCAATACACTGTTTGCATGAGGTGCTTTAGTCGTAGGTACGAACCCCGTCTGTGGACCTATTCTCAGATTGGTTTCCCAACCAGTTTCCTACGACTGGTATATCAAAAGCCGTGGTATGTGCTATCATGTTTCTGTGGGAAAATGCATATAAACGATACCTTGCAGCTAATGAGAAAATGTAGCGTGTTTCCCCTCTAAGACTATAAGTTATTCAATATTTGACATTCAATAGTCAATAATGAAGCAATCAATGTGTTCTAGTGGTGACGTTAACCAAAACAAACTTGAACTTTGTAATTACCTATTTTTATTTCATTCCGGATGCAGTATCCTCGCAGAAAGAACGTCTTGCGTTCTAGTAACGTAGCAACGCGGTAACCTTCCTTACACTGACACTTGTTGTTAGTCCCACAGACCAGGTCGTCATCGCACTCAACTCCCTGCCTCTCACACGCCTCCCCCAGTGTGGCCCACTCCTTCACGCATGCTGCACAAGGATACGGACGTCGTTTGCAGAACTTGTCGTCTGCTCCTGCAAAATGGCTCGGATGGCACGTGCATTCTCCACGTACCTGCGGTTTGCAGTACGAATATTTGGTTGCACATACCGATGTGGTGTTGCATTGTTGTCCTAGCTCTCGCACTGAAATTAAAAAGGTCATTTGTAAAATTTTACCATGCTCTTTGTCTGGCAATACAATTCTTTAAAAGAAACCGATTCTAATTATTATACAGTGTAAAATAGTTTGACAATTACTGCTTCTTCTTTCTTTCTTGTTTACTAATCTACAGTACAATAATGTATTTGGAATAGAATCTATTAGATAATAACGTTTGCACAAATATTCAATGTCACCCATCAGTATTTGCACACTGAACTTTGACACGGAACTCTCTGATTTGGTACACTGCAACCTGTAAGAAAAAAAAAAGGCACTGACCTGCGAGACAGCTCTGGAAATTGTCCGACGTGATGGTTCCGTCCTTGCACGTGCACTTCATGTCACAGCCCACTCGGATACACTCGGAATTTTCCGGACAGTTTTTGTCAGAGTAGCATATCTCACCCAGAGTAACAACACCTGAGATAAACATAACACCTGATGTAAACATAACATCTGAGATAAACACAACATCTGAGATAAACACAACACCTGAGATAAACACAACACTTGACATAAACATAACACCCGAGTTAAACATATCACCTGTGTTAAACATAACATCCGAGTTAAACACAACACCCGAGTTAAACATAACAGCTGCGATAAACACAACACATGCGATAAACATAACACCTGCGATAAACATAACACATGCGATAAACATAAGACCTGAGGTAAACATAACACCCGAGTTAAACACAACACCTGAGATAAACACAACACCTGAGATAAACGTAACATCTGAGATAAACATATCACCTGAGTTAAACATAACATCTGCGATAAACATATCACCTGAGTTAAACATATCACGTGAGTTAAACATAGTATCTGACTGAAACATAACACCTGAATTAAACACAACACTTGAGATAAACACAACACCTGAATTAAACACAACACCTGAGTTAAATACAACACCTCGATTAAACAACACCTGAGTTAAACACATTTAGGTTAAACACAACTGAGTTATGCCATACAAAAACGATAGTACATCGAGATCTAAGTTCGGTGAGTTTGATCATTATTTGTTGAGATGCGTGTGCAAGGAATGGCACAGGGCAGGGGTTTGGTATTGTGGCGAGTGGAGTTCTAAAGTGGGTTCGCTGATGCTCCCCAGGAGAATACATTGAAAACAGAAACGTTTTCTCGCGGGGGTGGGGGTGGGGGTGGGGGAGGGGTGCAGGTTGTTGACCTTACCTCGTACACACGCCTATTCCTGTGGCAGTGTGTTTTATTATGACACATTATCCATCTCTATTAAACAATCAACTGTCGTAAGATTCCACCTTGTCATACTGCATAAATATAGAAGAAATATCGAGCATTGTTCAAAATTACCATATGTCCGACGCCATATAACCGTAAATGAAATGCGTTTCCTTCCTTTGTACTAAGTGACCTGTATTAAGCAATTTACTGTCTTAAATGTCACCTGTAATACCTGAGATCTATCGAACACTGTAGAAATTGACGTGCATTATATTGGAGAAACCTGTCTAAAGATGCCACTTTATTATACCCAAGAAGTATGTCACAAACTGACCATTATTAAACAGGCACCTGTCTAAAAAGATTACCTTGTACTCCAGCAGAAATATTTAACTTGGTATGAACTGTTCTGCCTAAACAAGTAGGCTGCCTGTCTTAAGGGTGTATACTACCAAATCAAATACCATAGACGACAAATACTAACATATGTGGCTAAAACTCGACCTGCAGCGTATCAATCGACCTAAACGCCACGGATATAAATACTACCACCCCTTATCCTTAAAGTGAATAAAAAAAATTGGGAATCACGCTGCTCATTTCTGAGATAACGGGTAGCGTCTATGACTACCCTAGTTCCGCAAACAAATTTAGTACTTTTTTTTTACAGGTGTCCCATACATGTTTTAAGCACAAGGCTACTTGACACAGTAGTACTAGATGAAATATAATTGCATACATTGTTTTGCCCAGATGAAAATATTATTTTTTACAACCAACACACTCACATTTATCACTAATCACAGGACTTGTGGTGTTCACTTCTCTATCAAAAGTTCGGTGCACCTCGAACTTGACCCTGTCGGAAGTTATTTGGTTTAGTACTACCCTAAGAGATTAATGCTAAATACAGCTTTGATCCAACTTTGAAAATTACCAAATGTTTGACATCCAGTAGCCGCTGATTAATAAATCACTATTCTCTAGTGGTGTCGTTAAATAAAACAAACTTTGATCCAACGTTCCGCTTGTAGTGTGGAAAATCTAAATTCAAATGAAAATAAAAGTAATTACCTAAGCAATCTTCGGGGTTTACTGTGATTCCTGAAATGAGACAAAAAGGCTTAATCTGCATTCACGATTTGAATATTATTTAATTGTACATTACAAAACAAAATCATCTAGTATCAGGGCAGCTGCAGACCGTTTTAGGGAGGGGGTGCAACGTTAAATAGGGGCAGATACCAACCCAGAGGCGGGACGTAGTCTGGGATCAATCCCCTTCGGTGGGCCCATTGGGCTATTTCTCGCTCCAGCCAGTGCACCACGACTGATATATTAAAGGACGTGGTATGTGCTATCCTGTCTATGGGATGGTGCATATAAAAGATCCCTTGCTCCTAATCGAAAAGAGTAGCCCATGAATTGGCGACAGAGGGTTTCCTCTCTATATATCTGTGTAGTCCTTAACCATATGTCCGATGTCATATAACCGTAAATAAAATGTGTTGAGTGCCTCGTTAAATAAAACATTTTCTTCCTTCATTCCTGTGTTTACTGATCAGGTCAGGTCAGAGTGTTTAACGTGAACATTCACAGCAAGCTGTTGTAGCTCACGCCTGTCCTGGGCACAGGTGCTGGTCTCGGCCGGCTCCTCCATCCAGGACAGGAAAGGTGTACTGATAGTTTCAGAATGTTTATATTGAAGTTGATCACCATACCGTCGTTTGACATCCAATAGCTGTTGCCTGTTTGTTTTGGTTTTATTTGTTAAATATGCATTAATTAATTCATCCATCCATTCATTCATTCAGTCATTCAGTCAGTCGGTTGGTCGGTTATTCATTCGTTCGTTCTATCGTCTGTCCTTCCATATGTTCACCTATCCGTCCGTCCGTTTTTCCATCCATTCATCCATCATTTCACCCACTCAGTCAATCAGTCATTGGCACGTTCGTTCTATCATCTGTTCGTCCGTCTATCCATCCATCAATTCATTTATCCATTCGTTCGTTAATTCATAATGAACATAAGCGAGGTAAAATTTAAACTTTTGGCTTACGAATAACCGGTCGATGTTTTAAGCGATTACTCGGCGAAAAATACATTTCAAATAGCTCGGTGGAGCAGTGGTTAAGCCATCGGACTACAGGCTGGTAGGTACAGGGTTCGCAGCCCGGTACCGGCTGCAACCCAGAGCGAGTTCTTAAGAGTTCAATGGGTAGGTGTAAGGCCACTACACCTTCTTCTTTCTCACTAACCACTAACCAACTAACAACTAACCCACTGTCCTGGACTGACAGCCAGGGTAGCTGATATGTGTGTCCAGGAGAGTGTGCTTGAACCTTAATTGGATATAAGCACAAACATAAGTTGAAATGAAATCAAATGACTTGATGCGATAGATAATACATTACCTAAAGAGAAGTTTTCAGGAACACACTCCGTGAACAGAGGAAGACTGTAGAACTCCATCTCAGAAACGGCTCTCTTTCCCGTCTTGCAAGTGCAGGTTCCATTGATGCATTGCTTGTTCCGGGAGTTCTCGCAGTAGACACTTTTATCATCACACGACTCGCCAAGCAAAGCAGATCTCTCACCTGTAGGAAAGTATTAAAGTAAAGTTTGTTTTGTATAACGTCACCACTAGAGCACATTGCTTTATTAATCATCGGCTATTGAATGTCAAATAGTTGGTAATCCTGACAGTGGAAACCAGCTATATTTTTCAAAATTATTGAAGAGACAGTCTCCAACAGTTTGAGAGGCGAGACGTAGTCCAGTGGTAAATGGCTCGCTTGATGCGCGGTCGGTTTGAGATCGATCCCTGTCAGTGGGACCATTGGGCTATTTCTCGCTCCAGCCAGTGTACCACGACTGGTACATTAAAGACCGTGGTATATGCTATCCTGTCTATGGGATGGTGCATATAAAATATCTCTTGCTGCTAATCGAAAAGACTAGCCCATGAAGTGGCGACAGCGGGTTTCCTCTCTCAATAGCTGTGTGGTCCTTAACCATGTGCATGACGCCATATAACCGTAAATGAAATGTGTTGAGTGCGTCGTTAAATAAAACATTTCTTTGTTTCCAACAGTTTGCTTCGTTTAATGACACCGCTAGAGCACATTGTTTTATTATTAATCATCAGCTATTGGATATCAAACATTTGGTAATTCTAACTCGTAGTCATCAGAAGAAACCCGCTACATTTTTGGAAATGAGTAAAGAGACAGTCTCAAAGGTGCATAATGAACACACATGATGGAGCTGTTGTAGCTAAGCATAAAACCATATTACCAGGACTTATAGCTGCTCACGCAATATCAGGATGTGACACAGTTGCGTCATATTTTGGTATCGGCAAAGGCAAGATATTGAAGACACTACGGGCTGGATACTCACGCTCCCTGTTGGGTGACATAGATGTCGGAATGGCACAGGTCATCGACCAAGCAAGTGCATTCATTGTAAGATGCTATGGACAACCGAACTGTGTCACAATGTCTGAAGCACGTCTGAAAGTTTGGGCTCTAAGAACTAGGACTGGAACAGCATCCAGTCTGAAACATAGTTCTCTCCCCCCAACCACTGAAACGGGCGCATGTATGAAAAGAGGCGTTGGTATTACAGCCTGTCCAGCTTGATCCAGTTTAATATGGTTTGATGAAAGATAATCAAACCAAATCCCTTTCACCTACTGTTGTACCCAGCAATGTAGATGTTGCGCCTGCAGATCTTTTGCAGCTCATCAAGTGTTCGTGTGCAACAGACACCCCGTGCAACACTATGAAATGTCGGTGTAGCAAATCGAAGCTTGCATGCACTATATTTTGTGCATGTCATGCAACCAACTGCTGTAATGTTCTCACTAGTTCGGTGGAGTCGGCTGTCGACATAGAAGTTGAATGAAGGAGACACAAGATGGCCGTTCACATCGAACAAACTATTGCCCGTGTAATGAAGGTTGAAAGGCTCCTTGGACAACACTCAACTAATCTACGACTATATGTAGCCCTGTAAGGTCCTCATGAAGAAAATATAAACTAAAATTGTAATATATAGAAATAAGGTCCACAGAATTGAAATGTTACAAAACTAAGATACAAGACGATACCCCACCAGCATATCAATGAGGAATTGCAATACCCATCTGGTAGGCATCACTCTTTCGCTGGGTTATAAACATTCCGCTGTTGTTGTTTTTTACTTATTGTCGTGCTTAAATCCACTTAAAATTGAACCACGCTGTCCTGGGCACACACCTCAGCTATCTGCAGAACACATACACGATTACAGCTTTCAGTAACTCGAGTATTATCCCGAGCACTGAATATCAACTCATTATTCAACCCCATTACAACTTTTAGTAGCTGGAGCATTATCTCTATCAATGAATATCATCTTGTCATTCAACTAAACAGGTAAGACGCAACCCGCGTTGATATGGTAAAATCTAAATTTGTTCGGTGATCTGGATTTACACATAAGTGGGTAGAAATGACGAAATACTTGTATTTCCACTGGCCTTGAGACTAGTAGCCTTAGAAAACCATTAGTTTCTCACCCTTGTATTGCTTGGAATCATGTGAAGAAACACCTTATGTTAAGACTTTTTGTAAGTGCATAGCTCTGACAACCTTAACTATTAAGAAAGGAAATAAAAGTAATATCAGAATTGGAACTCGTCTGTGCTAATGCTAGTCTCAAGAGTTATTTCTACTAACCAGGGTCGAGAAGGTTAGCGTTAATTTCAATCCCTGACATGTACCGGTACTAACCAGATGTAGTGTTGAGGGAATATCCTTCTTCGCGACACTTCCCTAGCACTCTCCATGCGTCAGACTCAGCATATATCTCTTCTGGTGTGGCGGCTCTAAACCCAGACACGCACTGACAAACAGAGTTTGTACAGTCTGACACGAAAGTCATACAAGAGAATGGACCTGAACACGATTCCCCAACTATTGGAAGGTCAGCAGGAGCACAGAACCCATCATCTGTTTTTCGAGGATAATCACTACCACACTGGCAAGTTCCATCTGGACCACAACCACTACCAGGAACAAGACATACCTCACTGCCGTTGCATACCTCACTCAGTTTAGACCCTTAAACAGAAGAGACAAAAAAGAAAGGAATGTTTCATATTACCCCCAGGAGATACATATCTCAGTACGTTAAGCATCATCAAACACAACTGCCAGGGTCTAAATAAAATTTGCTCTGTTTAACGACACCACTAGAGCATATTGATTTATTTATCATCGGCTATTGGATATCATACATTTTGGTAATTTTGACATATAGTCTTAGAGAGGAAACCCGCTACATCCTTCCATTAGTAGCAAGGAATATGTTTTATGCACCATCCCACAGACAGGATAGTACATACCACGGCCTTTGATATACCAGTCGTGGTTCACTGGCTGGGACGAGAAATAGCCCAATGGGCTCATTGACGGACCAAATATACTACATTGCCATTGCATAACTCACCCTGTTTAGAACTTTAAACAGAAAAGAAAAGGAAAGAAATGTTTAATACTACCCTCAACTTATTGGCTACCGTAAAACACAACAACTACTACAGGAATCGAACATACCGAAGTGACATTGCACAGCTCACCCAGTTTAGACTCAAACAGAAGGGGGGGGGGGGGGGGGGGGGCAAGTGTAATAGAATACTATGTTAAAAATCTGATTTCCTTTAAAACCAAAACTGAGGTCCTGGTAAATCGATTACAGGCATCTTTCTAGATCTCCATGATGTCGGCATCGCAGATGTAGCAGCTAAGCCATGGGACGTAAGGCTGATAGGTACTAGGTTCGCAGCTTGCATGGGGCTCCTACCCGGAGCCAGTTTGACGACTCATAAACAAACAGCATCAAACTGAGCATGCCTCTTTAACTATGACCTGTGTGTATAGAGTTAGCTTCAAATGTAACAAATCTGTGGTTCAGTAGTTCAACCATCGGACTGACCGACTGATGGGTACTGGGTTCACATCACGGATTGGGCTCCAACCCAGACTAGATTTTAAAGACTCAATAGCGGGCGTGGGGTGGGGGTTACAAGAACACTACACAGACATCTCTCTCACTAACAACTAGTTGATGTACTATCCTTGATTTTTATCCATATGGTTCAACATAACCAAGTTAATAATAATCATATGAAGCACACGTGTAATAACAAGTGTTATTATCCATTTGGTTCAACATAACCAAGTTAATAATAATCATACAAAGCACACGTGTAATAACAAGTGTTATTATCCATTTGGTTCAACATAACCGAGTTAATAATAATCATATGAAGCACACGTGTAATAACAAGTGTTATTATCCATTTGGTTCAACATAACCGAGTTAATAATAATCATATGAAGCACACGTGTAATAACAAGTGTTATTATCCATTTGGTTCAACATAACCAAGTTAATAATAATCATATGAAGCACACGTGTAATAACAAGTGTTATTATCCATTTGGTTCAACATAACCAAGTTAATAATAATCATACAAAGCACACATGTAATAACAAGTGTTATTATCCATTTGGTTCAACATAACCAAGTTAATAATAATCATACAAAGCACACATGTAATAACAAGTGTTATTATCCATTTGGTTCAACATAACCGAGTTAATAATAATCATATGAAGCACACGTGTAATAACAAGTGTTATTATCCACATGGTTCAACATAACCGAGTTAATAATAATCATATGAAGCACACGTGTAATAACAAGTGTTATTATCCACATGGTTCAACATAACCGAGTTAATAATAATCATATGAAGCACACGTGTAATAACAAGTGTTATTATCCATTTGGTTCAACATAACCGAGTTAATAATAATCATATGAAGCACACGTGTAATAACAAGTGTTATTATCCACATGGTTCAACATAACCGAGTTAATAATAATCATATGAAGCACACGTGTAATAACAAGTGTTATTATCCATTTGGTTCAACATAACCGAGTTAATAATAATCATACAAAGCACACATGTAATAACAAGTGTTATTATCCATTTGGTTCAACATAACCGAGTTAATAATAATCATATGAAGCACACGTGTAATAACAAGTGTTATTATCCATTTGGTTCAACATAACCGAGTTAATAATAATCATACAAAGCACACGTGTAATAACAAGTGTTATTATCCATTTGGTTCAACATAACCGAGTTAATAATAATCATATGAAGCACACGTGTAATAACAAGTGTTATTATTCATTTGGTTCAACATAACCGAGTTAATAATAGTCATAAGAAGCACACGTGTAATAACAAGTGTAATGACGTACTTTTGGGAAGCGACGTCATATCATGACGTTGCTGCTCCATTCCTAGATCAGATACCACTCCTGTTGTGTATAAAACTGACCACGTGTAAACTCCGTTTTTACCATATCGACGTTCTAAAGGCGGGACACGTCTGACCCTTGATATCCATTGACAACAAGAATACATTAGTTTAATCGTAGTTTTATTTTGTGTTTCATATTAGTAAAAAAAAAAGGTAAATGGTAGGCTCAAACAGTATTTATTAAAAAATTTAAAAGAAAAGAAAATAGCGCATCGGCTATTGGATGTAAAACATTTGGTAATTCTCACATATAGTCATGCAGCTAAGGATCTTTTATATGCACCATCTCACAGACAGGAAAGCACATATCACGGCATTTCACCAGTTGTAGTGCACTGGTTTGAACAAGAAAAAACCCCAATCAGTTAAATGGATCCACCGAGGTGTTTCGATCCTGCGACGCATACACTTCAAACTACCAGGAACTTCAAATGGAAATAAGTAAAGACAAATGTATTTTTGACACTTCGTCAAAACTGACAAGAGTAACAGTTTGTCAAATGTTAAACTTTTTTTTTTCTAACGACACCACTAAAACACATTAATTTATTGATCATCGGCTACTGGATGCAAACATTTATTTAATTTTTACACATAAAACAAACCCGCCATTTTTTTTTTTTATCACAAGCAAGAGATCTTTTATATGCATATTTCCCAAATACTGGAAAACACCTTTTGTTTTCACACCTGTCGAGAAGCGCTGGTTGGGAAGGGGGAAATTCTAATCGGAGGATTAGTCCACCGAGTGGATTTGATCCTACAACCAAAGCACTGCTTAGGACGGGAACGTTCACCAGTATACCCACTGATATGGGACGGCGTTCGGACGTGCGATGGGTGCACTTGTAGGCTCTTTTGCCCACAATGGATTGAGGATTTCCTCCCTTCCATGACCAGCGCACCGAAGGTTATGGTCTGTACTGTCCTCGTAAAAGACGGGGGCGGGATGTAGCCCAGTGGTAAAGCGTTCGCTCAATGCGCGGTCGGTCTGGGATCGATCCCTGTTGGTGGGACCATTGGTCTATTAGTCATTCCATCCAGTGCACCATGACTGGCATATCAAAGGCCGTGGTATATACTACTCTGTGGGATGGTACATATAAAAGATCCCTTGCTACTAATCGAAAAGAGCAGCCTATGAAGTGGCGACAGCGTGTTTCCTCTCTCAATATCTGTGTGGTTCTTAACCATATGTCAGACGCCATATAACCGTAAGTAAAAAGTGTTGAGTGCGTCTTTAAATAAAACATTTCCTTCCCTTTCCTTTCGTAAAAGACCCCTTGCTGCATTTCGACAGGAGTAGCTTGCAAGGTTTGTTCTCTATTAAGAGTAGTGTCTAGCAACATGATTATATACTCTTCAAAAGAAGAAACGCAAAACCACATTGTCGTAACATTTGGAGAATTGATTTAATTATTGAATGGTGAGTCCGATAATTACCAAATGTTGCAGGATTGTTCACAATTCACTCTAGTCCATTGTGAGTAAGTGATAGGACACACCACCAAGGTCAAGGTCATCTGGAGTCAATACCGGGTGTGGCCTCCGCGTGTGTTGACAACTGCCTGGCACCGCCTGCCCATTGAAGCAACCAGAGTACGGATGACGTCCCGGGGGATGGTGGCCCACTCGGCCTGCAAGGCTGCTGCCAGCTCGGGCAGGGTCTGGGGCTGTGGTTGTCGCTGTCGGAGGCGTCGGTCCAACTCGTCCCATAGATGCTCAATTGGGTTCAAATCCGGTGATATCGATGGCCAAGGAAGGACATTAATGTTGTTGTTCTGTAGGAAAGCCGTTGTGAGACGTGCTGTGTGAGGCCTGGCGTTGTCATGTTGGAACACTGACGTCGGAGCAGAAATCGGGACTCGTCACTGAACCACACCTGTCTCCATCGCAGTTGAGGCCATTGTCGATGAATCTGGCACCACTGCAGTCGGAGTCGACGGTGTTGTGGTGTTAAGATGACACCTCGAACTGGACGTCTGGCACGAATTCCTACCTCACGTAGGCGGTTCCGTACGGTCTGGTCGGATATCCTGCGCAAACCTGGTATTGCTGCGGCTGTGGAGGTGGCAGTAGTCAATCGTTCCCGAAGGTGGCGTACCCGGATGTAGCGGTCCTGCCCGGGGGTAGTGACCCGTGGTCGACCGGATCTAGGGAGGTCACGTGTTGATCCATGCTGCTGGTAACGGTCCCACAGTCTGGAGATGGTGCTTGGGGACACATGGAATGCCCTGGCAACGGCCGTTCTGGATTCGCCTGCGTCTAGTCGGCCGATGGCATTGTTTCTCTGCGGTTAACTGAGACGTGGCATGTCCTGGATTGTCAACTGTCGGCCAGATACAGAGGCCAGGCAAGCGAACACCCTGCTCTTTTATACTGTCGGTGTTCATGTTGCACGTGCAGACAACGCACGTGCAGAGGTGACATGGTTTGCACGTGGCTGCGTTTTTGCGAATATTCACATTTTGGAACTTTATTGTACAGTAGCTGCGTTTTATCGAATGTAACCGTGGGAATGTGTTTGGGACATGCAATGACCTTATATTCACAAAGCATGAACCGGTAGGAAACATAAAATCGGAGTTATAACCCATTTGTACCCTTTTGCGTTTCTTTTTTTGAAGAGTATATTTTAGACACAAAAAGTCACAGTTTAGATAGGTCGAGATGTGTCATTAAACAAATATGGACAGATAGTCACAAGAGACAAGCATCTGTCGCGGTTTGGAGAGACAAGGACTGGGTTGTGGAGATGGACAGTGAAAGAAATTGAAAGATTGGAGGAGCTGCGAGATCGGGAAGAAATGAGATGGAAGTCAAAGGAGAGAAAGGAAATGGGGCAAGTTATTAATAATTAAAATGTTCACCAGCCTCTGTGGTTTGGTGGGTAAGCAATCGGACTTGAGGCTGGCACAGACAATGGGGGATTTTTCATGCCAGTACCTGCTCCAACCCAGAGTGAGCGATTATCGTGTGTCTCCCGAGTGTATGACCCAACATGGGGGATGGTTACCCGGCATGCACTGCAGGTTCCGTGTACCCTGGGCTCAGGTGATACCGAGATAGCTCAACTGACAGGAATCGTGGAGCACGGACCTGTCAAGTAGTCCCATACCGAAATGGAAATACTGCGGCTTCACCATTCACCTCATCATCATCCATGTGTGTAATGTCCAAAACAACAAAATGTCTTTGTGTCTGTGTTAAATGTTCGTGGCGGTTTTGTGTGTGTGTGGGTTTTTTGTGTGTTTTTTTAGTTTTTTTAAAGCACATAAAATATAAATACCACCGCCAGTAGACAGTTTTCTGCACCGTTTCCCACCGTCTGACTTGATAAACCCGAACTGACACACACAGATGTTGTCTGCTGAACACTCCGCACGTTTTGTGCACGTGAGCCCCGTTCCCGTACAAGGCTCGCCGAAGTCCACCACTGAAAAAAAAAAAAAAAGAAGTAAAGTTTGTTTTATTTAACGACGCCACTAGAGCACATTGTTTTTTTATTGTATCATCGGCTATTGGACGTCAAACATATGATCATTCTGACACTGCTTTTTAGAGGAAACCCGCTGTCGTCACATAGGTTACTCTTTTACGACAGGCAGCAAGGGATCTTTTATTTGCGCTTCCCACAAGCAGGATAGCACAAACCATGACCTTTGTTGAACCAGTTATGGATCACTGGTCGGTGCAAGTGGTTTACACCTACCCATTGAGCCTTGCTGAGCACTCTCTCAGGGTTTGGAGTCGGTATCTGGATTAAAAATCCCATTCCTCGACTGGGATCCGAACCCATTACCTACCAGTCTGTAGACCGATTGCCTAACCACGACGCCACCGAGGCCGGTGGTTTTAAATGATTTGCAATTAGAAACATAATAGGTGACAATGACGGCCATTTTGAAATATATGTGGTAGTGGCCATGCCAAGATTTTCAAAATATCATATTTTATTTTTCTGTTTTGTACCCACATTTTAGGAGGCCCCAAGTCAATTTCTTCAGCGGTTCTACATGATCTAGAAAAAACTTAATATCTGTGTGGTCCTTAACCATATATCCGACGCCATATAACCGTAAATAAAATGTGTTGAGTGCTTCATTAAATAAACCATTTCCTTCCTTCTTTCCATCCCATAGATAGGATAGCACATATCACGGCCTTTCATGTACCAGTGGCGGTGCACTGGCTGGAACGAGAAATAGCCCAATGGATCCACCGATCACGCATCAAACGAGCGCTTTACCGCTGCAACAAGAGCACAACTGCGGCTATAAACAATCTAATATGCTTATTTCGACACTTGGTCGTCACCGATCCTGAAACTGAAGTAGATTTACGTGCCCCTTTACCGTTATGATTTCGGGCACGTCCCTCACAGGTCACAGCTCTGTCATGGATACTGGTTTGGCTTGGGACGGAAGGAAGGAAGGAAATGTTTTATTTAACGACGCACTCAACAAATTTTAGTATACGGTTGTATGGCGTATGACATATGGAAAGAAAGAAATGCTTTATTTAACGACGCACTCAACACATTTTATTTACGGTTATATGGCGTCAGACATATGGTTACGGACCACACAGATTTTGAGAGGAAACCCGCTGTCGCCACTTCATGGGCTACTCTTTCCGATTAGCAGCAAGGGATCTTTTATTTGCGCTTCCTACAGGCAGGATAGCACAAACCATGGCCTTTGTTGAACCAGTTATGGATCACTGGTCGGTGCAAGTGGATTACACCTACCCATTGAGCTTTGTGGAGCACTCACTCAGGGTTTGGAGTCGGTATCTGGATTGAAAATCCCATGCCTCGACTGGAACCCAGTACCTACCAGTCTGTAGACCGATGGCCTAACCACGACGCCACCGAGGCCGGTCGGACATAAGGTTAAGGACCACACAGATATTGAGAGATGAAACCCGCTGTCGAAACGTCGTCGGCTACTCGTTTCGATTAGCAGCAAAGGATCTTTTATATGCACCATCCCACAGACAGGATAGTACATACCACGGCTTTTGTTACACCAGTTGTGGATTCCTGGCTGGAACGAGAAATAGTCCAATGGGCCCACCGACGGGAATCGATCCTAGATCGATTGCGTATCAGGCGAGCGCTGTACCAGTGGGCTAAGTCCCATCCTGGCCTGGGACGGATACATTTAATTTAGAAGGTCAAGTTAGATAAATTATAAAAGGGGAAGTTGGCATATAGATTTACTAGCGTCACATAGAAAGAGAGGAAACTCGCTGTCAACATATAGGTCAGACAGGACAATACATACCACGGCCTTGGACGTAATAAATATGATTTGGAATGGGGAAGACGTCGATTTAGGACGATCGATCGTATGACCAATTACACCTCATGTGAGCTTTCTACCACTGAGATCAATCTTGTCCCTCAACATTAATTACAATCACCCCAAAATGTCCATCTATAATAATAATAATAATACCAGACTCGACAGGCCTATGCAATAATTGTCGGAATACCTCGGAGACACTCGGTGTTGTCCGCACTAGCGAGGGTTTTGTTTTGACAGACGCACAGTTTGTCGAGACATCCAACCGCCTGACAGATAGAGTTCACAGGACAGGAATCAGGCGCATCTTTACACGACTCAGATACCTTCAGTGTGGCGCCTGGAAATCAAATATTGTATTATTAAATTTATGAACAATAACAGTATAACCATGATCATCATGATAGTCGTCATCATCATCACCATCACCATCATTATTATCATCATCATCATCATCATAAACATCATCATCATTTTCTTCATCATCATCATTATTGTCATCCTCATTATTATCATCAATAATCATCAATCATCATTGTTGTCATCCTTATCATCAATATCATCATTATCGTTATCAACATCATCATTATCAACATCATCAACATCATCATCATCATATTCACCAACACCACATCTGGGTGGGAACCGGTACAGGTATGCGAACCCAGTATCTACCAGCTTAGTATCCAATAGCAGAGGTTTTTGGCTAATAAACAATACAATACAATGCAATACAATAGAGTAACCACTACAGTAAAGAGGCCGGCGTGGTTCCTGGGTGAATATAAATATGAATATTTACCGTGGATGTGGACCACTGCCAGCCACAAACAAAACGTGACGAGGATCTTGTGTAGAGTCATCGAGATCGTTATCTGGAAATTAAACAATGACACTCAATGAATGAATGAATGAATGAACGAAGGCGTGAATGAATGAATGAATGAATGAACGAATGAATGAATGAATGAAAGAATGAACGAATGAACGAACGAACGAACGAACGAACTAATGAATGAATGAATGAATGAATGAACGAACGAACGAACGAAACGAACGAACGAACGAACGAACGAACGAACGAATAAATGAATGAACAAATGAATGAACGAGTGAATGAGTGAATAAAAGTTAAAGTTTGTTTTGCTTAACGATTCCACTAGAGCACATTGATTAATTAACCAACAGCTACAGGATATCAAACATTTTATAATTCTGACAATTAGTCTTTTGCTACTCTTTTCGATTAGTATCAAAGGATCTTTTATATGCACCATCCCATAGATAGGATAGCACATATCACGGCCTTTGATGTACCAGTCGTGGTGCACTGGCTTGAACGAAAACTAGACCAATAGGCCCACTGACGGGGATCGATCCCAAACCGACCGTGCATGAAGCGAGCGCTTTACCCCTGGGCTACATCTTGCCTCCTCCCTCCTCAGAATGAATTTACGAATGAATGAATAGATGGATGGACGAATGGAGGAATAGATAGATGGATGGACGAATGGAGGAATGAATAGATGGATGGACGAATGGAGGAATAGATGGATGGACGAATGGAGGAATGAATAGATGGATGGACGAATGAATGAATAGATGGATGGACGAATGAATGAATAGATGGATGGACGAATAGAGGAATGACTAGATGGATGGACGAATGGAGGAATGAATAGATGGATGGACGAATGAATGAATAGATGGATGGACGAATGAATGAATAGATGGATGGACGAATGAATGAATAGATGGATGGACGAATGAATGAATAGATGGATGGACGAATGGATGAATAGATGGATGGACGAATGAATGAATAGATGGATGGACGAATGGAGGAATAGATGGATGGACGAATGGAGGAATAGATGGATGGACGAATGAATGAATAGATGGATGGACGAATGGAGGAATAGATGGATGGACGAATGGAGGAATAGATGGATGGACGAATGGAGGAATAGATGGATGGACGAATGGAGGAATAGATGGATGGACGAATGGAGGAATAGATGGATGGATGGACGAATGGAGGAATAGATGGATGGACGAATGAATGAATAGATGGATGGACGAATGGAGGAATAGATGGATGGACGAATGGAGGAATAGATGGATGGACGAATGAATGAATAGATGGATGGACGAATGGAGGAATAGATGGATGGACGAATGGAGGAATAGATGGATGGACGAATGAATGAATGAATAGATGGATGGACGAATGGCGGAATGAATAGATGGAAGGACGAATGGAGGAATGAATAAATGGATGGACGAATGGAGGAATGAATAGATGGATGGACGAATGGAGGAATGAATAGATGGATGGACGAATGAATGAATGAATAGATGGATGGACGAATGGAGGAACTGATGAACGAAATATATGTGCAATGGACGAATGGTTGGAGTACAGACGAATAAGAAATAAATAACAAAGCAAATAAATAAATTAATAAATAAATTAATTAATCAATCATTTCTAAACGATTGAATTAATGATAATCTATCTCTCTCTCTCTCTCTCTCTCTCTCTCTCTCTCTCTCTCTCTCTCTCTCTCTCTCTGTCTCTCTCTCTCTCTCCCTCCCTCCCTCCCTCCCCCTCCCTCCCTCTCTCTCTCTCTCTCTCTCTCTCTCTCTCTCTCTCTCTCTCTCTCTCCCTGCCTCCATCCCTCGCTCTCTCTCCCTCTCGCGCTCTCTCTCTCTCTCTCTCTCTCTCTCTCTCTCTCTCTCTCTCTCTCTCTCTCTCTCTCTCTCTCTCTCTCTCTCTCAATTGATCAACATCAATATAAAAAGTCAACAGTTACATTAAAACACAGTGTAAAGAACTGTGAAAAAAATTCAAATATCACAGATATATTAAAATTTAAAATAAAAGTCAGTATCACGAAGAAATTGCAACGAAAGTTCAGGATAGAATCGAAATGATTCCATCACATTTCTTCGTCCAAATGCATCATTTCTAGTTTGCCGGAGAAGATTGCACTCCATCCAAATGTGGCGAACCGTCAGAGCATACTGACAGTGCGCACACTGAGCTGGAGGATCAGTGAAACATTTCATTTCAACCTATTTCTGTGCTTATATCAAATTAAGATTCAAGCACGCTGTCCTGGGCACACACCTCAGCTATCTGGGCTGTCTGTCCAGAACAGTGGGGTTGGTTGTCAGTGGTTAATGAGAAAGAAGAGGGTGTAGTGGTCTTACACCTACCCATTGAGTCGTTAAAACTCGCTCTGGGTGAGAGCCGGTACCGGGCTGCGAACCCTGTACCTACCAGCCTTATGATCGATGGCTTAACCACGACGCCAGTGAAACAATAATTGTTCTTGGCTAATATAACAAAACAAAAGTTGTTTGCTCAAGAACTTATTTTCGTGCTTATATCCAATTAAGGTTCAAACATGCTGTCCTGGGCACACATCTCAGCTATCTGGGCTGTCTGTCCAGGACAGTGGGTTGGTTGTTAGTTGGTTAGTGGTGTATTGAGAGAGAAGTGGGTGCACTGGCCTTACACCTACCCATTGAGTCCTTAAGAACTCGCTCTGGGTTGGAGCCTGTACCGGGATGCGAACCCAGTATCTACCAGCCCGTAGTCCGTTGGCTGAACTCCTGGTCAAAGTGGTGTGTTGCCAGAAAACATATCCGCAGATATGCCCCCAACCCAACCACCAGGATCCCTTCATCCAGCATTACGGGATGCGCCTCACGGCCAACAAGGTGCCCCAAAAGGGGAGTTGTACTGTATTAGCCATTCTCATACAGAATGTTACACCCCTGCACCACGGTGAGGTTACAGTACTTGCAGGGGCATACAAAAGATGTCTTGCTACTAATGGAAAAATGTAGCGGGATTCCCCTCTAAGATCATACGCAGCATTAACAAATGTTTCACATCCAGTAGCCGCTCATTAATAAATCAATGTGCTCTAGTGGAGTCGTTAAATAAAACAAACCTTTAATTTTGTTTCGTTAAAAATAATTTACATAAATTTTATATTTTCTAGAAAACAGACTTCAACAGTAATAACTGCTCATTTTCTAAATGAATGAATGAATGAATGAATGAATGAATGAATGAATTAATTAATTAATTAATGATTAACGGCACACTTGTCTTACCATCCTAAATATAAATAATTTGCAATCCAAAATAAAAATTTTAATTAAAATAATTAAAAATAAATATAAAGCATTCTGAGCGTACTGTTAAATCAATACATGTCCCCTGCCGAGCCTAACCAATTTTCCTATCTCCTAAGTGCAAGGGCCATAACTCTGTTAAAATTGTGCCAATCGCCGTGAAATTTGAACTTCATCTCTAACTCTATACGATAAAGTCATACACACAAATTTTCACCTTGCAATTGGGGAAATCTGAAAAAAGGTCTGGTAAACTAGACGTGAGGCAGACAGACAGACAGACAGACAGATTCATAGCCCTCTCTGATTGGATCGGTAGGGTCTAATGGAGAAAAAAAAAACTTACCTTTTTCCCAGTCTGACGATTCAGTGACAAAAAGTGAAGCAAAGCGAGGTATTTGTAGGCTTGCAATGATTGTTAATTTAAAGGATTTATGTAAATACCGCGCCCTCTGTCGGTGATCAAGGAAGTGTACAAGCAGTGTCTTCACAATGCCTATCCCAATGTACACCGCGCGGCCATTCTCCGGGGCACGCGCGCATGTTTTCTTAGCACTGTCAGTTGTCCCTTAACTCTCGTTAGTCGTGACGAAAGATTTGATTAATAAACACAATAAACTACTTATCTAGTAGGTATGAAAGAACATGATAATGCCACTTTTCTATAGACGGGTATCGTGCGTATCATACTAAACAACATAAAAAACGCATCAGAGGTCTAAGTAAGCCTCTCACTTCCTATGTAGCTTATGTTGGCGTGTTGCAAAAAGAAACCATGGGGGGGGGGGGGGGGGGGGGGTAGAGAGAAAAAACAGCAACATTTATTTATAACACCCAACAGTTTGAGGATAGATAGATGAACAGAGATACAGACAGATAGATAGATAGATAGATAGATAGATAGATAGATAGATAGATAGATAGATAGACAGACAGACAGACAGACAGACAGACAGACAGACAGATAGATAGACAGATAGAAAGATAGGATTGTAAATATGTATGTATGTAGGGTAGGTAGGTAGATTGATCGATCGATGGATAGATAGATTAGAAAGACAGACATATAGAGACAGATAGATAGATAGGTACACAGACAGACAGACAGACAGACAGACATACAGGTTCGAGTCCAAGCAACGGCATGGGACAATTTTTGTGGCCAGAAAGGATTTAATTATCCCCTGCGCCAGTGCGTTAATATCTATGTATGTAATAGTCAACCTCGACACACATACAATATATAGACATACATACAATACATACATACATACATACATACAGACACACACACACACACACACACACACACACACACACACAACCAGCCAGCCAGCCAGATAGATAGATAGATAGATAGATAGATAGATGACTGATAGACAGATATATAGATAGATAGATAGATAGATAGATAGATAGATAGATAGATAGATAGATAGATAGATAGATAGATAGATAGATGACTGATAGACAGATAGACAGATAGACAGATAGATAGATACATAGATAGATGACTGATAGACAGATAGTCAGATAGATAGATAGATAGATAGATAGATAGATAGATAGATAGATAGATAGATAGATAGATAAATAGATAGATATATAGATAGATAGATGACTGATAGACAGATAGATAGATAGATAGATAGATAGATTGATAGATAGATAGATAGATAGATGACTGATTTCTTTAGGCCTTACGTGATAAAAGTGATATCCGGTGAATTTTCACTGTATTTTGGCTACAGTGAAAATATAGAAATCGTTACTTTTTTTGTTGTAAAAGTTCAGGATTAAATTATCTCCCGTTGTGTTGTTTATTCATATTTGAGTTTGACGATAACAAATGCGTCTGATCGTATTTGAAAAAAAGAGAGAGTAATTTAAACAACTGTACCGACAGACGTACAGACAGACAGACAGATACATACAGACATGATAGAACTGATATACGGAGAGAGTACGGGAGTGGACGAGGTTTAGTGGGGGGGGGGGGGGGGGTAGGGGGCGTGTCTGTGCCTAATGGATGACAGAATCTATCATGACGCGTTCCCTGACGGAACGTCACCATTGTGCAACACATTTGTCATTAGCTTTCACGTGAGAAGCAGGAAGTTGCGAAAACTCCTCCCCGACTGAGTACACAGGCTATTTATTGCTGTGACGATATCGCCAGTTATCGCCATCGCACACAATATGACGTCTATTCAATTCGACCCTTTGTTTAATTCGTCCTATTGCAGCTCATCCGTTAGCAGGTATACGAAACACGACCGCTGAAGGATGAGGTGTACACCTGTGTCAAATCTACGGTTATTACAATACAACAGAACATGTTAAAGACACGTTTAGTACTAATCATTGTACGGCAATTTCTCGTTTTCCCGCGTACTTTTAACATATATTGCCTTAAACGTGCAGACACTAGTTTCAATGCGTTTAATCCACAAACTTAAAAACACATTTGGATAAAACCGGCCTCAGTAACGTCGTGGCTAGGCCATTGGTCTACAGGCTGGTAGGTAATGGGTTCGGATCCCAGTCGAAGCATGGGATTTTAAATCCAGATAACGACTCCAGATACCGACTCCAAACCCTAACTGAGTGGTCCGCAAGGCTCAATGGGTAGGTGTAAACCACTTACACCGACCAGTGATCCATAACTGGTTCAATAAAGGTCATGGTTTGTGCTATCCTGCTTGTGGAAAGCGCAAATAAAAGATTCCTTGCTGCTAATCGGAAAGAGTAGCCCATGAAGTGGCGACAGCGGGTTTCCTCTCAAAATCTGTGTGATCCATAACCATACGTCTGACGCCATATAACACTTCGAATGTACGGAAATGGATAATCTAAACAATAAAATGTAACTAATGTCTGATTATAATTAAGAAAACGGATCTAATAGTGAAATAAATGCCACAGGCGTAGGAAGCGGGGGGAGAGTAGGAGCAAGGAGGGCATGTGCCACACACAGTTTCCTTGATTCAGCAGCAGCAGCAGCGATGGTGTTATATATATAATCTGCGTCACTATTAAAGGGTCACTCATACTGTTAGTACTACACGTTAACGATGCCGTCCAACACACTAATTATGAAAGAAGGAATGTATGGCATTCGTGGATTTGGCCCAGAGTGAGGTTTCCTAATTAGCAGTTGGATTTCAATATGAGTAATTGTACTTCCGGTTATAGGCCACAACAAAATAGTTAAAGTTATGCAAACACATGTACATGTCTCAACGCACCCATGTCTGAAAGTCTTTATGTTGTGCCCGTGCAATGCGTTCTCACTATGGGTATAAAAGTGTGAATGCCATCCACATATTCACGCACACTTCAGTCGCAAATGCGTCGGTGGGTAGGTAAGCAGGCGTTGTGTCATCGTGCTTGCGTCGTCGTGCTTGCGTCATCGTGCTTGCGTCATCGTGCTTGCGTCATCGTGCTTGTGTCATCGTGCTTGCGTCCAGTTACGGTTCAAGCACGCTCGTTTGGGCACAGATTACAGTCTACTGAAAAACAGTCTGCATAAAATAAAAACGAATTCACTGCTCAGCCGAAAATATATATAATTTGAAGTATTTTTGAAGCACAGTCCAGAGAGAAATAAGAGGAAGTGAAAAGTATTAAACTATTTAATAATGTAGGCGAAAATATAGTTCAGTCTAAAACATTAAAGTCCGATCTACGTGTTCACTCACTATAAGCAATGGAATATAATTCGATACACAAGATATTTCTGTATGTCTACCTAGCTGCCTGCTTTTCTGTCTCTCTGTCTGTCTTTCTCTTCAGTATACCGGCCTCAGTGGCGTCGTGGTTAGGCCAAATACCGACTCCAAACCCTGAGTGAGTGCTCCGCAAGGCTCAATGGGTAGGTGTAAACCACTTGCACTGACCAGTGATCCATAACTGGTTCCACAAAGGCCATGATTTGTGCTATCCTGCCTGTGGGAAGCGCAAATAAAAGATCCCTTACTGCTAATCGGAAAGAGTAGCCCATGTAGTGGCGACAGCGGGTTTCCTCTCAAAATCTGTGTGGTCCTTACCCAGATTTCTGACGCCATATAACCGTAAATAAAATGTGGTGAGTGCGTCGTTAAATAAAACATTTCTTTCTTTCTTTCTCTTCAGTATAGATAATGGAAAACCCCCCAAATAATGTTGTATAATGACGTATTTTAAAATTGTATAATTGCAACGGATAAGCAACAGCAATAATATAAAACGATATTTACAAACAAAAACGTTTTTAATTTAATAAAAAAAAAAAAAAAAAAAAAAAAAAAAAAAAAAAAAAAAAAAAAAAACCCAACCCACACTCACTGTTCGAGATAATAAATGTTATTTATTCACCTTTACAGAAACAAAAACTTCTCGACATTTCATTCATTCATTCATTTATCGAGCAACTTTCAACATGCTTAAACGAACGGACTCTCGCAAATGAAGCCCATCCCCGAACTTTCACTCTGAGTTAGCCACGCCCAATTTTTGAACGACGTGTACGACGAGTAGCCTGGATTGGCTAGCGCGATGTAGTAGGAGGTGCTCTGGTAGCGAGGCTGGGAGGGGCCCCAGTGGGAGTAGGTCGCCGCTGATAGGTCCATCCACGTCCAGTGCTGAGTGGCGGGCACGTAATATCCGCCCGTCCACATCCCGTTAGGTGTGTGCATGGCTGGAATGGAAAAAAACACAAAAACAACCATGAGTGTGTTAAGTTGCACAATGACGCCAAAAGGAATTTATTTAAAAAAATTAATTTTAAACAGAATGAAAAACAAGTTAAACATGTGAGGTCACGCGTCTCTCTCTCCCTCTCTCTCTCTCCCTCTCTCTCTCCCTCTCTCCCTCTCTCTCTCTCTCTCTCTCTCTCATCGTTTTTTTTTTATCCGACAGCAGACGACGTGGAAGCCCCGCCCACTACACCTACACAGATCACCTTCGTACGGTCTGAGCTCGTGCACGAGGTAGTCCTGCTCCGTCTGGTCGTCGATTGACACCAAGTCCCCGCCCATATTCCTGCAGATCCTCCGCGCTTGCCTCCAGTTCTCCGTCCAGTTGGCCACGAAGTAGCATGCGGCCGGTCCGTGCACGAACAGATGGGGACAGCCTGCGTGGAGCAACACGTTGTATGAGTCAGACGAGGATTTAATCGGCGGAGGGGAGGGCAGCGGGAATGAGAGGGGAGTTGGAGGTGGAGCCAGAGGGGGAGGGGAGAGGGAGGTGGAGTGGCAGTGGAAGTGGGTTGCGTGTAGGAGTGGGAGTGGGAGGGGAGGGGGAAGGTGGTGGGTATTGTGACCGGTCAGCTACATTTTTGGTCAAGTAATTTCCATGGATTTTTTGTGTGGTCTTCAGAGAAAGCCCGCTACACTTTTTGATTATCAGCAAGAGAACATACAGACAGGACAGCATATGCCACTTCTTTTTATATACCTTCGGAACACTGGTTGGAATGGGGAAGAAACAAAACAACAACAAAACCCTTAAAAACAACAACCCCCCCCAAAAAAACCCCCCAAAACCCCCCCAAAAAACCCCCCAAACAACAACAACAACAACAACAACAAAAAACACAACAACAAAAAAACACGGTCTGACGGGGTGCTTCGATTCTACGACCCAAGAACAACAAACTAGCGCTCTACAAACTGCGCTATATCCCGACATGCAGTTTGTATGAATGAAACAACTTTCAATTTTATTCATATCAAGTAATTAACTATTTTTGATACGTTAGATAAAAAAAAAAAAAAAAAACCCATAACTGAATGTTAAAGCTTTAATTATTTATTAGGATACTTAATTAATAAATGACACTATCCTTGTTAACGGACTTAATCATTTAAACCTGTTGCCACGGGGGTTGGAACCCAGGACCCATATTCACAAACATCGGTAGACTAGTTTTACACGTAAACGTAAATCTACGACTGGAGAGCTATGCACGAAACAACGTAGACGTAAGTGACGTGTAAAGTTGAACGTAGACATAAGAGTGCCCCTGGTTACAACTAACGCTGCACGTAAGTGCTAGTCGTAGACATAACTTCACGCCTTTTTGTGAATATGGGTCCAGAAACACATGGGTCGTGGCCTTGGGTGTAGACAAGTTTACCTGTTTTGTTCGGAGTATTTCCGCTTCCTGTGATGGCGTTTCGGCAGAGTCCGCTGTTACACTCCGTGGTTTCGCAGCAAGCGAAACAAAATGGCTGATCGTCGACCTGTCTCTTGCCGAACAGACTTCCGGCATTCGTGAACAAATTACATCGCTGTGGGGACACAAATAAAAACTAAATCAATGTTCGATGATGTTCCAGCACACAAAGACGTCAACAATACAATATTAACACATGGCACAATACTAACATATGATTTCAAAAGCTTTAAATTCTGGATGCGCCTATTGGGCTATTTCTCGCTCTAGCCAGTGGACCACGACTGGTATACCAAAGGCCGTGGTATGTGCTATCCTGTCTGTGGGATGGTGCATATAAAAGATCCCTTGCTACTAATGGAAAAAAATGTAGCGGGTTTCATCTCTGTGACTGTGTCAAAATGACCATATGTTTGACATCCAATAGCCGATGATTAATAAATCAATGTGCTCTAGTGGTGTCGTTAAACAAAACAAACTTTTTTTTATAAAACGAAATGAAACGAAAAGTACAATTTGGTTTAAGTTTAGTTTAGTTAAGTTTAGTTTAGGGTTAGAACAATGTTCTAATTCCAGGGTCCGAGGGCTGGAACCTGTTACGAGGGTTCGAACAATATTCTAATTCCAGGGTCCGAGGGCTGGAACCTGTTACGAGGGTTCGAACAACGTTCTAATTCCAGGGTCCGAGGGCTGGAACCTGTTACGAGGGTTAGAACAACGTTCTAATTCCAGGGTCCGAGGGCTAGAACCTGTTACGAGGGTTAGAACAACGTTCTAATTCCAGGGTCCGAGGGCTGTAACCTGTTACGAGGGTTAGAACAACGTTCTAATTCCAGGGTCCGAGGGCTGTAACCTGTTACGAGGGTTAGAACAATGTTCTAATTCCAGGTGTTCAAATATGACATCCCCAGCCTTCTGAGAACAATAACAGGAAACGTGGTGTGTGTGTGTGTGCGTGTGTGTGTGTCTGTGTTTGTGTGAGTGTGTGTGTCTGTGTGCGTGTGTGTGTGTGTGTGTGTAAGAGAGAGTGCATATGTGTGTGAGAGAATATGTGTGTGCGTGAGAGTGTGTGCGCGTGTGTGCGCGCGCGTGTGTGTGTATCATGTGTATGTATGTGTGTGTATCAAGTCTGTGTGTGTGTGAATGAGTGTGTGTGTGTGTGTGTGTGTGTGTGTGTGTGTGTGTGTGTGTGTGTGATGTTGGTGGTGGGGGGGGGGGGGGGGCACGATTTCGTAAGTTCACTTACAGCCTTACTCTCACACCCCATGCTGAAACTTTGTACACCGTGATGATTGGTGAATTCTCGGGTGAAACAAACCTGAAACAAAGCAAAAACAAACAATTAACTGTGTTATTCTTATCAGTACAACAGTCCGATAATCACCGATTAAAGGTGCATTATCATAACAAATTCCACATGTCTGGTTTTACTATATAAAAAAAACCCCTCAACACATTTACATTTGTGACAGATGACTACACATTTATTTATCTTACACATGATGTGCTGTCGCTAAACTGAATAAAACAAGAATTGTGGGTAAAAATAGAAAGTAAACTGAAAAGTCCTTTAAGAAACCTTAAAGTTTTTTGTTTTTAACTACACCAGGCCCGTACGCAGAAATTTATATGGGGGCGGGGTGGGTGCGGGGTGGGGGGTGCGGGGTTTGGGTGGGTGCGGAGGCATGCCCCCTCCCCCATAAAGTTTTTTAAATCTAGAATGCAGGAGATGCATTTTCTTGCATCCTGGGAAGTAAATTTGAAAGGTTTCTTTGTCCCAAAATACGTCAAATATATATTTTACACATCCACAGACGGATCTTGGCAGACTATGGGCGGGTGGGTGGGTGGGGGGGATCCTCCCCCCGCGTACGGGCCTGTACACCACTAGAGCACATTGCTAAATCAACCATAGGCTACTGAACGTCAAACATTTCATAATTCAGACATATAATCTTCAATAAAAGTGTGTTTTTGTTTAACAACACCACTAGATCATCTTGGGTGAGGACTCGGAATCTACATCCAAGCAGGTGTGCAGAGATTTTAGCAGGAGTGGGGGTGTGTCTAGTTTGTGGCGATCAAAATGTACTGAGTGTGTGTGTGTGTGTGTGTGTGTGTGTGTGTGTGTGTGTGTGTGTGTGTGTGTGTGTGTGTGTGTGTGTGTGTGAAGCCTGACCTCTGGATTGGCCCCTGTATGTATATGATATTTAGATGTTTACCTCGCCGTGGCCGCACCACATGGCGTGGTCGCATTGATAAGGAGTCGTGGCGTCGCTACAGTGCAGGCATTTCACGTCGTCGATTTCTGTACGAAAACAAAATATCACTTAACATTTGACATCGGCGATTTCTGTACAAAAAAAAAAAATCATTTAACATTTCACGTCGGCGATTTCTGAAAAAAATAAAATATCATTTAACATTTCACGTCGGCGATTTCTGTACGAAAATAAAATATATTTTAACATTTCACGTCGGCGATTTCTGTACGAAACCAAATATCATTTAACATTTCACGTCGGCGATTTCTGTACCAAAACAAAATATCGTTTAACATTTCACGTCGATGATTACTCTACAAAAACAAAATATCATTTAAAATTTCACGTCGGCGAGTACCGTACGAATACAAAATATCATTTAACATTTCAGGTCGGCAATTTCTGTACGAAAACAAAATATCATTTAACATTTCACGTCAACGATTTCTGTACGAAAACAAAATATCATTTAACATTTCACGTCAACGATTTGTGTACAAAAACAGAATATCATTTAACATTTCTCGTTGGCGACTTCTGTACTCTGTACAAAAACAAAATATCATTTAACATTTCACGTCGGCGAGTTCCGTACGAATACAAAATATCATTTAACAGTTCACGTCGGCAATTTCTGTACGAAAACAAAATATCATTTAATATTTCACGTCAACGATTTCTGTACGAAAACAAAATATCATTTAACATTTCACGTTGGGGACTTCTGTACAAAAACAAAATATCATTTAACATTTCACGTTGGGGACTTCTGTACAAAAACAAAATATCATTTAACATTTCACGTTGGCGACTTCTGTACTCTGAACAAAAACTAAATATCATTTAACATTTCACATCGGCGATTTTTGTTCAAAAACAAAATATCATTTGACATTTCACATCGGCGATTTCTGTAAAAAAATAAAAACCCAAAATATCATTTAACATTTCACGTTGGGGACTTCTGTACGAAAACAAACTATCATTTAACATTTCACATCGTCGATTTCTGTACAAAAGCAAAATATCATTTAACAGTGAAATACATTTCACGTCGGCGAATATTGTACATAAACAAAATATCGCAGTCGATTTGAAATGAATCCACGTCGGTGACCCATTGGGCTGTTTCTGTTTCCAGCCAGTGCACCACGGCTGGTGTTTCAAAGGCCGTGGTATGTGTTTTTCTATCTGTGGGACGGTGCATAGAAAAGATCCCTTCCTACTAGTTGACAAATGTAGCGGGTTTCCTCTCTTATCTAACACTATTTCAAAATTACAACTGTTTAACATCCAATAGCCGATTATTAATAAATCAATGTGCTCTAGTGGTGTCGTTAAACAAAACACTTTTTTTTCAACACTTCGGCTACTATGTACTACCAAATAGTAACAAAGTGCTTGTATATGCATTTTGCCTCAGACGGAATAATACAGATCATGATCACCAGTCGTGTGTAGGGGGTGGGGAGGGGGTATGTGTGTACTTATTTATGTTATACGCACCTTCTTCACTATAGGCGAGTGTCACCAAACTAACCAACACCTGTAAATACAATGTTAACACATTCGTGAATGTTTCAAATAACACTTCACACGCGCGCGCGCGTGCCCCCGCATGTACAAACACACACACACACACACACACACACACACACACACACACACACACACACACACACGCACGTACACAGATACACATACCTATGTAGGTACACGCACACGCACACACACACACACACACAAACTCAAACACACACACATATACACGTGAACAAAATACATACACACATATTATATAAACACCGCTCTCTCTCTCTCTCTCTCTCTCTCTCTCTCTCTCTCTCTCTCTCTCTCTCTCTCTCTCTCTCTATCTCTCTATCTCTCTCTCTCTCCTTTATATCTCTATCTTTCACGTGTCTCCATTCAGTCATTCTTTCTATCTTATTTAATGTATGTAACTAATGAGGCTTACCAAAAACGTAGACCTCCAATCATTCATTTTTGGTATAGATTAAATCCAGAAATGTTTTGTTGTACTGAATAAAAATGTGACCGAGTTTGCACTCCGGTACTTTTAGCGATAAGACGGTTGTCCACAGATAAAATACACAAAGCGAAATAATCATTAGAACTATAAAATAGGTAATATATTTAATCCAGAATTTGTTCGTAAGCGTAACATTTGTTACCAGACTGTTACTCTCTCACTCTCTCTCTCTCTCTCTCTCTCTCTCTCTCTCTCTCTCTCTCTCTCTCTCTCTCTCTCTCTCTCTCTCTCTCTCTCTCTCTCTCTCTCTCTCTCTCTCTCTCTCTCTCTCTCTCTCTCTCTCTCTCTCCAGATAAGGTTCAAGTACGCTGTATTGGGAACTCACGTCAGCTATTTAGACTGTCTGGCCAGGACAGAAGGTTAGTTGGTATTACTTAGCGAATTCATTATCTTCCAGCCTTATTTTCGACGGGACCGGCCTCAGTGGCGTCATGGTTAGGTCATCGGTCTACATGCTGGTAGGTACTGGGTTCGCATGGGGTGTTTAATCCAGATACCGACTCCAAACCCTGAGTGAGTGCTCCGCAAGGCTCAATGGGTAGGTGTAAACCACTTGCACCGACCAGTGATCCATAACTGGTTCAACAAAGGCCATGGTTTGTGCTATCCTGCCTGTGGGAAGCGCAAATAAAAGATCCCTTGCTGCCTGTCGTAAAAGAGTAGCCTATGTGGCGACAGCGGGTTTCCTCTAAAAAACAGTGTTAGAATGGCCATATGTTTGACGTCCAATAGCCGATGATAAGATAAAAATGCTCTAGTGCCGTCGTTAAATAAAACAAACTTTACTTTTTACTTTATTTCCGACACCACGACACTACGACACCACCGAGGTCGGTCATGTTGACATGCGCTCATGAATCACCGAATAGTGATATTACAGGTGTCTGCGAAAGATGAATATTTACGTAGCTAAGTGGTACAGCGTTCGCTAGATGCGCAGTCGGTCTAGGATCGATCCTCGTCGGTGGGCCCATTTGCGCTATTTGACGTTCCAAACAGTGCACCATGACTAGTATATATTAAAAGGCTGTGGTATGTGCTATCCTGTCTGTGAGATGGTGCATATAAAAGATCTCTTGTTGCCAATCGAAAAGAGTAGCTCATGAAATGGCGACAGCGGGTTTCTTCTCTCAAAATGTGTGTGGTCCTTAACCATATGTTCGACGCCACATAATCGTAAATAAAAATTAATGTGTTGAGTGCGTCATTAAATAAAATATTTCCTTCCTTCATTTTAAAATGTGTATATAGCTATTTTGAATTATGTTTGTATATATTCTACAAAGATCTCCTGTTATCGTGTCACTCCTATTATCGTGTCACTCCTGTTATCGTGTCACTCTAAATACCCATCGTTCCTCATGTTGTCATTTGACGGCCTGGGTGAACGGAAACCAAGTTTCAAGTTTCAAAGCTTCAAGTTTCAAGATACGTATACTGTTTGTGTCTAGATGGCGGCGATGCTATCAGACAATTGCAATTGCCGATTTAACTAGGTAATATTTTTCAATGAAATCCATTAAAATTGGAGAACAAATTGCATTAAAAGGTCATTCGGGAGGTGGGTGGGTGGTTAAGTTGAAAAACAGTGGTGATGAATTAGAAATCGATATATCATGGGTAGGTCAGAATGATTTTAGGCATTATATCTTTGTTCATTCATTCATTCATTCATTCATTCATTCATTCATTCATTCAATCTAATTAAAATTAGCTCCACTATTACATCTGGATCTAACAGCAGCCCGTCGGAGCTCATGTCCAGTTGACCTTTCATTCGACCAATCAAAACCTTACTTGCAGAATCATGCCAGCGATTTGAAAATAATTTGAAAACATTCCGAATTATGCCGAGGGTATACGAAATCATTTGGGTGAATTACGAAGTATGCCGGAAACTAATTTCACTGCCGTGATATAACATTTTAATGTTGAACTTTCGTTTCAAGGCGGAAAAGAATCCATGACAGTATAGCCACAAAATCTATTTATTCTAGTTCACAATCCAGAGTTTATTAATACACTCTTACCCCTGTTTTGTAATGTTGAAATAGGCCAACAAGTTCACTCATTGCTTGAGCGACAATCTAATGGAATTGGAGCTCCACTATATGAACTATGGCCGTAACAGCCGAGGACTGCGCATATAAACTTAATGCAAAATGGTTACGATTATTATTTAATCCCGTTGCCATGGAAACAAATCAACGTTCGGCCATACAGTGTTTAAATAACTATTATTTTGTTAAACACCAGTCATTTAAAATGTACTAAAGTCTCAAAGTTTCTTTTCATACAATCTAAAAACACCACCCATTAAAATAAATAATACGGTGGTATATTTAGGACACACACATTTGTTTATTACTACTAAACTTCAACTTATATCTGGAAGTCTGGACTTGTTTTATCAAGTGCTTAACTTATTATCTTGAAATGTCAGACTATTATCTCAGGATGTTGATTATAATGTCATGCTCTCGACCTTTTATCGTGACTATATGCCACTGAGGGTATGTACGCATTGACAAAACATACGTATAGTATTCGACAATATAATTTGAAAGCTCAAGATAATATGTTCAGCCCTCAACATCAATATAATAAGTGGAGATCTCAACATAAGGCCCACTTGCCATTAACATTATCTTCGCGCGGAAACGTGCATTTTCATATCTACATTTTCGTAATTTGACGTCATCAGAATACTTTTAAGTTATAAGTAAGCATCGACTTATTATCTTGAGCGCTTACTGATTATCTCAAGCGCTCGATATTATGTCAAATGCTCAACTTATTATCTTGAGCGCTTGCATGACTTATTATCTCAAGTACTCGACTTATATTATGTCAAGCGTTTGACTGATTATCCTGAGTGCTCAACTTATTGTGTTAAACTTTCGACTTATTATCACGAGTGCTCGATTTGCTATCTCAAGTGCTTGACTTATTATCCTTAGTCATTAACATATTATCAGGAATGTTCGATTTATTATCTCCAGCACTTGACTTACTATCTTGAGCTCTCAACTTTTGCATCAGTACTGTACAGCCACAAAAAAAGAGAATTGCAAAACAACAAGACATGCATGTTGTCTAGAGTTAATATGTTGAGCGCATGACATAATCCATTGATCGCTTGAGATAATAAGTTGAGAGCTCAAGATCACAAGCTACGATTTTCCACTAGTAGCAAGAGATCTGTTATATGCACACTCTCATAGACAGGAAAACAAATACCACGGCATTTGACCATGTGTCGTGCACTGGTTGGAACAAGAAAAACACAATCAGTTGAATGGATCCACCAAGGTGGTTCGATCCTGCGACGCAGGCACCTAAGGCGAGCACTCAACTGACTGAGCTAAACCCTGTCCACGCCCAACCAAAAAGAGAATTGCAAAAGATAGACATACTTGATGATGAGAGGTAAAATGTTGAGCGCTCGACATAATAAATCAATAGCTCGAGATAATAAATCAATAGCTCGACATAATAAATCAATAGCTCGAGATAATAAATCAATAGCTCGAGATAATAAATCAATAGCTCGACATAATAAATCAATAGCTCGAGATAATAAATCAATAGCTCGAGATAATAAATCAATAGCTCGACATAATAAATCAATAGCTCGAGATAATAAATCAATAGCTCGAGATAATAAATCAATAGCTCGACATAATAAATCAATAGCTCGAGATAATAAATCAATAGCTCGAGATAATAAATCAATAGCTCGAGATAATAAATCAATAGCTCGACATAATAAATCAATAGCTCGACATAATAAATCAATAGCTCGACATAATAAATCAATAGCTCGAGATAATAAATCAATAGCTCGAGATAATGTTTCCAGTAGCAGCAAAGGATCTTTTATATGCACTTTGATGGGACTTGGATATACCAGTCATGGGACACTGGTTAGGACGGGGAAAAACATTCACAAAATAATCCACTGAGGAGATTCATTCCTATAATCAAAGAACCTCAGGTGAGCACTCTACCCACATCTAGATCCCACTCACAAACTAATCCACTGAGGAGATTCATTCCTATACTGAGGAGATTCATTCCTATAACCAAAGAACCTCAGGTGAGCACTCTACCCACATCTAGATCCCACTCACAAACTAATCCACTGAGGAGATTCATTCCTATACTGAGGAGATTCATTCCTATAACCAAAGAACCTCAGGTGAGCACTCTACCCACATCTAGATCCCACTCACAAACTAATCCACTGAGGAGATTCATTCCTATAACTAAAGAACCCCAGGTGAGCACTCTACCGACATCTACATCCCACTCACAAACTAATCCACTGAGGAGATTCATTCCTATAACCAGAGAACATCAGGTGAGCACTCTACCAACATCTAGATCCCACTCACAAACTAATCCACTGAGGAGATTCATTCCTATAACTAAAGAACATCAGGTGAGCACTCTACCCACATCTAGATCCCACTCACAAACTAATCCACTAAGGAGATTCATTCCTATAACTAAAGAACATCAGGTGAGCACTCTACCCACATCTAGATCCCACTCACAAACTAATCCACTGAGGAGATTCATTCCTATAACTAAAGAACATCAGGTGAGCACTCTACCCACATCTAGATCCCACCCACAAACTAATCCACTGAGGAGATTCATTCCTGTAACTAAAGAACATCAGGTGAACACTCTACCCACATCTAGGTCACACTCACAAACTAATCCACTGAGGAGATTCATTCCTATAACTAAGGAACCTCAGGTGAGCACTCTACCCACATCTAGATCCCACTCACAAACTAATCCACTGAGGAGATTCATTCCTATAACTAAAGAACATCAGGTGAGCACTCTACCCACATCTAGATCCCACCCACAAACTAATCCACTGAGGAGATTCATTCCTGTAACTAAAGAACATCAGGTGAACACTCTACCCACATCTAGGTCACACTCACAAACTAATCCACTGAGGAGATTCATTCCTATAACTAAGGAACCTCATGTGAACACTCTACCCACATCTAGATCCCACTCACAAACTAATCCACTGAGGAGATTCATTCCTATAACTAAAGAACCTCAGGTGAGCACTCTACCGACATCTAGATCACACTCACAAACTAATCCACTGAGGAGATTCATTCCTATAACTAAAGAACATCAGGTGAACACTCTACCGACATCTAGATCACACTCACAAACTAATCCACTGAGGAGATTCATTCCTATAACTAAAGAACCTCAGGTGAGCACTCTACCGACATCTAGATCCCACTCACAAACTAATCCACGGAGAAGATTCATTCCTATAACTAAAGAACCTCAGGTGAGCACTCTACCGACATCTAGGTCCCACTCACAAACTAATCCACTGAGGAGATTCATGTCTATAACTAAAGAACCTCAGGTGAGCACTCTACCCACATCTAGATCCCACTCACAAACTAACCCACTGAGGAGATTCATTCCAATAACTAAAGAACCTCAGGTGAGCACTCTACCGACATCTAGATCACACTCACAAACTAATCCACTGAGGAGATTCATTCCTATAACTAAAGAACGTCAGGTGAGCACTCTACCCACATCTAGATCCCACTCACTAACTAATCCACTGAGGAGATTCATTCCTATAACTAAAGAACCTCAGGTGAGCACTCTACCCACATCTAGATCACACTCACAAACTAATCCACTGAGGAGATTCATTCCTATAACTAAAGAACCTCAGATGAGCACTCTACCGACATCTAGATCACACCCACAAACTAATCCACTGAGGAGATTCATTCCTATAACTAAAGAACCTCAGGTGAACACTCTACCGACATCTAGATCCCACTCACAAACTAATCCACTGAGGAGATTCATTTCTATAACTAAAGAACACCAGGTGAACACTCTACCGACATCTAGATCCCACTCACAAACTAATCCACTGAGGAGATTCATTCCTATAACTAAAGAACATCAGGTGAGCACTCTACCCACATCTAGATCCCACTCACAAACTAATCCACTGAGGAGATTCATTCCTATAACTAAAGAACATCAGGTGAGCACTCTACCCACATCTAGATCCCACTCACAAACTAATCCACTGAGGAGATTCATTCCTATAACTAAAGAACATCAGGTGAGCACTCTACCCACATCTAGATCCCACCCACAAACTAATCCACTGAGGAGATTCATTCCTATAACTAAAGAACATCAGGTGAACACTCTACCCACATCTAGATCACACTCACAAACTAATCCACTGAGGAGATTCATTCCTATAACCACAGAACCTCAGGTGAACACTCTACCCACATCTAGATCACACTCACAAACTAATCCACTGAGGAGATTCATTCCTATAACTAAAGAACATCAGGTGAGCACTCTACCCACATCTAGATCACACTCACAAACTAATCCACTGAGGAGATTCATTCCTGTAACTAAAGAACATCAGGTGAGCACTCTACCGACATCTAGATCACACCCACAAACTAATCCACTGAGGAGATTCATTCCTATAACTAAAGAACATCAGGTGAGCACTCTACCGACATCTAGATCCCACTCACAAACTAATCCACTGAGGAGATTCATTCCTATAACTAAAGAACATCAGGTGAGCACTCTACCGACATCTAGATCACACCCACAAACTAATCCACTGAGGAGATTCATTCCTATAACTAAAGAACCTCAGGTGAGCACTCTACCGACATCTAGGTCCCACCCACAAACTAATCCACTGAGGAGATTCATTCCTATAACTAAAGAACCTCAGGTGAGCACTCTACCGACATCTAGATCACACTCACAAACTAATCCACTGAGGAGATTCATTCCTGTAACTAAAGAACATCAGGTGAGCACTCTACCGACATCTAGATCCCACTCACAAACTAATCCACTGAGGAGATTCATTCCTATAACTAAAGAACATCAGGTGAGCACTCTACCGACATCTAGATCCCACTCACAAACTAATCCACTGAGGAGATTCATTCCTATAACTAAAGAACATCAGGTGAGCACTCTACCGACATCTAGATCCCACTCACAAACTAATCCACTGAGGAGATTCATTCCTATAACTAAAGAACCTCAGGTGAGCACTCTACCCACATCTAGATCACACTCACAAACTAATCCACCGAGGAGATTCATGTCTATAACTAAAGAACCTCAGGTGAGCACTCTACCCACATCTAGATCCCACTCACAAACTAATCCACTGAGGAGATTCATTCCTATAACTAAAGAACATCAGGTGAGCACTCTACCGACATCTAGTCACACTCACAAACTAATCCACTGAGGAGATTCATTCCTATAACTAAAGACCCTCAGGTGAACACTCTACCCACATCTAGATCACACTCCCTTCAGATACTAAGTCGAAATCAAGATAATAAGTCGAGAGTTCGAGATCTTTAAAGTAAGAAAAATATAACTTTGTGTCCTAAATATACCACTGTAATTATTGGTAGTCCGTTAAATATATCTGTAACGTGGATTGTCAACACAAGAAGACATCATTGCAACATGTTTATTGATCAGAGTTGAAGATGACGAAAATGCACCAAATGATGACCTGAAATGGGACAAAATAGAATATTTTGGTCTCGTTTCTTAAACAAAATGTTCTCGCACTGAACTTTATATCATTATATTAGATGAAAATATATTCCATTACTCGTATTATATGATAGTTCAATAATCTCATTAAAACAATGTTCTGTGTATTTCACGTTGAAGCCTCGACAACTTACTGACAAGTACAGGTAAAGATATTACACACTGTAAATGATCAGACACACACAGCTCCAATACAAACTCTTTGAACAGCTAAAGGTTTTAATAATCATTTATATTATGTTAATATATATGTTTAATAATTATTATGTTAATCTCTAATAAAACCTTTTAGCATGATAACGATGACTGTTTTGAATACAAATTAAAACACAGAGATCTAAAATACAGGGTCAACAACTCTTTATCACCCAACTCATCCCCGGGTGATGTACAAAGGAACAGACAGGTGCTCCAACTAACTTAGTGTAAATCACACACGCATATCGATCAATTCCTGTTTGAAAACTAAAGAAGTAACATTACCATCTAATTACTAAAACGTATTTATCAAATATAACCTTTAAATAACACACTGATCAGAATAAACAATGTAAATTTATAATATTCATATACATAATTCATTTGCTATTTATTTCTGATATACCAAGGGAAATAACTCTCGTAGCCTTGTTACTATTTGAAGTGGCAATGCTTAGGTCTTTAATGAAACCGCGATTATGATCACTTTAGAATTAATCTAGTTTAACTTTATATGACGTTTCCAAAGGAGTGTCAACGTCTAAACTACCAATATTAATAAACATTAATCAAAACACTACATATAACTACCAAACTAAGAATAGTAACAGAAATAACGTTAACCAAAACACTACATATAACTACCGAACTAAGAATAGTAACAGAAATAACGTTAACCAAAACACTACATATAACTACCGAACTAAGAATAGTAACAGAAATAACATTAATCAAAACACTACATATAACTACCGAACTAAGAATAGTAACAGAAATAACATTAATCAAAACACTACATATAACTACCGAACTAAGAATAGTAACAGAAAAAACATTAATCAAAACACTACATATAGCTACCGAACTAAGAATAGTAACAGAAATAACATTAATCAAAACACTACATATAGCTACCGAACTAAGAATAGTAACAGAAATAACATTAATCAAAACACTACATATAGCTACCGAACTAAGAATAGTAACAGAAATAACGCAAAATAAACATTAATCAAAACACTACATATAACTACCAAACTAAGAATAGTAACAGAAATAACATTAACCAAAACACTACATATAGCTACCGAACTAAGAATCGTAACAGAAATAACATTAATCAAAACACTACATATAGCGACCAAACTAAGAATCGTAACAGAAATAACATTAACCAAAACACTACATATAGCTACCGAACTAAGAATAGTAACAGAAATAACATTAATCAAAACACTACATATAGCTACCGAACTAAGAATCGTAACAGAAATAACATTAATCAAAACACTACATATAGCTACCAAACTAAGAATCGTAACAGAAATAACATTAACCAAAACACTACATATAGCTACCGAACTAAGGATAGTAACAGAAATAACATTAATCAAAACACTACATATAGCTACCGAACTATAGCTACCGAACTAAGAATCGTAACAGAAATAACATTAACCAAAACACTACATATAGCTACCGAACTAAGGATAGTAACAGAAATAACATTAATCAAAACACTACATATAGCTACCGAACTAAGAATCGTAACAGAAATAACATTAATCAAAACACTACATATAGCTACCGAACTAAGGATAGTAACAGAAATAACGCCAAATGCGCGCATAAACAAGAAATGGCCTACTACATGTGTACAATGTTCTATTTTGAAAAACTTGTATATAAAACTACTTCATAATAAACCATGACAGTTTACACTCCTAATGACTGGGCACACTGTCCGGTATTCTAATCTTACACAGCCATAATGAGATACAGATAGGGAACACTGTCCGGTATTCTAATCTTACACAGCCATAATGAGATACAGATAGGGCACACTGTCCGGTATTCTAAACTTACACAGCCACAATGAGATACAGATAGGGCACACTGTCCGGTATTCTAACCTTACACAGCCACAATGAGATACAGATAGGGCACACTGTCCGGTATTCTAACCTTACACAGCCACATTGAGATACAGATAGGGCACCCTGTCCGGTATTCTAACCTTACACAGCCACATTGAGATACAGATAGGGCACACTGTCCGGTATTCTAACCTTACACAGCCATAATGAGATACAGATAGGGCACACTGTCCGGTATTCTAACCTTACACATCAATAATGAGATACAGATAAGGCACACTGTCCGGTATTCTAACCTTACACATCAATAATGAGATACAGATAAGGCACACTGTCCGGTATTCTAACCTTACACATCAATAATGAGATACAGATAGGTCACACTGTCCGGTATTCTAACCTTACACAGCCATAATGAGATACAGATAGGGCACACTGTCCGGTATTCTAACCTTACACATCAATAATGAGATACAGATAGGGCACACTGTCCGGTATTCTAACCTTACACAGTCACAATGAGATACAGATAGGGCACACTGTCCGGTATTCTAACCTTACACATCAATAATGAGATACAGATAGGGCACACTGTCCGGTATTCTAACCTTACACAGCCATAATGAGATACAGATAGGGCACACTGTCCGGTATTCTAACCTTACACAGTCACAATGAGATACAGATAGGGCACACTGTCCGGTATTCTAACCTTACACAGCCATAATGAGATGCAGATAGGGCACACTGTCCGGTATTCTAACCTTACACATCAACAATGAGATGCAGATAGGGCACACTGTCCGGTATTCTAACCCTACACATCAACAATGAGATGCAGATAGGGCACACTGTCCGGTATTCTAACCTTACACATCAACAATGACACACAGCTAGGGCACACTGTCCGGTATTCTAACCTTACACATCAGCAATGAGATGCAGATAGGGCACACTGTCCGGTATTCTAACCTTACACATCAATAATGACATACAGCTAGGGCACACTGTCCGTATTCTAACCTTACACAGCCATAATGAGATACAGATAGAGCACACTGTCCGGTATTGTAACCTTACACATCGATAATGAGATACAGATAGGGCACACTGTCCGGTATTCTAACCTTACACATCAATAATGAGATACAGATAGGGCACACTGATCGGTATTCTAACCTTACACAGCCATAATTAGATACAGATAGGGCACAATGTCCGGTATTCTAACCTTACACAGCCATAATGAGATACAGGTAGGGCACACTGTCCGGTATTGTAACCTTACACATCGATAATGAGATACAGATAGGGCACACTGTCCGGTATTCTAACCTTACACATCAGCAATGAGATGCAGATAGGGCACACTGTCCGGTATTCTAACCTTACACATCAACAATGAGATGCAGATAGGGCACACTGTCCGGTATTCTAACCTTACACATCAACAATGAGATGCAGATAGGGCACACTGTCCGGTATTCTAACCTTACACATCAGCAATGAGATGCAGATAGGGCACACTGTCCGGTATTCTAAACTTACACATCAACAATGAGATACAGAGAGGGCACACTGACCGGTATTCTAACCAGACCTGTCTCGCATTACATGCATTAAAACATGTTTTATTTTATAAATAAATAATTTGTAATGTAAAATTGAAGATTGATTTAAAAAATAAATTGCACATCTGGAGTTATATATAAATTGCAGTTGAGCAGTCACATAACCCGGGCCTTGCGTATTGGTATGGTCCGCGGTACGGTGGCCGCATAAATAGTCTCGCCTGATATTTTTAGAATTTGTATGCTCCCAAATAACGTTGTAAAAGGCCAAGTATGATTGGTCGATATTTAAAATATTATTTACAGACAAAATGTCACCTGGACATAGGAGTCCACACAATGCTGTTAGATCTACTGGTAGACCAGTAAAGCTAATTTTAATCAGATTGTGAAATTATAAAAAAAAAAATTCATTTGCAAATGTGTGTGTGTGTGCGTGTGTGATTAAAACTAGGTTAGTAAACCCACGATTACCCCCCCCCCCCCCCCTACAATCTCCCTCAAACCCACTGGCGTAGCTATTATTTTATATTGAAGGTGTGGGGCAACTCACAATTGGAGGCGGGGCGGGGATGGGGCATGTATGATTTTATAAAATTTAATACAGTTAAAAAGAAGAAAAAAAAGGTTGGATGGGTTTTAACAACTCAGTGGGTAGGTGTAAGACCACTACACCTTCTTCTCTCTAACTAACTACTAACCACTAACAACCCAGATAGCTGAGGTGTGTGTCCAGGACAGTGTGCTTGAACCTTAATTGGATATAAGTTTGAAACTAATTTAAAAGAAAGAAAGAACAACTACTGGGCCAATTTGGCCTCTAGCCAACTGAGAAGATTGTCGCAAATAGTGCAGGCCCTTGTGTACAGATCAAATATTTTGTTATCATGTTTCTTTCTGGACAATTGGGTTTCCCCGAGAAAGCTCCGCTTGGCTGAGGGTATTGTGCAATAATGACTCACTCGACAGAGCTATATATTATAAATGAATGCACTATACACGACAACTAGATTTTGTTTTCTGGAGAATTGGTTTTTCCCGGGAAAGCTCTCCTTGGCTAAAGACACTGCACAATATCGACTCGCTCGATTCCATCCTGAAATGAATGTTATTATTATTATTAATTTTTTTTGCACAGTTTTTTTTACACTGTATTTTAATTTAACTCTTCAAATGATATTGATGTTGATTATGAAATCATTTATGAATTTACTTTAGTTTGACACCCAATAGCCGATGTAATTTTCGTGCTGGGGTGTCTTTAAACATCCATCCATCCATCCATCCATCCATCCATCCATCCATCCATCCATCCATCCATCCATCCATCCATCCATCCATCCATCCATCCATCCATCCGTCCGTCCGTCCGTCCGTCCGTCCGTCCGTCCGTCCGTCCATCCATCCATCCATCCATCCATCCATCCATCCATCCATCCATCCATCCATCCATCCATCCATCCATTCATTCATTCATTCATCCATCCATTCATTCTCTTACTAGCTTGTCGGTAGAGCACTCGAATTGACAGATGCTTTGGTCATATGATCGAACCCCCTCAGTGGTCCGAACCAGTGCCCCACGACTGGTATACCAAAGACCGTGGTATGTGCTGTCCTGTCTGAATAATGTAGCAAGTTTCCTCTGACGCTATATCACAATTATTAAATATTTGATAGCCAATAGACTGTGATGAATAAATGAATGTGCTCTAGTGGTGTAATTGAACAAAACAAACTTCAACTTTTAACTCTAACTAATTACTATCCATAACGACTGTTCTGGACAGACAGTCTAGATAGATGATTGGTGTGTGTGTGTGTGTGTGTGTGTGTGTGTGTGTGTGTGTACCCAGGACGAAAATAAATCAAACTGAAAGGTTCGTTTTAACAACTCATTGGACTATTTCTCGTTCCATCCAGTGAATCAGTGGACCATGACTAGTATATCAAAGGCCGTGGTGTGTGCTATCCTGTCTGTGGGATGTTGCATAAAAAAAAAATCCCTTGCTCGGGTGGTGGATTCCTCCGTCGCACACGCTGATCCAGTGCATACCATAGATGTTCTATTGGGTTTAAATCCGGCGAACGGGCAGGCCAAGATAATGTATGGACGTTGTCGGACTGCAGAAACCCCTGACTAACACGAGCAACATGTGGTCTGGCACTGTCATACTGAAACGTTCCACCGTTGACGTTCATGTATACATGCATGTATGCATGTATGTATGTATGTATTTATGTTTGAATATCTATATACTGTATGTATGTCGAGGTTGACTGTTACACACATAGATATTAACGCAACTGGCACAGGGGATAATTAAATCCTTTCTGGCCTCAAAAATTATCCCATGCCGTTGCTGGGACTGGAACCTGTGGCAAATTCCAGACTAACCACGATGCGTTCTGAGCTATTGAGGCATCCACTGAAGGATGCTCTTTAACTCAACCACATGCATGGGGCCTACAGTCTACGCGATCGATCTCGCTTACGTGAATGAAATAGAGGGCAGACCTGGCACTGGCTAGTATGTATTTGTGTATGAATATCTATGTATTGTATGTATGTCGAGGTTGACTATTACATACATAGATATTAACGCACTGTGCCGTATGTATGTATGTATACACACACACACACACACACACACACACACACACACACACACACACACACACACACACACACACACACACACACACATACACATACACATATATATATATATATATATATATATATATGTTGCCCACTGGATAGGGTTATCCAGCTTTTGCACGGTGCTAGAAACATCTGTCTGACCCTAGGGCTAGATAAATCTGACTGACCCGAGGGCTAGATGATTTTTACATACGCGTGACGTCATAACTCATGTTTTACGACGACTGACGTCATAATTCATGGTTTTCAAAATTCTGTTTGCCGTTTCACATTATATCATTGTTTTAAAAATATTTAAACAAATTAATATTTTCAACTTTATATTTATTGTTAAGTTGTTGCATTTTTGGACTATATTTTTCAGAGTATGATTCATTGTCTGTAGGCGAAATGTTTTACGAATCGTTCAACAATAAACAAACCGTACTTAGCTTACAAAATTAATGTTTTGTTACTTTAATTAAATGGGCATTTTTAGTACAATCAAAGTATATAATATCTTTCAGATCACATAATTTAAGAATTTGATAACTTTGTAAATTAAATGTAAATTAATTGAGGTCACGGCACTAGGTTTATTGACATTTAAGCAAACGTACTAGGGTGACACTCCATAGCTGACGTATGCATCCGTACACATCAAATAAAAACATTTCAATAGCAAGTTTACACTCAAAGTTGTCCAGCTTTCAGAAAACAAAACCCCGTTATGCACCAGTTTATTGTGATGTAAGAACATCCAAAATGACGTCATTCGAGATTGACTTCATTTCCATTCAAAAAAACACCGCGCCACATATTCTTACTTCATTTGAATATCTAATAATGGCGGACTGGAATTAAAGTTGCGTGTACGGTTTACAAAAAACCGTTGTATTAAGCTTGAGATTATATGATAAAGAGATTATTAATAAAATGAAACTTAGTACACATAATGTGTATTAAATGTGTTTTAAGGCTTCTGGTAGCAATAGGTTTTCCCTGATGAACATATATTAGATGTTTTGACACATTAGTTAGGTATCCTTTAGCATTAATGTCACAAGTAACAAAAACACATAGACGATAAACGTTCAGAATGTACTAAGGTCGAGAGAGCATGATTTTGAACAACACCCCCCAAAAACAACAACAACAAAAACCCGCAGTCAGTCTTGCGGCAAAAACTTGACATTTGACAGGTGTGTTTACTAAAACACCTAAAACGTTATACACATCTCAAATATACAAAGAAATCGTAAAATTGTTCACGTTGCATTGCCATCAAAACAAATTCTTCGTCTTTTTCACTACCGGTATTGAAGAAAATTACTTTCCGGCTTTTAACAAGTACATTCTAATGCACTTACTAGTAGTTCATTCTCGCTCTCGCAAGACGATTTGATGGTCGGCCTGAACATGTGCATGTGGTCACACATCACAGTTATTTATCCGCGCAAGTAGTCTGCTGTTTGACTGTGATGATTTCATGACAGACAGCTTTCAAATGGCAGTTGTGGAGTTGACAGTGGAGAGAATGCGGTTTGCTAACATGTTCCAGCCCATGCAAATGTAGTACCTTTTGTGTAAAATGCACGAACTCCGGCCAAGTGTAAACCAATATCTTGGGAGAAAGAGCTGAACAACAGGGGTTGTCCTTTTCAGGGTATGTTGCCTCCAGGCAGGCAAAGATGCATGGGTCTATTGGTTCTATTAGACCAAATAAATTCCTATTGACGGCATAGTATCGATTCGTAATAAAAATAACAGAAGCAATGTTTAAAACCACTGGGCCAGTATATACACTGGCAGTGTGGTACCTCTCATTGATAAGTACTCAAAGAAACTCTGCTGTCACATGTCGTTTTAAGCACATACAGGAAGTTTACAGTACCCATCCCAGCAGAATAAGTGAAACTACAGAGCAGTGTTTTCAATAGTACCTACCAAAATGAAAGGAAGGAAATGGTTTATTTAACGACGCACTCAACACCTTTTGTTTACGGTTATGAGCTACTTTTTTCAGTTAGCAGCAAGGGATCTTTTATATGCACCATCGCACAGACATGGTAGTACATACCACGGCCTTTGTTATACCAGTCGTGGTGCACTGGCTGGAACGAGAAATAGCCCAATAGGTACATACTCCAAACTGAGCTATTCACAATATAATAAATAAACATGGGGAAGAGGTACGCCATATTGTATCCTTGTCTGGTATGTAGCACAGCTGAATAATACAACACCCATGTGGGTTTGTATACTGTATAGGGTACATACTCCAAACTGAGCTATTCACAATACAATAAATAAACATGGGGAAGAGGTACATCATATTGTATCCTTGTCTGGTATGTAGCACAGCTGAATAATACAACACCCATGTGGGTTTGTATACTGTATAGGGTACATACTCCAAACTGAGCTATTCACAATACAATAAATAAACATGGGGAAGAGGTACGTCATATTGTATCCTTGTCTGGTATGTAGCACAGCTGAATAATATAACATCCATGTGGGTTTGTATACTGTAAAGGGTACATACTCCAAACTGAGCTATTCACAATACAATAAATAAACATGGGGAAGAGGTACGTCATATTGTATCCTTGTCTGGTATATAGCACAGCTGAATAATACAACACCCATGTGGGTTTGTATACTGTATAGGGTACATACTCCAAACTGAGCTATTCACAATACAATAAATAAACATGGGGAAGAGGTACGTCATATTGTATCCTTGTCTGGTATGTAGCACAGCTGAAATACAACACCCATGTGGGTTTGTATACTGTATAGGGTCAATACTCCAAACTGAGCTATTCACAATACAATAAATAAACATGAGGAAGAGGTACGTCATATTGTATCCTTGTCTGGTATGTAGCACAGCTGAATAATATAACACCCATGTGGGTTTGTATACTGTATAGGGTACATACTCCAAACTGAGCTATTCAAAATACAATAAATAAACATGGGGAAGAGGTACGTCATATTGTATCCTTGTCTGGTATGTAGCACAGCTGAATAATACAACACCCATGTGGGTTTGTATACTGTATAGGGTACATACTCCAAACTGAGCTATTCACAATACAATAAATAAACATGGGGAAGAGGTACGTCATATTGTATCCTTGTCTGGTATGTAGCACAGCTGAATAATACAACACCCATGTGGGTTTGTATACTGTATAGGGTACATACTCCAAACTGAGCTATTCACAATACTCCACACTTGAAGAACTTTACATGGAGATGCTATGTACTGAGTGAACCACAGAAATCAGAAAAAAATAATCCTCGTAACATCAAAGTCGCACCCAATTAGTGACCAAACCGCTGATGAGGCAGCTGTAACTAGTACCTAATTAATCATTGGAAGCAGTGAAAGACTAATGTCCATTGTGGCAAAGTTTACAATATACACAGGGAGAATGAGTCAAAAATGAAGTGGCAAGGTGTCAACATTACGGAATCTGGTTAATTTGGGTGGTGGCAAATAATGTTCGCATGTATCAACACATGGAAATAAATTGCCGTCACCTAATATTACTATCCATGCACCAGCAACGTTTGTCGTTTAATTTCTGAACTATAGTTTTAAGCAAACCGTTACACATTTATTACATTGCCAGCAGTGAAAAAGTCATTAACATTTGGTTTCAAGAAAGGACATGTTTCATTCCACAAGAACAGAAGACCAGTCAAAAGGGGGTGGACCACATCAAACGTGAGAGAGACAGTCAGAATTACAAAGTCAATGACTGAAAGTGTCTTACATATCAGTACTCATAGTGTACAGGTGGGACAGGTTCAGGCTGCGGATTCCTGTCAGCTTTTACGTGGACTGCGGAATACCCCAACACAGCTGGAACTGTGTTCTGTGGACCCGCTGGTGCAAGGCAAACAATTACCACTGTATGACACATTGATTACACAAACCAAAATCACTCACTGAACATACATTTATCAAATTACAATGTATAATGCTTACAACTCGGCCAAGTAACCACAACAAAGGCTTACAGATCTACATAAAGGATACGCGGCTGTTCAGTGTACGTCCTACGCTTTGCAGGATTGTAGTAACTGTTTCAGGTGTAGGCCTGATTATTGTTGGAGTGACATATACTCTTCAAAAAAAGAAACGCAAACGGGTACAAATGGGTTATAACTCCGATTTTATGTTTCCTACCGGTTCATGCTTTGTGAATATAAGGTCATTGCATGTCCCAAACACATTCCCACGGTTACATTCGATAAAACGCAGCTACTGTACAATAAAGTTCCAAAATGTGAATATTCGCAAAAACGCAGCCACGTGCAAACCATGTCACCACTGCACGTGCGTTGTCTGCACGTGCAACATGAACACCGACAGTATAAAAGTGCAGGGTGTTCGCTTGCCTGGCCTCTGTATCTGGCCGACAGTTGACAACCCAGGACATGCCACGTCTCAGTGAACCGCAGAGAAACAATGCCATCGGCCGACTAGACGCAGGCGAATCCAGAACGGCCGTTGCCAGGGCATTCCATGTGTCCCCAAGCACCATCTCCAGACTGTGGGACCGTTACCAGCAACATGGATCAACACGTGACCTCGCTAGATCCGGTCGACCACGGGTCACTACCCCCGGGCATGACCGCTACATCCGGGTACGCCACCTTCGGGAACGATTGACTACTGCCACCTCCACAGCCGCAGCAATACCAGGTTTGCGCAGGATATCCGACCAGACCGTACGGAACCGCCTACGTGAGGTAGGAATTCGTGCCAGACGTCCAGTTCGAGGTGTCATCTTAACACCACAACACCGTCGACTCCGACTGCATGGTGCCAGATTCATCGACAATGGCCTCAACTGCGATGGCGACAGGTGTGGTTTATTGACGAGTCCCGATTTCTGCTCCGACGTCATGATGGAAGATGTCGCGTGTATAGGCGTCGTGGTGAACGTTATGCGGCAAACTGCGTGCAGGAAGTGGACAGATTCGGCGGGGGTAGTGTCATGGTGTGGGCATCCATCTCACACACTGGCAGAACTGACCTGGTCCACGTGCAGGGCAACCTGAATGCACAGGGCTACATTGACCAGATCCTCCGGCCACACATCGTTCCAGTTATGGCCAACGCCAACGCAGTGTTCCAACATGACAACGCCAGGCCTCACACAGCACGTCTCACAGCGGCTTTCCTACAGAACAACAACATTAATGTCCTTCCTTGGCCATCGATATCACCGGATTTGAACCCAATTGAGCATCTATGGGACGAGTTGGACCGACGCCTCCGACAGCGACAACCACAGCCCCAGACCCTGCCCGAGCTGGCAGCAGCCTTGCAGGCCGAGTGGGCCACCATCCCCCGGGACGTCATCCGTACTCTGGTTGCTTCAATGGGCAGGCGGTGCCAGGCAGTTGTCAACACTCGCGGAGGCCACACCCGGTATTGACTCCAGATGACCTTGACCTTGGTGGTGTGTCCTATCACTTACTCACAATGGACTAGAGTGAATTGTGAACAATCGTGGTAATTATCGGACTCGCCATTCAATAATTAAATCAATTCTCCAAATGTTACGACAATGTGGTTTTGCGTTTCTTCTTTTGAAGAGTATATTTCGTTGTTGTTTATGTCTCGTATCGAGGCGTAAAATATAAAGTATATCACTAAAGTAGTGTCGGAAATAGAATAAAACTGATTATGTCGATTATGTCTTTCATATTAAACTAACAAGTACATTAAACATTTACACAATCTTGCAACCACTGAAAGGTCCTGTATCATAGTTATATGTGAGCATCTGTTTGTGATAAAAATTCTCAAATAAAAATGTACTTTGTACTAGTAGATAAAATTATTTTGTTGGAGATAGCACCTTTAATACATAGCACCTTTAATACCGGTATAATAGATCACACACGCAGAATGGTTCTTGACAGTTTTGCTCAAAAGTTACTTCGAAATGTCTACAAATATTTTGTTTTGGAAAGGAATAGGGGTAAACCGTCATCAGAGACGGTCCCTCACATATTGCAACAGCAATGAAATTGACACATGTCGATCAAAATGTGTTATAGTCTGTTCCAATGAAGTGCACAAATCACCTGTTTACTGACATCTTTATTTTAATTTCAAGAGTAAACACCACCTTGTACATCAATGAGAGCCCAAACAAGTCAATGCTAAATTAGGTAGAGTATCATTAAATAGATATTTATAAAATATTTACCTGTTACTTTAATATGAAAGAAATAATCGACCAAAATAATTTTTATTCTATTTCCGACACTACTTTAGTCTAGTGCCTGGGCCGTACAGGTGGGTCACGAGCACTAACAAATCAATAATATATGAGTAAACGCAAGTGTTGATTGGTCGTTTTGTTTGACAGTGCTTATGTCCGCAAATACAATTTTCTATCCTCCATAAATGTGTATATTCTGTTCGGTCTACAGTCGTTATGCACGGTGTGTTGTATAGCAAACATGTATCAACGCGTAAACCTGGTGAATATGTAAATTAACTGCAGACGGAAAAGACGAAACGAACTTACTCAATTACCCCATTTGAAAGCTTAAAACACGTTAGATGTATGAAATGCTGTAATAATAAACGAGGTGATAACATCAAAAAATACAACACGGAAGCGTGATTAAAGAAAAAATGTTAATATGTTTCTTCTTCTTCTAACTACTATTATCGTTGTTAATATTTAGCCAATAAAATTCATTTTAGATTATGAATAATTGAAATTTAAAATTAAATCATTACGAAATGAGGAAAGTAAAACAGTGTACTTATTTGTTGATCATTTGCTGTTTTGCAAGTACATTTTTATAAGGTTTGTAGCAATGTGTTGTGCGTTATTTAATCTTGTCTATGCCAAAATCATAAAGAGTTTTTGTTGCAGATTCAAAAGGCGCATTAGAGAAAATGTCACAGTTATAAGGTTTTAACAAACTACAGTTCGTAATAAATGTACTGAGGTGTCATTGAACATTCCTTTCTTTTTCACGTCATGAGAAAACGTTTATGCAATACGTATTTCGAACGTCCTATACTAGATGACAGGTATATATTTACTTTTAATTGTTATTTTTCAGCAACTGGATCAAAATTATGAAAGAGATATGAGAAATGGTACCTTCCATCACGTTCGCGCGCATACACGCACACACACACACACACACACACACACACACACATATATATATATATACACACACACACATACATACACACACATACACACACACACATACACACAAACACATTCACACAAATACATTCACACACGTACACACACAAAACACACACACACACACACACACACACACACACACACACACACACACACACTACATAGCTACACACATACACACACAAACGCACAGAGGTACACAGAAAAACAGACACAAATACACACAGACGCTGCCGCACACACACACACACACACACACACACACATATACAGAGAGAGAGAGAGAGAGAGAGAGAGAGAGAGAGAGAGAGAGAGAGAGAGAGAGAGAGAGACATACATACATACATACATACATACACATGACACACACATACACACAGACATACAAACATACATACATACATACACACACATACAAACATGCATACACAGACAGACATACAGACACAAACACACACACAGAGAGAGACACACACACACAGACATATATGGGAGAAGGGGGAGTATATAGAGACACAGTGTGTGTCAGGTGATATTTCAGACTACCATCTCTAGAGGGTGAGGAAAGTTGCTGCCGTTGTAAACGAAACGTTTCTTTAATTTATTTAACGACACCACTAGAGCACATTTTTTATCTTATCGTCGGCTATTGGACGTCAAACGTGGTCATTCTGACATTGTTTTTTTTTAGAGGAAACCCGCTGTCGCCATATAGGCTACTCTTTTACGACAGGCAGCAAGGGATCTTTTATTTGCGCTTCCCTCCATTGTAAACGAAGACAAAACTCAACAGAAACCCGCTGCTCATCTACAGATGGACCTTGATGCGCGGTATGACAAAGGTGGAATTTAAAACAAATACAACGTAGTAAAACGAGGTAAAAATTAATTTTACAAGTTTTTTATTAGTACAAAAGGAGGAGATACATTTTAAATTTGACCTTTATTTGAACATGATTAGTGCTTGTATTGTTTGTTTAGATATGATATGTAAGTTTTTGTTATAGTTGAATGGTCGACTGATCTGTAACTCAAGAAGTCGAATAACTAGTGCGTAGTGCTGCTCAATTTGAGTAAAGAAGAGCTTTTTGCAAAGTATGAACCTTAACATAATAATAAAACTCAAAAGTTGTATGTTGTCATTACAGACATCCATTTTCACTTGTTTAAGAAGCCCTCTCAGGAATATTCGGATTATCAGAAACAGTTCGCCACAACGTTGTTCTTCTACAGCCCACAAGCATATGCATACTTGAGAGAAAAGCTTACATTACCTCATCCATCAACTATACGAAGGTAACTAGTGGGAAGTGTGATTGCTATAGTGATTAGATTTGACCTTTATTTGAACTTGGTTTGTATTCTGTATTACATACCTTAACATCGTTATGTTTTTGTTTGTGTTGAACTAATGTAAGTTTTGTTATGTCTATTTTCCATTTACTGGTGTTAATTTATTTAAGGTTGTAAAAAGGCTGTTGCGGAAGACTAAAAGCCAAAACAGTTGTGGACCTGGAATGCATGTAGTATGGAAAATCGACATGTTTCCACGGAGGTATATTATGCACATAATGTTGCAAATCGTATATGAGAAAATGGGCAGAAAATATTCCAATTCCAGTAAGACCAACAATCTGAAGAAAAACAACAACAAACAAAACAAACAAACAAAATACCCAAACAAACAAACAACTACCTAGTAATTTGGTGTCTGAATACGATTCTGTAGACATAAATGTACATATAAATGCGTTGGGATAATGCACGATCAACATGTTTTGTTATTTTTGTTGGTGTATAACATAAATCTGGTGTGAGCCAAATATAATTTGTTCCGTTAAAACACCAACAAATGCAGCTAACATGTTCATTATACATGTATATCATGAACATAGCATACATGTATCTCATGAATATACATCTGCTGTTTCACTAGGATTAAAATAGGGTGTCTACGGACTACTACAGTGTGTATCTCTCTATGTTAACAATTTTATGGTACTTATTTTTGTTCCCTTTCTATGCCAACAGCGTCATTTCATTTAATTTTGTCTCCTGTGTTAAGATTTTTTTCTTAATTTTGTTCTCTTTCTGTATTAACAGTCTTATTTACTTAATTTTATTCTCTTTCAGTGTTACCAACCTTATTATACTTAATTTTATTTATTTAATTTTTGTTGTTATTAGATGGGTGAGAAGCATAGTTGCCAGCCAGGTATTTCCAGCCAAGTGTTAGCAATGCTGCAAGAAAAGGCAGCCACCGATCCAAAAAAAACTACAGCCATTGCATTGTCATGATTGATGGGATGTCAATTCGAAAACATCTTAACTGGGACCCTAAACATCAGCAGGTGGTTGGTTTTGTGGATCTTAGATCTGGATCACCCGATAATGATGTGTCGGAGGCAACATAGGTCATTGTCATTATGGCTGTGGGACTTTAGGGACATTGGAAGATACTGTAGCGTACTTTTTGATCGATGGTATTTCTGCCGAAGTTCAAAGTCAGATTATACTGTCAGCAGTCATTAGTTCTCCACGTGGTGTTAAAGTGAATGCATTGGCTCTTGTTATGAATGGTCATATCACAAACCAAAAAATGGCAAACTTAGTGGGTTGTAAAATAAAGTCAGATACTATCAGTAGCATCCCACAGATAACTCACAAAATGTATATGTATTCTTTGATGCTTGTCATCTTTTGAAACATCTAAGGGGTGCATTGCATGCCCTACAGCAAATTAACACCTCTGTAGGCACAGCAAAGTGGACTGATATTGTCCATCTGCAGGAACTTCAGGCAACAGAAGGCTTACATGCAGCCAACAAACTAACAGAAAAACATGTTAAATTTCAACAAAATAAAATGAATGTCAAATTAGCAGCCTAAACCATGAGTGTTTCTGTTGCTTCTGCTTTAAAATATGCTTGTCATGTTGATTGTGAGGGGTTTGAGAGTTGCTTAGATACTGCTAATTTTGTTTCAATCAATGATCATTTGTTTGAGATTTTCAACAGCCGTACACCATTGGCAAAAGGATAGAAAAGTGCTTTAAGATGGGATAATTTTCAGGCTGTAGACGAATTTCTATTAACAACTAAGTCAGTGTTGCTTAGCATGACAAACTTGACAGGTAAAAAGGTTTGTGACTGGGCAGTGTTGTTGTTTGAACCATCACCAGTGCAACGGTATTTTTTAACTTATAAACTGTAACAAGACCATCTTGAATTGTTCTTCTCAGCACGTCAGTTTGGAGGTTGGAATAACAATCCTTCTGCCATACAGTTCAGCAGTGCATTTAGATCCCTGTTAAGCCATGAAGGTGTATCAATTATTGGTTCTGTAAAAGCTAATTGCCTGTCTCAGGACACAACTTCATTGCTAAATGTGGCCAACACTGATGAAATCAAACCAGTTGTCACATTTGAGACAGCACTGCGTGATCATGCATTGAGTTATACAAAGATTGGTCTTAGTACCTTTGTTAATGGCATTGTTGAATACATTGCTGGATGGGTAGTACGAAAAGTAACCCAATATATTTCATGTAAAGAGTGTTCACTGGCACTGGTGAGACTTGCCTCAGAATGTACGAGTGCCTTGTTAATCATAAAAAATAACGGTGGATTGGTTGTACCATCAGTCACTATTATGAAGATTGTGAAACACTGAAATTGCCATGCGCTCAACCATAACTATTAAAAAAACTTTTGTCTGGTGAGTCGGAGAGACTCTAGAATGTTAACAGATACGCCATGTGACTTGTTCCCAAAATTGAATGACCTTTTTTTTGGCAACCTCAAAGGGTATCGAAACAAATTGTTTTGTACTGGGCAAAATTATTTGTACAGAATGTGTTAAACCTCTTCGGTTGTATACAATCTAAAATGACTAAGCTGTCTATCACGGGTGATAGTATCAGACACAAACTGAACACAACAATGTTGTTTAAACATAAAGAAAGAAGACATTAGGCGAGTACATATTTTAAGTAAATAATATAAACAAATTAGTGATAATACGCTGACAATTCCCAAAGAGTCAACTTTTATGGTGGTGTATCTTCAAAGATAACACAAAATATACCACGTGTAAAATGTTTCTAAATTATTGTTATTATTATTATTATTATTATTATTATACATCTATTATTGTATTCCCTGTACAGTAGTACGTATTCAGGGGATTACTATGGTTTAGGAGTCGTCACCGTTTCTGTAGACATTGTTGTCCTCGCAGCAAGAGAGAGAGTTTGTTTTATTTAACGACACCATATTGATTTATTAATCATCGGCTATTGGATGTCAATTGGATTGGATTGTAATCAAATAGTCTTCAATATGAATATGATTCTCTCTCCCCCCCCCCCCCCCCCCAAAAAAAAAAAAAAAAAAATCACATGTGGGGGAAACTGACCTTTTCTCACTCAGAGGCTGGAGAGTTGACCATATCCTGATTTATGATATTATGGTCCCATTCATTCTGTTATTGATGGTTAATTCGTAAATATAGCCAGCCCTTCTTGTAGAAACATACTGGGACAATCGTGAGGATATTTTTGTAATGTAACATTTAATTACTGCTGATCCACCTCACCCCACTGGTGTGATACGTTATATCATGTATGAACTTTGTTCCAATAGCATCATAGTATAATATAGTAACATTTAATTACTGCTGATCCACCTCACCCCACTGGTGTGATACGTTATATGATGTATGAACTTTGTTCCAATAGCATCATAGTATAATATAGTAACATTTAATTACTGCTGATCCACCTCACTCCACTGGTGTGATACGTTATATGATGTATGAACTTTGTTCAAGTAGCAGCATAGTATAATATAGTAACATTTAATTACTGCTGATCCACCTCACCCCACTGGTGTGATACGTTATATGATGTATGAACTTTGTTCCAGTAGCATCATAGTATAATATAGTAACATTTAATTACTACTGATCCACCTCACCCCACTGGTGTGATACGTTATATGATGTATGAACTTTGTTCCAGTAGCAGCATAGTATAATATAGTAACATTTAATTACTACTGATCCACCTCGCCCCACTAGTGTGATACGTTATATGGCACAGTACAATGTTATGTAATATGTGGTATATATGATCCAATAACATCATAGTATAATAGTTAGAGTGTGTTATTTCAGCATTTGCACAGTTGATTTGTAAACGATCTTTCTATATTTTTAAAATATACCTATTGCTGATTAAAGTATATGTTGTGTGTTTAGTGAGACATGATTTTTACCGACTATGAGGTTCACACACCCTCCAGTCAAATGATGTGGAGATAAATATTTTGCTTCCATGTGTGTGTGTGTGTGTGTGTGTGTGTGTGTGTGTGTGTGTGTGTAAATAACTGTGTAGTTGGACTTAAGTCGTGTTATGGATATAATCATTCATTGAATTATGTGGTAGCTATGCATGAATATAGCCTACACATTTTCCCATATAATATATTCTATTATTAACGTGTCATCAATTTGTATACGAATAAAATCTGTCCTGAGTAACTGACTAGATACATGTTCGTGTTCGCTCATCCCATAGACTACAATGGGTAATTGCTGTGCAATGTGCTATCCTGTCTCTGGGATGGTTCATATAAAATATCTCTTGATGCTAATCGGAAAGAGTAGCCCACGTGGCACCAGCAGGTTTCCTTTCTCACTATTAGAATGGTCCCTAACCATACGTGACGACATATAATTACTCACTCTCTCTCTCTCTCTCTCTCTCTCTCTCTCTCTCTCTCTCTCTCTCTCTCTCTCTCTCTCTCTCTCTCTCTCTCTCTCTCTCTCTCTCTCTCTCTCTCTCTCTCTCTCTCTCTCGAACAGAAAATCGCAGCTTGTCATTTAGTCAAATTAATGTACACAACGCGCTTAACTTACGTCAGCTATGCATTCGTTGACATTAAATATTCAGTGGTTGTCACGGGGATTCTATAATTCCCGTAACTGAATAAAACACGATTATCAAAATATCTCTCCTAACTGTATATCTATTAGATCTCTCTGTAACAGGCTGTTAAACCCTAGTATGGCTCGTCTAGGTATAATCAGAGATACGATCTTATATAAGTATATATTATTATAGCACGTTAGTTCTCTAGAAAACACAACAAAAACACAATACACTTTGGAATCTGTTTTAATCTACGCTGACAAATGTACAGCCGTAGTAGTAAATTAATAACAGCAATAATAACAACCCAGAACTGATCACTTAATTAGTTAATCTCTAGGTGTCTAGTTACACAATATGCGAATCACTTCACCGTTACACCACACCCACACGTGTGATAATTGAGAAACGCTTACATGAGAAGTTAATTAATAAGGGAATTACAACACCATTCCTAACTGGTTAATTTTTAATTAACCCTTACTACTCGTTCAGTAACGTGTGATAATTGAGAAACGCTTCTTGGGGAACTTAATTAATAAAGGAATTACAGCTCTATTCCTAACGGGTTAATTTTTAATTAACCCTTAACTACTCTTTCAGTAATCTGTAACACAAAATTAATACTGGTACCTATCACAATAAAGACAATAACCTACAGTTTACCTAGGGTCTTCTAGGATGACTGGCTAAGCTTTATATTACCAAATACTCATATAATGTTAGAACAAAAAGTCTACGATATACTTCGTCAGATGACCGAAGACACTGTCTAAAGAATATTGGTATAATACAGTATTAAAATATTTAAAGTCACATCAATCACATCAAGGTTATACACAGAGCAGAAATGATATTTACCAAAGTCCAAACGGACTAACGTTCCCAGGAAGCTTCCTAATTCGTTCTCCCAGATATCTCTAAATCCTAGCTATTTATTCCAAAATCAGAAATTCGCCTGGGGGTACAAGGCGGTACCTCCCCCTATCATCCTCTACTAGCGTCGGTATATTTCTCTCTGACGATCAGACTTACTGACGCCATCGTCGCCAAAATCACGGTTGTAAAACCCGCACTCGCAGAGGTATTACGTAACTACTCGCCACATGGCCTCCACAGCGGGACTAAGTGCATATTGGAATGTCCGATCGTGCGAAGTATTATGTAACAAGTTGCCCACCTGGGCTACGGGCAATAAACTGCACACGGCCCTCTAAACACAATTAAAATCGCCACAGGCGAAACAAATTTAAGAGCATGTACCGTGACAGTGGTATATACACCGATCTCTTTACGACTTGACAGGCAGTACGTGGCATTAGTCATATGTACGGGTGGAAAACCTCGACATGTTAAAACACTTTTGTTAAACTTCAGGTCACTCGTGAGCTTCATTGTTAGCGGAAATCGACTTTTAAAGTATTTGTCAAGGCCTAGATACACAAAGAAATAACATCTGTATCGGTAAGTAAATATTACGATTTAGGGTCGTCTCGGTGGTGTAGTGGTTAAGGTATCAATAAGTAAATATTACGATTTAGGGTCGTCTCGGTGGTGTAGTGGTTAAGGTATCAGTAAGTAAATATTACGATTTAGGGTCGTCTCGGTGGTGTAGTGGTTAAGGTATCGGACTGGAAGCTGGTAGGTTCTGGGTTCGTATCCCACCTGAAGCAACAAGGTATTTTCCAACCCATGTACCGTTGTAAACGGAATGCAAGTCCGTAGGAACAGTTATTTGCCCAGACTTAATCTCCTAGGAATGTAGGTCCTAGGTCTAATATACCTAGGAATGCAAGTCCTAGGACTTACGTTCCTTAGGAATACTGGTCTGACTACCAGGATATGAAGTCCGGGTCGGACTTGCATTCCTGGACATTCAAAATTTAAGTCCGGTAGTACACATACAAATTAAATTATAATGTAAACAAAACGAAAAGCAGTTTCCTTTCTGGTTTATTTACTAGTAGTTAAAGTTACATTATCTGGTTACCATATTATAACATCATGTACAAATGTGAAATACAAGCTCAAATGCACTTTTAAAAAAGTCGTATGTGTTCGCAATGAACGGATATCGTCAAACATATTCGCTTGATTCGTCGCCTGTGCCGCCATAGCTCGGCAAAGCACAAACGACAGCCTGTTGTCAGTTTCAGTTAACACGTGCGTTTGCCGATTTCAAATTGTAGGGTTCGTCTCAAAAAATTAAATGAGAAATCTTGCGCTGTAGTTAAAACCGGTTTGATCTTGACAACGTATTATCGACAGTCGTACCTTCCTATTTGAGAATTGATATTTTATAAAGTGTTAGTAGAATTTCAAAGTTTAATTTGTATACTAGTAACACATTAATCATGTATATATTTTTAAAATAAAATATACTAAAGTAGACAATAAACGTGTTCACTTCTTAATTTTACGTGTTAAAATCGACAAATTCAAATAAATATTATTTCGTTTGGAAAGGGTAAAGTTGGGGGGGGGGGGGGACGTGTGTGGTGGCGTTTAACGACATCAAAGATAAAGCATATTGATTTAATAATCATCCGACCCCATACAACCGTAAATAAAATGTGTTGAGTGCGTCGTTAAATAAAACATATCCTATCCTTCCTGCTGTTGGATGTTTAACATTTGGTAATTTTGACATATAGTCTTAGAGAGGAATCGGGTGCATGTGCGAGGGAGGGTATCGATCCTAGACTGACCGCGCATTTCCAAAAAACATCTTTTTAGGTCTAAGTAATGAATAAAAATAAGATATAGTCTTGAAAAATGTTACGTATATCGAACACAGTACCCTCTTTCTCTACCCCTAGAGCGTTACGTAATTAGTAACACCCCCTTACATGTAACGCGTATGACAACAGCTGGCCACTGTCAAAATTTAAAGGCAAATCCCCCACTCACCGACCCCTGGAAAGGCGTTGTACCATACCTCTATGGATATAAATATGTTTTGAAGATATGAGACGACCCCTCAATCAAGACAGTTAAATTTGTTCAAAAATTGCCAAATCTCACGTGATCTCTTGTTGGGGAATTTTATATTTGTGATAAGCCAACGAAAACCGAGATCGGTATGAGCCCGTCAAAAGTGTTCCACTTTCAAAATCATGGCTTTGTTTTTGACCTGGATAAGCCAGCGTAGTGAAACCAATGCGGAGTGCGGCGTCATATATGCACCAAACATAATTGGATTTTCTGTTCTTTATGCTTAAATAATAAAAATATTCCAGGGAATGTAGTTTTAACTTAGGATACTGGTGCCTCTCTTTATTTAAATATTTTCTATTTATTCCAGTATTTTCCATTTATATCATTGTTCAAGAGTATATATACATTTTGTTGACCTTATTACATGAGCAGAACCAAGGTTTGTTTTTATTGCGTGTTGTTCCAACTAATAAATGCTTCAACATTTAAAAGTAATATTTGAAAATTCGAAAACATTTTCCATAATTCGAAGCATGTTACATGTATTCGTACTCGCAAATATGCGAGATGTCAGACTCTGGGCTCTTTACTATTTTAGCATTCGCTCGATGCGCCGTTGGTGTGGCATCGACCCCCGTCGGTGGGCCCATTGGGCTATTTCTCGTTCCAGCCAGTGCACCACGACTGGTATTACAAAGGCTGTGATATGTACTACCCTGTCTGTGGGATGGTGCATATAAAAGTTCCCTTGCTGCTAATCGGAAAGAGTAGCCCATGAAGTGGCGACAGCGGGTTTCCTCTCTCAATATCTGTGTGGTCCTTAACCATATGTCTGACGTCATATAACCGTAAATAAAATGTGTTGAGTGCGGTAAAACTCCACCCACTCCCCCCCCCCCCCCCCCCCCCAGAAACCACCAAATCTGCGCTACAGGCTGGAAACCCCCAACTCATAATAGAAGAGGTTAACATTTGGACTAACGGTTATCTGCTCATTGCAGCAGACACAACCGTCAACAACTGGATTTATATCTTAGGTCGCCATCATAAACTCTAAGCGTACGACATAAAACCCTCTAAATGCCATCACTGTCAACAATGGGTTTATGGGACCAATAAATGCAGGCAACACAGGGAGCTCCCAACATGTCACAGATGCGGCCAAAACACCCTAGAAGCTCCCTAAACTCCCCATGTACGCGACCCATCCAGTGCCCCAACTGCCTCAGCCAGCACATGGCCCACGACAGTCGCTGCCATCATTTTCAAAAGGCACTAAGGCAACTCAATAACATTAAGAAAACCCAAACCAAATAAACCAAGTAGCTTATAAACCAAAGCCAGTCTCAACAACCATCTCGTACGCCGAAATGGTTAAAAATAAGGAACAAAGCCAAGTTAGTGAACTAACCAAAATAATAGAAAAACTAGCAAGAGAAATATCCGAAATTAAAAACAACATCAACTGGGCAAACAACTAAAGGGGAAAAAATAATAACAATAATAATAACTAACTACGGGACCAGATAATGGGAGACAAGTCTCCACACGCCCCCAAAATTAATAATAAACCAGACAAAAAAGGCCTTAGCGTTCTCCACTGGAACGCTAAAGGTCTCCACTCAATGGGACATGGTGCCGAACTCATACAACTTATTAGCACCAATAACAACAAGCCAGATATCATATGCCTACAAGAAACTTGGCTAGGAACCGGCTCCAAAAAAACAAAAACAAAAAAACCTAAAACCTTCAGAATCCCAGGTTACACAACCTACTATAAACATAGAGAGAATAGCACCAGAGGTGGACTAGCCACACTAATTAAAACTACTATACCACATAGCGAAATCAAATACGAGTCAATAAATGTCAATCTAGAAGTCCTAGGACTTACTATACTAAACAGTAAAATGCCTATAGACGTTATCAACGTATATAGCCCACCAGGAACAGCTCATAAACAACTAACGATAAATGACTACAATAAACTTATAAAACCAAACCATAACTTAATACTAATAGGGGACTTCAACAGTCACAACCCACTGTGGGGTGGTCAACACTCCGACGCACAGGGAGACATACTGGAAGAATTCATTAACATACACAATCTAGTATGTCTCAACGATGGCAGTAATACCTTCTACTATGATCAATCGCCAAGCTCATCTGCCATCGACCTCACTGTAACTTCTAACAACATAGGAGCAAACGCCCAGTGGGAAATACTCAATGCCCTCAGTAGTGACCACCTCCCCATCTTAATTAACTATAAAAGCAATGTAGAATACGCTGAAGTAGAAAAATTTAGACCTAAATTCAAATTTAGTAAAGCCAACTGGGTAGGTTTTACAAGCGACTGTAGCAAAATTAAACTAGAAGACAACATAACCACTGACGACGCCACTAATAAACTCACCAACGAAATAATTAAAATAGCGAAAAAAAATATACCCAAAACTAAACAGCCCGGTAAAAATAAACCTGTTAGTTGGTGGACGGACGAAATTAAAACAAAGTGCGGCTTCAGAAACAGGATGCGGAAACTCTTTAAAAAAACAGGTAACCAAGAATACCACTCTAAATATAAAATAGTGAAAAATGAAATAGGTAAATTAATTATTGAAGCTAAACAGGCCAGCTGGCAAACATTCTGTGGTGAAATAAATAATAGAACATCAATTAGAGAAATGTGGAAAAACGTTCAAGCTATTCAAGGACACCGCGCGACCACCACAGTCCTTCAAAAACATAAAACAGCAACCACTAACAAACAAAAAGCCGACCTCTTAAGTAAAACCTTTAGTAAAAATAGCAGTAACGAAAATTTCCCTAAACAATTCCTTGACAAACTCAAGAAAGATAACTCCTTACCAAAAACTAGTACTAGTACGGCCAACCATCCTAACACCGATAACCTAGATTTTAATAAACCACTAACATTGTTAACTAAAAACCGCTCTTAAAGCCAAAAAAAGTACCGCTACTGGACCCGACCAAATTAGCTATACCTTGCTTAAACACATGCCGGATGTAGCCCTAGGGGTAGTGTTATCGCTCTTTAATCGAATCTGGAGGGAGGGCCAAATGCCCGCTGCGTGGAAACATGCAGAATGCTTTAGCCTCCCTAAAGCGGGAAAAGACCACACCCTCCCAGGGAGTTACAGACCGATAACACTTACGTCCCACATGTGTAAAACGCTGGAAACCATTATCAATAAAAGATTAAACAACTACCTATTTGAAAATAACCTAATTACAAATGTACAAAGTGGGTTCAGAGCCAAACATTCAACAATAGACCAAATAGTCAGACTTCAAAACAGCATAAACGATGCCTTCCGCAAATCTAATAAAGTACTAGCAATATTCATAGATATTGAAAAAGCATTTGATATGGTATGGAGGCAAGGCCTACTTAACAAACTAGAAACTAACGGAATTAAAGGAAACATGTTTAACTTCATCAATAATTTTATCCATAATAGATCAATCTCAGTCAGAGTAAACGGCCATTACTCAGATAAAACAGAAATAATTAATGTAATTCCACAAGGCTCGGTCCTATCACCAACCTTATTTAATATATTTATTAATGACATAAACAAAGCACTTAATACTAAAAGCAAAGTTAAATCAACTACTCCGCTAAACACAGCACTGTTTGCCGATGACTTCGCCATTTGGCGCACAGGCAGAGTGATCAAAAATCTATTTACCCTAATGCAAAATGATATGAATAAACTAAATAAATGGGCCCTGGACTGGGGCATTAAACTATCAGAAACTAAAACAGGCTGTATGCTATTTAATAAAGTCAACTCACCAGATAACTTCAAATAATAAACCAATTCCAAGAGTCACAAAATTTAAATTCCTAGGAGTCACCTTTGACTCAAAACTAACCTTTAACGACCATATAAATGATATCATTAAACAAGCTAAAAGTACCCTAAACCTGCTAAGAGCAATTTCAGGCACCAGCTGGGGAGCGCAAACGGAAGCAATGCTTATGGTTTACAAAGCATGTATACTCTCCAAAATAGACTATGGAGCCCAAGCCTACAGCTGCGCCTCCCCAAAGCTTCTGCAAAAACTCGATATTATCCAAAACCAAGCCCTCAGAACGATAGCTAAAGTCCCAACTAATACTAGCGGCCAAAGCCTAGAAGTAGAATTCAACATTATGCCGCTTAAATACCGCCGCAACCTCCAACATCTCAGCTATCACCTTAAAATCCATTCGCTTAACCTAGATCACCCAGTACAGGAACTTACTCCCATAATAGCTAAACCAGGAATAGAATTTAAAACAAATAAAAAGCTCAACAACTCCTTTGCCACTAGGGCTAGTAAACTTGAAATAGAAGTAGGTATCGATAGTACACCGGTGGCACTATACCACCCCAACCAGCCAGTGGACTGCCACACGCCATATCTAATCAAAAAAGCTACCGATGAAACCCCCTTTCCACCATTTAAAAAAGTCCTGTTTGAAGCCGCAGCCAACGATAACTATCCTGAGCACGTCCATATCTACACGGACGGCTCAAAAAACCCAGATAACGGCAGAGTTGGCTTCGCAATAGTTGAGGAAAATATATCTAAACACTCTAAATTAGTTAAATACGCCAGGTTATCAGATAATCTATCAGTCTATACAGCAGAACTAACAGCCATCTATGAAGCACTAATCTGGATTAAAAATAAACAGTACCCTAAAAGCGTTATCTTCTCAGACAGCCTTAGCTACATCCAATCTCTCCAAACCAACAAATCCACTAGACCAGATATCCTAGCAGCTATCCATAATAAACTTCAGGAACTAAACCAACTTAACCTAACAGTAGTATTCGAATGGGTCCCAGCTCATGTAGGGATAATTGGCAATGAAATAGCAGACTATGGAGCCAAAACTGCACTCTCAATCACTAGTACAATTACTGCACTACCATTAGGAATAACAGAGCTAATGTCAAAAGCTAAAAAAACATTACATTAATCAATGGCAAGCAAACTGGGACCTTACACACAATACATGGCACTATAACATCAAGCCACTAGTCAACTCCAGACCTAAACACTTAAACACTCATGTGGATAAGCTAATCACAAAATTACGCTTAGGTAAATCTTCACAGCTCAACAGCTGCTCCTTTACCAAACCAAATCCTGAATGCGAATATGGCACCCGGGAAGATATGAAACACTATCTCCTGGATTGCACGCTACACAACATTCAGAGAAAACTAATGTTAGAATCAATAATCGAAGCCAACCATAATAAACAAATCACGCCTAACTTCCTACTTAACCCGGATAAATATCTAAAACATAAAACCTTCAAAGCAGTTTATCAATTCGCCCAGTCCACCAAACGAAAGCTATAAATATGCACCACCCGACTTACGCTACGCTTCTCGCCTGTGACTCCCCGAAGGAAGAGCGACCTTGTGCATTCGACCACGAACATTCACTCCAACCCGGGGAGAGAACGGCGCAACGACAAAAGTGCACCACCCCACCCGCCTGCCACCGATTCAATCGGGCTGCTAGTGCTCCCTTGCACCTGCCAGTGCAGGCGGTCCCCTCCCCCCCCCCCCCCCCCCCTTTCCCGTCATGGACGGCTCCTGTGCCCACGACAGGCGTGCGCTACAACAGCTGGTTCTGAATGTGCACGTAAAACCCTATGACCTGACCTGACCTGACACAATGTATTATATTTTTTGTTATTGATGTTCATATTTGGAATTGTAGACCTAATTGAAACTATTTGTTTAGACTATACAGTTGTTCACTGTAAGGTCAGACTCTCTATATCCAATATGTTTGCAGTAGTGTCCTGATGTTTGTAGCCATTATTGTTCATTGCTTTCGTAATATATATGTATTCGTACGTATGAAATCTGTTTTGAGCTACTACAAACATTAAGCCGACAACAAACACTTACACAAACACAAATAAGCTGATTAAGTAAACTAGTCTTGGAGTGGCAGTCCTCTTGTGGCGGTGCAAGAGAAGAAATCTCCAGTAAAGGATCTCCTCGGGAGAGGCCGTCTTCTTATAGACGAGGCACTAGATAGAGATTCATAGAATCAACCACTATTTTGTCAAATGCCCATTCGACTCGGCCCTGATCATGTATTATTGTTCTGTCATTGAGATTATTTGAAGGTTACAGATACTTATATTCTAAACCGGAAATCATCAAAATGTGAATGTGTGTGTGTGTGTGTGTGTGTGTGTGTGTGTGTTATGAAAAAATGTGTATGTATACATATAACAATAAGTATCACCAAGGCTGATTTAGTGTATGGCTTGTTTTTATAATTAAAAACAATTTCTCTTTTTTTATACTTCTTCTTGCCATGCATATTTCAAAAGTTGTCAACATCAGATCAAAAAATTCAAATTAACAGCTCAAACTAGATTTTGCTTTCAATAATGTTGGACATGTTGTACAAACATTAATGTTCTAAAGCAAGAAAATGTAATTAATATCAAGTTTTATCATTAAAAGGTTTGTTAGCAGAAGTCATGACTCATTTCTTAATGAAGTATAATGATGAAGAAAACACTTTACAATATATACCTAGCTGTGGTATAAAGTGTTCATTAAGATTATACTGATGAAATGTATGAAATTTTATTTCTATCCAACACCAAAACTAAAGTGCATATAGAAGATAAAGGGTTAATCAGAGAAATAAGTTAATCTAGATTTCAAACAGTTTTCTTGGTTACGAAAATATATTGGTTAATCAAAGTTCCCTTATATACTTTTGATGGAATGTTGCATTGATTCTGCTAAGTTGGCATCATTGATTTCTATCAATGTCCGACATCAAAACTATTTATACTTCACTAAGTGAAAATTGGTTAATTAAGGGATTGGTTAACCATGGCATTAATGGAGCTCCTTCTGCCTCGTACAAAACTTTATTACTTCACTTCCTAATGTGAATGACCTGAAAGGAATACAATGGCAAAGTTTCAAATTCCATAACTACCAGTGTGATCTTTTTATGGACATATCTCAATAACTCGTTCCAACCTGTGCCTTCGTGAGTCGGTGTTTTCTGCTTGTATATATCCTGACCCTGTGTATACGAATGCATGTGTTGAACTTGTCTATGAATCTTTGTTACCTTTTTGTTTTGTTTTTTTCTTTTGGGGGTGGGGGGGGGGGGGGGGGGTTGGGGCGGGTTGTCCGTTTCTCGATTTATCGATGTAAAGCAGCGACTCAGGGCTCCCAACCCAGCCTATCCTATCCTATCTGATCTGGGACAATATATATAGATATTCATACATCAATACATAATAATATACGTACGTACGTACATGCTTGCATTGCTTACTTTCTAATTTTCTTCTTATCTTACTTATTTATCTTAAATGTCTTATTTTACACACTAATTCTCTAGCTGGGAGGTAAATTCTTCTTTTTTTACAGTTTCATTCTACACGTTGAATGTTTCCATTTCGTCAGACTGTGGCCATTTTCCTGATGGTTACAAATGTGATGCTGGTCTCTGTCGTGGTGTATAAAACATCACAGTTGTACACGAAACCATACTCTGCCATCTTCAGTAACTCGGTGATCTGTCACAAGGCCACGTGTAAACCAGGTGAGACGTGCTGTGACGTCACTGCAACCAACAAAACCGTCAATGGTTCTTTGTATTGCTGTTACGATCACTACGGGAAACGTATTCCTAGTATTATGATAAAGGTAAATCTATTTTGTCAAAACTAACATTTATAGATACGATTCAATTATTCAAGATGCATTTCCATTTGAGAACATATTGAACTACTTTGTGGTTTTGCGAACCCACGAATAATGATAACGAACACTGGTCGAAAACAGATAATCTTCTTTAATGAAAAATGGCACTGAGCGCGTTCGGTTTGATCGACAGTTTTCGGAAATATAGATGTTCACATTAGCATAAAGGGGTCCTTAGCTCAAGCATGCAATGATGCTATATAGGAACTCCCCACTTTTCATTGAAAACAAAAGTGTGATGCAAATAATAAAAAGGGTTACTGTTATTAAATGAAATATACTTGGAACATTTCATATGATGATTTGTTTATGAAACATATTGGGGTTTGCCTTCAAAAGAATGTAATGTCCAGTAAAGGATCTGATCGGGAGTGACTGTCCTCCTGTAGACATACACATGGAATCAACCACAAATTTGACAAATGCCTATTCGACTCTGAATTGTGCAGAGATGACGGTTTTGTCGTTCAAATTTCACAAGTATTACAAGAAAAACAGATACTGAATAGGTAAAATATGTAGGGTGTATCCTAGTAAACACGACGTTAATAGCATCTAATTAAGGAATGTGCTGACTTATCGATAATCATTCCTTTCATTTTATACTAGACGTTATTTGTTACAAGACTAAGACTCTACACCATATACACTTCATGCTTCTGACATTATTAGATGACAATTGAATTGTTGTAATGGTATATTTTCAGCACCTGGAAGATAACTATGAACGAGATGTAAAAAATGGCAAGTTACATCAGCTGTTAACATACACATATATACAGACAAACACATACACACGCATGAACGTATGCATGCATACACGCGCACTCGTGCATACATATACAGACAGAGAGAGGGAAGGAGAGAGAAACAGACGTACGGGGAGAGAGCGAGACGGAAAGGGTGACAGACAGATCGAGACACAGAGATGGAGAGAGACCGATACAGACAACGAAACAGATTCAAATGGACAGCGAGTGACACAGAGATAGACAAAGTGAAACAGAGAGAGGCAGAGAGAGACACAGAAAGAGACAGACAGAGCATGAGATAGCAAAACTGATACAACACTGTGTGTCTATGCGTGTGTCTGTGTGTGTGTGTGTGTGTATGTATGTGTATGCCTGTGCGTTTCTGTGTGCGTGTGTATATATATATATATATATATATATATATATATATATATATATATGTGTGTGTGTGTGTATGTATGTATGTGTACGTGTGTGCGCGCGCGCGTGTGTGTACGTGTCCGTGTATGTATGTATGTGTGTGTGCGCGCGTGTATGCATGTCTGTGCGTGCATGTGTGTGTGCGTGTTTGTGTGTGTGCGCGCGTGCGTGTTTTATGTCTTGTTATAAAAATATTATAAACCACGTATTGCACTTAGTTCATGTTATTTCAGATGACCATCTCCAGAGGGTGAGGAAAGTTGCTGTTGTTGTAAACGAAGACAAAACTCAACAGAAACCCGCTGCTCATCTGCAGATGGACCCTGATGCACAGTGTGACAAAGGTGAGATTAAAACAAATACAACATAGTCTCGGTCGCTTTCAGACTGTTGTCACAACAATCTTGTTACATTCTGTATAAAAAGCTGCAATAACTAGTTACGTACAACGTACAAAAAACGAAGCGAAGTTAAAAGATACTAATAAATATCAATAATAAACAAGATATTTAGTTTTACGAAATATGTTATTTGGATAAGAACTATTTTGTTTGGCATATAAATATAGGCAACAATGTGGTCAATGCGTATGGATCTACTATTCTGTAAAACGGTAAAGTTATTAAATAAAACGGTTCACTTCATTTATTTTACGTATTGTAATGAAATGTACTTTTCGGGTCCCAATATGGGGACCACGGGTTCAGCTACCCCTTTCGGTTGTAGATTTTTGCTGGTACTAAGAGTATTAATACTTCTCTAGAAGGCTGAAATTACTATAAACCAGACCGACTTGGCTAGCACAGAAAACCCAAACTAACAAATAAACAGATTACATATCTATTCAAGGGAGTACAAACAAATAACAAATATGTATGGTAGTCCTCTAAGATCCATATATGAATTGACTACCACTAAATAAATAAATTTACACCCACATATCCATACAAATAAATATTTATATTTAGGGACGTGTATGAATGTGTCGTGGATAATCCCGACAGAATATTTGCAAAATTAAATTTACATCTGCAGGACAGCACACACCAAATAATTAGGCTCTACACCTTACACGATTACCCATCCATGCCGGTGTAAACGAACTCCGTTAAATCATATATATTGACAGCCCCCTTCAAAGCTATTTTCAACCAAAACACCCTATTAAAGCAGTCGTTAATCCATATAATTAAAACTCACTTATTCGGAATGAGGTTACAAACCATCGACAATGACGAAAAAAAAGAAGAAATGTTTTATTTAACGACACACTCAACACATTTTATTTACGGTTATATGGCGTCAGACATATGGTTAAGGACCACACAGATTTTGAGAGGAAACCCGCTGTCGCCACTATATGGGCTACTCTTCCGATTAGCTGCAAGGGATCTTTTATTTGCGCTTCCCACAGGCAGGATAGCACAAATCATGGCCTTTGTTGAACCAGTTATGGATCACTGGTCGGTGCAAGTGGTTTGCACCTACCCATTGAGCCTTGCGGAGCACTCACTCAGGGTTTGAAGTCGGCATCTGGATTAAAAAGCCCATGCCTTGACTGGGATCCGAACCCAGTACCTACCAGCCTGTAGACCGATGGCCCGACAATGACGAAAGAAAGAAATGTTCTATTTAACGACGCACTCAACACATTTTATTTACGGTTATATGGCGTCAGACATATGGTTAAGGACCACACAGATTTTGAGAGGAAACCCGCTGTCGCCACTAGATGGGCTACTCTTCCGATTAGCAGCAAGGGATCTTTTATTTGCGCTTCCCACAGGCAGGATAGCACAAACCATGGCCTTTGTTGAACCAGTTATGGATCACTGGTCGGTGCAAGTGGTTTACACCTACCCTTTGAGCCTTGCGGAGAACTCACTCAGGGTTTGAAGTCGGCATCTGGATTAAAAATCCCATGCCTTGACTGGGATCCGAACCCAGTACCTACCAGCCTGTAGACCGATGGCCCGACAATGACGAAGACCGCTTATTAAAATCAACGAGATCCTAATTTAATCAGGTTTAATTTATTCAGATGGGTCGTCCGTTCTCTAACTCAACCAAAACGATTAAGCGGACAGTTCGTGCACGGTAAAAATACGGAATTATATATGGGACGATTACACCTTACACGTAACACGGGTCATTGCCTGACTCGCTTTGCGTAGTTAATTTATAATTTTAATAACCGAAAATTATAAGATATACATTGGTTAAACGTATGTATAAATGGGCAGACAGCTAGGAATGGAAGCAAACATGTTTACATATATATATATATATATATATATATATATATATATATATATATATATATATATAACGAAAAACAACACAGCACACAAAAACTAACCTCACAGAAAAACAACCCGAGCACAAGTGGGGATGAATAACGTGCGTCGAAAAATAATCTAATCTGACCAACCTGATTGGTTGATTCAGTCAGGCCACACTCTTGCACGGACTTTCTGCCGACAACATTTAAAACGGTTGCACGACACTTATTGCATTATCCATCGTAGCAATGAGAAAATGACGTCCCTGATATTCATAAGTGAGTAGAGTTAGATCATGCTGTTAATGTAATTAGTAAGCGATATAATCAGAATCTTAACTGAATATAATAAACAAGGAAAATATGAAAAGATAGACAGACTGAAAACCAGGAACGCTACAGTATTATGTAGAATTTTCTGAAATCCCCACAATATATAATTTAATAATATTGGGTGGGGTTTTTTCAGATACACACATCTCAGTTCTCCGGTGGAAATCAAATGGGAAGAGATCGTTTGTGAAAGACGGACTCACTGTCGTTGATGAAGGGATTCGGGTGGAGAAAGAAGGGAACTATTTCATATACAGCAATGTCGTGTTTTACGGTAACCAGACTAAGGAACTCGATTTCGCCAGACTTTGTCATTACCTGTACAAACGCGTTCCCACAACAAGAAGGTCCAAATTCCAACAGCTGTCGTCCAATCCCCAGTCGACGTGTAAAATCCGACAAGGGAAGCCCACCTTCGCGACATCCTACATCGGCGCTGTCTACCATCTTGATGCCGGGGCCACGGTGATGGTGAAGACGTCGTCGGTGGAGAGACTTGTCAAACAGCCACAGTCGACCTACTTCGGAATTTACATGATTTAATAGTCTGAGAGTGGTCAGTCATGGGTCGATCGCCGTCGGTGGGCCCATTGGCTATTTCCTGTCTGTGGGATGGTGCATATCAACGATCCTTTGCTTGTAATCAAAAAGAATAGCACATGAAGTGGCGACAGCGGGTTTCCTCTCTCAATATATGTGTGGTCCTTAACCATATGTCTGACGCCATATAACCGCAAATAAAATGTGTTGAGTGCGTCGTTAACTAAAACATTTCCTTCTTTCCTTCCTAACCAGAATTACTCGATATTTACACCTGACAGTAACTCAAATGAGAGAGAGAGAGAGAGAGAGAGAGAGAGAGAGAGAGAGAGAGAGAGAGAGAGAGAGAATGAGAGAGAGAGAGAGATAGTATACTATCTAAAATGTCTACCATTACTGTATTAAGTTGTAATTCATATATGTTAATATTATTTAACGACTGAACAGAGGACTTGGTAATGCTTATAAGCTTTTGAAGACGAAAATAATTTTATTTCAGACTGATATATTTAAAATGTATATTTATTATATGTCATGTAATATTGAAATTTTTAACAGTGTATTAACATTTATTACCCACATGCTCTACAATAAACGGTTTTTTAAATAGTGTTGTACTATTTTCTATTCCATTCTGGTACTGGGGATGTTTCAAACGTTAAGAAGAGAAACAATCAAACAATTGCTAGCTTAAATATTCTTTCCCTAAACAGGTGGGTTGGTTTTCGTGGTGCGAAAACACTCCATGCTCAAGCAAATTGTCGTTTTTATTTTCCGGTTGGAGCATATAATAATTATGACTATATGAATGAATGAATGAATGAATGAATGAATGTTTAACGACACCCCAGCACGAAAATTACATCGGCTATTGGGTGTCAAAACATTAAATGATGAACCACATCAATATAAAAATCCAAGAGTCAAATAAAAACACAGTGTAAAGAACTGTGCAAAAATACAAATATCACAAATACGTAATAATAAAATTTAGAGTAAAAGTCAGTATCGCGTAAAAATTGTAATACAAATTCTGGATGGAATCGAAGTGATTGCATCACATTTGTTTATCCAAATATATCTTTTCGAGTTTCTTTGAGATGAGGACACTCCACCAAAATGTGGAGTACCGTCAGAGTACATTGATACCGCGGCTCACACTGAGGTGGAGGATCTTCCTTCAAAATAAATGGATAGGTCAAGTAAGTATGACCGATGCGAGCACGACATAAGACTATTTCATCCTCACTGAACTGTCTATAGGAGGACTGCCACTCTCCCAAGACTGGCTTGATAGCATGAAGCTTGTTCGCAATCGCACCATCCCGGTCATGTTGCCAAGTTGAAAAGATAAATTGGTTGATACCATGTTTAAAATCGGTATACGGTACACCAACCCTGTCATAAGGCAAATCCAAAATAAATCTGAACTATAAATATTCATATGTGAAAAATTGCAATATCTTTATTTAATGTATTTCTTAAGTACATACATGTCTTTCATTTTCACATTATAAATGTACCAAATCGTCATGTTTATGTATTACATTTATACTTTTGGTTTACAACTGTCACACTGAAAGCATTTGGCCAATAAATGTATTTAGTCAAATATGAGGTAAAATCTAGACTGAAAATGATTTATGCTCATTAAATCTTTTTTGCAATTTATTTATTTTATTTTTGGCTTCAATCAGTCTTGTTTATAATAGCAATGTATATGCAAGTTTAAGATTCTGTGTGCGCTATGAAAGAAACAATCTTAAAATTGGTGGCAAGAATTAAAAAAATTATGTCCCTTGGTATAAAAATCCGGGTCATTTATTATTACAATAATAAATCAATTCTTTTATTTACGGTGGTTTAGGTTTATCTTAATGACATAAATCTGTTCTTTTAAATATTGCACATAATAACATATACATATAAATGATGTTGATGGTTGATAAAGGGTTACAAATTGATAACCTATATTTGGGAAAATAATTTCACATTTTTGAGTCTAGTAAATTAATTTATTCATCATTCTAGTTTACGAACACTACCGATTTCTGACGATTAATTCAGTCGTTATTGTTCGTAAAGCCGGAATAGTATTGGAAAGTTGAAGCCATTCCTATAGTCATACAATGAGGTTGGAGACCAGTGTCGGTTTGAATCTCTATGCATAGATCGAGGTAGGAGGCTGATTTATTACATTCAAATGGGGTTTTGTTTTAAATATTTTGTATCCTGTATATTATTTTTTACTTTTTGTATGTTGAATACCATTTTTTTTATCAGTCGGTGTTAATCCTGAAACGTCTTACTATGCATTCACTATGAGAGCAATGGATATAAAAACCAAGATAATGTGTTGTAAATACAGTCGTCTGAACGTGTGCTTGGCACCGGCATCGGTGGTGTCGTGGTTAGGCCATCGGACATAAGGCTGGTACACATGTAGGTACAGGGTTTGCAGCCCGGTACCGGCACCCACCCAGAGCGAGTTTTAACGACTCAATGGGTAGGTGTAATACCACTACATCCTCTTCTCTCTCACTAACTACTAACAACTAACCCACTATCCTGGACAGCGTGCTTGAACCATAATTGGATAGAAGCACGAAAATAATTGAAAAGAAAGAAAACGAAAGTGTGTTTGACGACTGATTAAAATATATTAAGTTAGTGAACTCTCGAGCTGGTGCGTTAGGTATATGCTGAACGACACTGTCTGTGGTATATCTTGCATCAGTGATATCTTGCCTTTAGATCCCCAGACACGATGACATAGCGCTCAATTCGATTCAGTGAGATGAGATCTATATTTATAATCGTTAGCTTATCAAAACAAACAACCAGACCCCCACCTCAGAAAGTCGTGCACGTCTTTGACACCCAGGTCAGCTCCAGTCAAACAAAGAAGTACTGTTATTTCATGTTGTTAGAAACAAGGCCCATAACAACGCGCTTAACAACGTGCTTAAGACAGTCAGGTACGAATTCGTTGACTTCGGTTGTGTTACGTATTCAGTGGTATACAAACATATCTCTTTTTATGACTTGACAGGCATACGTGGCATTAGTCACATGTGCGGGTGGAAATTTTTCAGCATGTGATACACCTTTGTTACACTCCACGTCACTCGTGAGCTTCACTGTTAGCGGGTATCGACTTTTAAACTATTTGTCAAGGCCTAGATACACAAAGAAATAACATCTGTATCGGTAAGTAAACATTACGATTTAGGGTCGTCTCGGTGGTATAGTGTTTAGGGTATCGGACTCGAAGCTGTGTAGGCTCTGGGTTCGTACCCCACCTGAGGCAACAGGGTATTTTCCATCTCAATACCGGCTCCAACCCTGAGTGAGTGCACCGCTAGGGTCAATGGCAATCTAATTAAAATCAGCTCCACTATTACATGTGGATCTAACAGCAGGCTGCTGGAGCTCATGTCCAGTTGACCATTCATTCGACCAATCAAAACATTACTTGCAAAATCATGCCAGTGATTTAAAAAGAATTTGAAAACATTCGGGATTATGCCGAGGGTATACGAAATGATTCGGGTGAATTACGAAGTATTCCGGAAACTAATTTCACTGCCGTGATATAAAATTTTAATGTTGAACTTTCGTTTCAAGACGGAAAAAAATCTATGATAGTATAGCCACAAAATCCATTTATTCTACTTCACAATCCAGAGTTTATTACTCCACTTTTACCACCGTTTTTTTTTTATATATAAAATTCGTTTTAAGACGAAAAAAGAAACCGTGATGGTATAGCCATAAAATCTGTTTATACTAGTATACAATCCAGAGTTTATAACTGCACTCCCCCCCCCCCCCCCCCCCCCCCGTTGAAATAGACCAACAACTTCGCCTATTACATAAATAGTCTCGCCCGATATTTTTAGAATTTGAATGCTCCCGAATAACGCTATAAACGGCGAAGTGTAATTGGTCGATATTTGAATTGTTATTTATAGATGAAATGTCACCTGGACTTTGGAGTCCACGCAATGCTGTTAGATCTACCAGGGTAGACCCAGTAGAGCTAATTTTAATCAGATTGGCTCAATGGATTCACACAATTCCACAGTTCCGATTATGGGTGTTAGACCAGTTGCTGGGGGTGTACATGAAATGTCCCCTAAATAACTCTTAATATTCTTACACCATGTGGGTAGACAGAAATGTGAGGGTAGACTAACTCCTCAAATTTAGGGGGTGGGCAACAAAATTGCTATAAATGTGTAACCAAAGGTCGAAGCACAGCACACGACCCCCCCCCCCCCCCCCCCCCCCTCCCCTCCAATTGTCTCCATTAGATCCCTCTGTGATGATTGAACAAATTTGATAAGTTTTGTATTACACATATTAAGTTCAATTTGAGACAAGTGAATGATCAATAGATAATGTTATTGCCATAGTTCTGTAGAAACTGAGTACATGTTAAAATACGTCTTCAGAATCTTTTCAAATTAAAATATGGAAAATGAAACATTAACATTGTTTGTAAAAACATGATCAACACAACGAAATAATTAAGTATATGCAAATTACATCAAAGTAGGTAAGACTATCAACCACCAGTGTAAATTACAAACAATTACAAAAAATGTTCTTGCAAATTCGGCCATGGTGGTTGTATCTTTCAGCGTCATTTTCTCAGTTATTGCCGGGTTACAGAATATCGACCCTGACTTTTCTGTCTACCCACAGTGTGTACATAAATAATATGAAGAATCATTTAGGAGACCTTTCATGCATTCGGGGACCACATACCCCCCCCCCCCCCACACACACACACACTCACACACACAGCCAAAAGACTAGGTGTCTCTCGAGTGTTTGACCCCATATTATTATAAATACACACGGGTCACTTTCCTAATGCGTGTGTCTATTCTTAACCCATGACGTTAACGAAACGCAGCCGGGGTGCAAGAAGGTCGTGTTTTGTGGCCTCTGATAATCTTGTTTCATCACCTGGAGGAAGCAGCGTAATTACTATTATTATCAACAGTTTGTTGGGTTGTATTTGTTAAGCATTTGTATAATTAATGTGACTGTCTTGGGTTTACAGCCATTGTAAGACGTTTCTGACTAACGTTGGTGCCACACGATACGAGTGCTACGTACAATAATAGCCACGATATCGACAGGACAACATTTCTATTTCATCGGGTTGCTATGCAATCGGCTTTTCTCGTACGCTACATTCATATCGTGTGACCTCCTCATAACAGACTGTTTGACTACTTCTATTATATATTAAATACATTTTCTTGTTTAGATAGATAGAATAGATGTTTAATGACACTCTTCTTACTTAGAATGCCAGTTTTGTTTTGAGACATTTTATTGATCAGAAAAAAGTCAAAAGGATTGCACAATAAGCAGAGCCTATATAAGTGCTCTCCTAAAGAAGATGGACATCAGACAATAATCAGTATTCATAATGATATATAAAACATAATAACATAATGTTCAATGGCATAAAGTATTTAACATTATTAATATTTATTATTATATAGTAATACAAGGTAGAGAGTAGATAGAATAGAAATGGGATAGTCGAGTCGAAAAAATTATAATAGTGATGATCCTATTGTTGGAGCTAAACCTTATATGGGGCAGTAAAAATCAGAATAATAACTAGAATTTCTTACGTTCAGCTATATATTTATGTACTGCTTTAAAAATTAAATAGTTTTCTTCACTTCGTAGGTTTATTGAGCCAGATAATAATAGATATCAAGGTTTCTTAAGGATGCAAATAAATAATATCGTTGTCTGATGAACAGAGGGCAGACATAAAAATAATGGAAATTATCTTCACAGTTATCTTCACATGCACAGCTTGGACTATCAGAAAGATGGCTTAAAAATAAATGATAGTTTAGGTTGCTAGCTTACGAAGCTGACAATGGATGATGTTACATTTACGATTTCCATAAAGATAGAGAGTAGATAAAGAATTGGGATTTCCCTTTTTTATTTTGTTTATAGGTACACAGACATGGTTCATTTTGAGTTCAACTGTCAAGATCATTCCATATTTCTAAAGTATTAGGAATAAAGCTGTTTTATATGAATTAGTATAGCATGTTGGCAGAGTGAATAGAAGTTGAGTTGTGAGTGTGAAACGATTACTGGGATTAACATATGGTAATATTTCATCCATTAGATATTGAGATATTTCGCCTTTAAGTATTTTATGCATTATAATTAATTTACTATTTTTGCAACGTTTATATAATGGTTCCCAACCCAGTTCATGATATAGTTTGTCAGAAGATGTTCCTTTCCTAAGTCCTGTAATGACACGGGCAGCCTTAAGTTGCACTGACTCAATTGTATTGGATTCTTCTGCTGTACAATTATCCCAAATTATATTACCATATTCCAAGATTGGTCTTATAAATGCAACATACAATTTAGTTAGGGAATTTATATTTAATTTATATTTTATCATACGTAGAATGTTAAGTCGTTTACAAGCTTTAGTATATGCATCATTAATATGACCTGTCCATCTACCATTGGAGTTTAAAGCAAGCCCTAGATGTTTGTGGGAGGTTACATTATCAAGAGGAATTCCATTAAGATATAGCTTAGTATCAATATGTGGGTTTCTTGTGAATAACATTGATTTGGTATAGTTATACTTAATTCAACTGCCCCCTATCAAAGGCTTTAGTAATATCACAGAATACAAATCTTAAGTCCTTGCCATTATCTAGGTTTTTCATTATAGTATCATAAATAATTAGTAGTTGATTTGTTGTAGAATCTTTTGATGTGAAACCTGATTGATTATTAGTAAGAATATTATGATAATTAATATAATTATGAAGGTTTTTAAATGTAAATTTTTTCTAAGATTTTGCCAAAGCAATTTGTTACAGATATTGGTCTGTAATTTGAGGGACTCTTAATATCACCTTTACCTTTATATATGGCTGTACCATTGGCACACTTTCAGTCCCGTGGCACACAACCTAGTGAGAGAGATTTGTTAAACATTTTGGTCAGTGGTATTACAAGGAACTGACAAATGGATTTTATTAACTTAGGTGACATAATGTCAGATCCCGGCGCTTTATCGACATAAAGGGTTTTAATCTGGTCAAAAACATTTTGTTCTGAGATTACAATGCTAGATATTTTATATGGGGACAGTGGATTAATATTGGGTAGATGAGGTTCATTTTCGATTCTTGATATGGAGTCAAAATAATCGTTTAGCGCATTTGCTTTACATCTTGGTGATTACCATCGATAACTGGGCTTTATACTTTGTTTTTATTTCCGAATTTGCTAATGGATTTTGCCAGTTTCCACCATTGGATAATAGGGGTTGTTTTATCTATCAGTGCATTTTGTAATTTTGTAAGATAGTTTTGTTTGGCCTCTCTAATCATATTAATTACGATGTTCTCTGAATTGTTTCCATTGTTCTGGATTATTTTTAAGTAGCTTTTTTATGACATCTGTTGCGTTTTCTATTGGCTTGCCTGATATGTTTATTTACACAGGGTTTATCACTGGGACGTACACGAATAATCTTCTGTGGAATATATTTATTGATTGTGTGATTTAGTATGTCATTGATAATTTCGCTACCTACATTAATATCATTTATGTTATCAAGTTTCTGGTTCCAGTCAATTTGTAATAAACGGGTTGTAATTAAATCATAATTAGCATTTTCATAATCTAATATTGTTTCTGTGTAGGACGTTTCACGTAGTGAATTGAAGTGTATATCAATAATTGATGGACAATGATCACTACAAAAGTTTGGCAGCAGCATACTATTCCTAACAAGATCAATGTTATTAAAACAAAAGGGGTATAATATCGTTCATGTGGTAGGGGTGATTATTGTAGGTTCATGTATACTATTTTCAGGTTATATTTTTCAATAGTTCGTGCAAAAGGGTGATTGCGATGTATTTTTAAGAGATCTTCGTTAAGTCACCTACAATGATAATGTTAGAAAAAGTATTTGTACATTTGTCAATTAATGAATCAATTTTGTCCCGGTATGATATTCTGGCATTAGGTGATCTATATACAATGAGAAACTTATTGGTACCAGTATTGATTTCTACACATACTACTTCAAGGTCCATAAAGTCAGGATCTTTAAAGCGTTTGGCAATTAAGTTATTTCGAATATATATCTACCATATTTAGAGGTATCTGAACCAGGGTTGGGATGAATATCTGACAACGTAAAGAGAAGTAATGGCAGTACAGGTAATAAGAATAAGATATTAGAGAATCTAGATGAGTTACTGTTCACCAGGGAATGCTGCACAACAGGATGATTATGGAAGGAACTCATTTTGTAAGATTACTTTATAAGTCTTTCCAGTGACGTTGCAGGACCCTGTGAGCACCAACTTGAATTTTGGTTTAATATAATTTTGGAAATAAAAGGGGGGCTCCAACCAATAGGAAATGCTATAGAAAAAGCAATAATAAAACAATAGTATAGGACAATATGTACAGCATGTACAAAGTGACTTTATATATAACCATTTAATACATGGTATATATCGGTGAAGGGAAATTAATTATAGTTGTTACTGTGAATTTAGCATAAGAAATGGAAATATGCAATCTATAGCGTATCATTGATGCAATGGATAGTAGCATGTGGTACTATGATTCAGAAAATTAGATAAGCAAGTTGTCTCATACATACATACATACATACACACACGCACACGCACACGCACACACACACACACACACACACACACACACACATACAGAAGTAACATATCTAAATATTGTATAAGAGGCTAACTCAAATTATTTGGATGTTAGGCGTGCAGTAGAATAGGCAAACACAAATTATTTACATATCTGGCATATACAAATAAGTCATGTAATTGGAAAACAAGTAATACTGAACTATTTAGGAGCATAAAAAGAATCAGTAATAACAAATATACATGTTTAGTGTTCATCAGATAAGCACAAATCATTAGGTTAGTAATGATACACAGATAAACAGTAATAAAGATAGAGACAGGAAAGTATATCTACAAATATACACAAAAATACATGTAAACACATATACATACAATTAAGCATACATACATGCCATACATAAAAACATATAGCCTGCATGGGCACATGTACAACTGACATACATATATGGTTTGTAAAATAGTTCAGCAAATTAATTACATGCTCCTAATACGCATACAGATTGTTGAGATATGTACATATTCATATATATGTGCATATGCAATGTGAAACATGCATAGGGCAATTAAAGCCACACATTTATATCTATGGTTGAGAACATACATGTACTAGCAAGCTTAACATTTGAAGTAACTTAAATAATGATATGTTTTAATTATCATGTACTCAAAACAAATACATATTCATGCTTACACACATGTACATTACATTAACATTAGAATTAAACAAAGGATACAAATTATATATAAGACTATATATGAATAGACTAGAAACCTTAATTATGATTGGGTATTTTATATATATATATATCAAAACACAAGCCACTTTGCTACAATAAGTAATGTTATTGGCATGCATATGAAGACAAAAGACATTATGGTATAATCAGTGTTATTACATATCTGCAAATAAACATGGTTGACATATTTATACCAATTTACAACAAAACAAATGCATAGATACATTCATGCTCACACACATATACATAACATTGACATTGCAATTACACAATGTATACAATTATATACAACATTATACATAGTTAGACTAGAAACCATAATTATGATTGGGAATCACAAGCCACTAAGCTATGTTATTATCATGCATACCAAGACACACGACATTATTCTATAACAAGTGTTATTAAATATAATAGTATGCAAATAAACATGGTTGACATATTTGTACTAATTTAATACAAAACAAATACATAAATACATGCATGCTCACACACATGTATATAACATTAACAGTGAAATATCACAAAGTATATAGATTATATATAAAATATATATATAAAAATACAAAATTAAGACTAGAAACCATCATGTATATCAACAAACAAGCCACTAACCTACAATAAATTATGTTATTATCATGCATATAATACACACGACATTATGCAAGTGTTATTACACATGATGCTAATCATGGCTGGCATATATGTAGTTATTTACTTCATAAACAGTACAGTATAAGGAGTTAATTGAAATTAACCAAATTAACTAAATGATTTACTATGGTGGCTGGATATGGGGTATATGTTAATAAAGGATCCTGATCACTGTTGGGTACAAAGCATGCAGACGTTGCATTCAGCTGTTGGACAGTTTTGGGGATGGTGTCTTGTGATAACAGTGGAGCTGTTTGTCCATTGTGTTTGCTAAGTGTTGACATTTTAATTTTCGAAAACTTTTCCAAATCAATCTCACTATTTATTTTTAATATTCTCCCATCATTGGATTTCACTAGGAGTTGACCATCGTGGGTCCAGCAACTTTGTACTTTAGATTCTTTGTACAGGTCCCTCACTTTTCTGTGGAGTTGTGATCTATATTTGGTTAGTGCTTCATTTACAAACAATTTATGCTTATTTTTAGGAACAATATTGTATTGCTTTAGAATTTTTTGTTACTAAATGCTAGGGCTCGGTCTCTGTAGCTGGTGAAGCGGATGATTAAATCTCATGGCCTTTGGTTGTATCCAGACTTAGGAGGACCAATTCTATGTGATCGACCAATATGATTCTTAGTTAATTTAGGAGCAGATGCAGGCAAGATATGATCATTTATAACATGAAACACTAATTAGTCTGTATCTTCTCCACTTGTCTCAGGTATACCACACAGTTTCAAACATGTTCGCCGGGAATACTGTTTCAAGTTCGTCAATACGCATCTTAAGTTATTGCACCTCTTCCTTCAACGATACAATATCTAGGCATATTGATTCAATAATGACAGTTTTGAAAGACACATTGTTGAGGATCAAGCTAACAGCTTGTTGAATTTGCTTTTTTCGTCCTTTGATAGGTTTCCCAGTAAATGGTCGAAACTGTTACGTTCACTGGTGTGAGTGGTGGTGGTGTTAGTGGTTGTATGAGTGTCAGAGGAATCCACTCTAATAGATGCAGACTTTTTCTTACCCATTATTTTTATAATCAGTGGGATTATAACCTGGTCGTTCACCTCAAATATATAAGATTATGCAAGTTTATGAAAAATTAACAGCGATGAACAGCGACGAACACTTTGTTGAATCAATTTCCGACATAACAGGTATGTCGGAAATATGTACGTCAGGGATGTTATTGAGTTATATTCGATTTCAATCAGAAGAGGATCGATTCAACACACCTCTTTAATATGTAAGGATATTTGTATGATCATTCGTAATCACTATTACGTATATATGTATATGCATACCATGAATGAATGAATGTTTAACGACACCCCAGCACGAAACATACTTCGGCTATTGGGTGTCAAACTATGGTAAGATAGGCATACCACATTAATGCAGCATATTAAGAGGCTTCTCCTTCACCGATTCGCGAGTAGCTTCTAACCCGACGCCAGTGTCTGTATATCCAATGTGTTTGCGGTCGTGTCCTGATGTTTGTAGCAGTTATTGTTCATTTCTTTGGTAATATATATTTATTCGTACGTATGAAATCTGTTTTGAGCTACTAATAAATTCATTTCGACTTATTGTCGTGCTTATATCCAATTAAGGTTCAATCACGCTGTCTTGGGCACACACACCTCAGCTATCTGGGCTGTCTCTCCAGGACAGTGGGTTAGTTGTTAGTTTGTTAGTGAGAGAGAAGAGGGTGTAGTGACCTTACACCTACTCATTGACACTGAGCCCTTAAAAACATTACTCTGGGTTGGAGTCGGTACCTGGCTGCGAACTCTGTTCCTACCAGCCTGTAGTCCGATGGTTTAACCACTCCGCCACCGAGGCCGGTTTGAGCTACTGCAAACATTAGGCCGACAACAAACACTTACACAAACAGAAATAAGCTGATTAAGTAAACGAGTCTTGGAGTGGCAGTCCTCTTTATTGCGGTGCAAGAAAGAAGAAATCTCCAGTAAAGGATCTCCTCGGAGTGGCCGTCTTCCTATAGACGAGGTAGTAGATAGAGATTCATAGAATCAACCACTATTTTGTCAAATGCCCATTCGACTCGGCCCTGATCATGTATTATTGTTCTGTCATTGAGATTATTTGAAGGTTACAGATACTTATATTCTAAACAGGAAAATAAATTTAATATTTTAATCATCAAAATGTGTGTGTGTGTGTGTGTGTGTGTGTGTGTGTGTGTGTGTGTCCGTGCGTGCGTGTGTTATATGTATCATCAAGGCTGATTTTGGTGTATGGCTTGTTTTTACAATTAAAAACAATTTGTTCTCTTTTTTATACTTCTTCTTCTTGCCATGCATATTTCAAACGTTGTCAACATCAGATCCAAAAATTCAAATTAACAGCTCAAACTAGATTTTGCTTTCAATAATGTTGGACATGTAAAACTAATCCTGTTTAAGCTACTATAAAATACCACAAACACATGTTGTACAAACATTAATGTTCTAAAGTAAGAAAATGTAATTAATATCCAGTTTTATCATTAAAAGCTTTGTTAGCAGGAGTCATCACTCATTTCTTAATGAAGTATAATGATGAAGAAAACACTTTACAATATATATCTAGCTGTGGTATAAAGTGTTCATTAAAATTATACTAATGAAATGTATGAAATTTTATTTCTATCCGACACCAAAACTAAAGTGCATATAGAAGATAAAGGGTTAATCAGAGCAGTAAGTTAGTTAATCTAGATTTCAAACAGTTTTCTTGGTTATGAAAATATATTGGTTAATCAAAGTTCCCTTATATACTTTTGATGGAATGTTGCATTGATTCTGTTAAGTTGGCATCATTGATTTCTATCAATGTTCGACATCAAAACTATTTATACTTCACTAAGTCAAAATTGGTTAATAATTAAGGGATTGGTTAACCATGGCATTAATGCAGCTCCTTCTACCTCCTACAAAACTATATTACTTAACTTCCTAATGTGAATGACCTGAAAGGAATACAATGGCAAAGTTTCAAATTCCATAACTACCAGTGTGATCTTTTTATGGACATATCTCAATAACTCGTTCCAACCTGTGCCTTCATGTGAGTCTGTGTTTTCTGCTTGTATATATCCTGACACTGTGTATACGAATGCATGTGTTGAACTTGTCTATGAGTCTTTTTGTTACCTTTTTTTTTTTTTTTTTTTGGGGGGATGGGGGCGGGGGGGGGGGGGGGGGGGGGGAGCGGTTGTCCGTTTCTTAGAACATGGATTTATCGATGTAAAGCAGTGACTCAGGGCTCCCAACCCAGCCTATCCTATCTGATCTGGGACAATATACATAGATATGCATACATCAATACATACATTATAATAATAATAATAATAATAATAATAATATACGTACGTACTTGCTTGCATTGCTTACTTTCTAATGTTCTTCTTATCTTACTTATTTATCTTAAATGTCTTATTTTCTCACTAATACTCTAGCTGGGAGGTAAATTCTCCTTTTTTTACAGTTTCATTCTACACGCAGAATGTTTCCATTTCGTCAGACTGTGGCCATTTTCCTGATGGTTACAAATGTGATGCTGTTCTCTGTCGTGGTGTATAAAACATCACAGATGTACATGAAACCACATTCTACCATCTTCAGTAACTCGGTGATCTGTCACAAGGCCACGTGTAAACCAGGAGAGACGTGCTGTGACGTCACTGCAACCAACAAAACCGTCAATGGTTCTTTGTATTGCTGTTACGATGACTATGGGAAACCTATTCGTAGTATTATGCGAAAGGTAAATCTATTTTGTCAAAACTGTAACATTTATAGATACGATTCAATTATTCAAGATGCATTTCCATTTGAGAACATATTGAACTACTTTGTGGTTTTGCGAACCCACGAATAATGATAACGAACACTGGTCGAAAACAGATAATCTTCTTTAATGAAAAATGGCACTGACCAATGAGCGCGTTCGGTTTGATCGACAGTTTTCGGAAATATGGATGTTCACATTAGCATAACGGGGGATCCTTAGCTCAAGCATGAAATGATGCTATATATAGGAACTCCCCACTTTTCATTTAAAACAAAAGTAATGCAAATAATAAAAAGGGTTACTGTTATTAAATGAAATATACTTGGAACATTTCATAGGATGATTTGCTTATGAAACATATTGGGGTTTGCCTTCAAAAGAATGTAATGTCCAGTAAAGGATCTGATCGGGAGTGACTGTCCTCCTGTAGACATACACATGGAATGAACCACAAATTTGACAAATGCCTATTTGACTCTGAATTGTGCAGAGATGACGGTTTTGTTATCAGATTTCACGAGTGTGTCAAGAAAACAGATATTGAATAGGTAAAATATGTAGGGTGTATCCTTATAAACACGACGTTAATAGCCTCTAATTAAGGAATGTGCTGACTTACCGGTAAGCAATCCTTTCATTTTATACTAGACGTTATTTGTTACACAGTATGCACTCCATGCTTCTGACATTATTAGATGACAATTGAATTGTTGGAATTGTATATTTTCAGCAACTGGAAGATAACTATGAACGAGATGTAAAAAATGGTAAGTTACATCAGCTGTTAACATACACATATACACAGGCTAACACATACACGCGCATGAACATATGCATGCATACACGCACACCCGTGCATACATATACAGATGGAGAGAGGGAAGGAGAGAGAGACAGATGAACGGGAGAGAGAGCGAGACAGACAGGATGAAAGATAGATTGAGACACAGAAATGGAGAGAGACATATACAGACAACAGAGAGAGAGAGAGAGAGAGAGAGAGAGAGAGAGAGAGAGAGAGAGAGAGAGAGAGAGAGAGAGAGAGAGAGAGAGGGGGGGAGGGAAACACAGATAGTGCATGAGATAGTAAGACTGATACAACACTGTGTGTGTGTGTGTGTCTGTGTGTGTGTGCATGTGTGTGTGTCTGTGTGTGTGCGTGTGCGCGCGTATGTGTATGTGTGTACGCGTGTGTGTTCGTGTGTGTGTGTGTGTGTGCGTCTGTGTATGTTTGTGTGTGTGTTTTACGTCTTCTTGTTTTTTAGTATTATAGACCACGTATTACATTTGGTTCGTAATGTTATTTCAGATGACCATCTCCAGAGGGTGAGGAAAGTTGCTGCTGTTGTAAACGTATTATAGACCACGTATTACACTTAGTTCGTAATGTTATTTCAGATGACCATCTCCAGAGGGTGAGGAAAGTTGCTGCTGTTGTAATCGTATTACAGACCACGTATTACACTTAGTTCATAATGTTATTTCAGACTACCATCTCCTGAGGGTGAGGAAAGTTGCTGCTGTTGTAAACGTATTATAGACCACGTATTACACTTAGTTCGTAATGTTATTTCAGATGACCATCTCCAGAGGGTGAGGAAAGTTGCTGCTGTTGTAAACGTATTATAGACCACGTATTACACTTAGTTCATAATGTTATTTCAGACTACCATCTCCTGAGGGTGAGGAAAGTTGCTGCTGTTGTAAACGTATTATAGACCACGTATTACACTTAGTTCGTAATGTTATTTCAGATGACCATCTCCAGAGGGTGAGGAAAGTTGCTGCTGTTGTAAACGAAGACAAAACTCAACAGAAACCCGCTTCTCATCTTCAGATGGATCCTAATGCACAGTATGATAAAGGTGAGATTTAAAAAATGTAATCTCGTTTGCTTTCAGAAAGTTGTCAGAATATGAATCTAGGCACATTCTGTAAAACAATAACTAGTTATGATCAGCTATGACAAAGGTAAACTTAAAGCGACAGACCCTAGTTGTTGAACACTACACGGCGTCGTTTTCACTATTATATCCGGGTTTTTTTAATTGCTGAAATTAGACTTTACTTAAATGTTAGATTATCCATTCCCGTACATCCAAAGTGTTTGTGTGCCATCCTGGTGTTTGTAATTCCAAGAAATAAAATGCATTTTTCATATTGCTAGTTCGACCCCGACCACCTCTCAGTCGTACACGCGCCTGAAAAAGACAGATTTTTGTCAAAAGTACTAATACTTTGTTTTTTAAATGGCAAAATATATACACACGAATAGATATAATCCACACACTTTATGTATATTGTTGTTGTTGATATTTTGTTTGGGTTTTTTTTTTATTTTTTTTTTTTTAAATTATTATTATCTGGGGCCAAGAAGGAAAAAAAAAAGATAAAGGAGGTGTTATGTACTGAATTAGTATTGATACAAGAAAGTATTATGAAAAGGTGTGTGAAGGAGTATAAAGTGCGAAGAAGGTATTTTTTAGAAATAAATATATCTCAATATTTGATAGATTTAATAAACTTTTATGATGTTTGAAATAAATTATACCACTGCTCCCATTCTGTCTTGAAATCTTCATAATTACCATTTTTATATAAGATACATTTTTCAGTTTCCAACTTTTCTTCAATTATAGTTTTTAAGGCAGAGAAGTTTAATTTTTGTTTTTGTATTTTCATGGAATAAATATAATATTTTATGTTAATAATTAACCAATTTATTGCATAGATATTTGTGGTTTTTTAAGCAGACCCAAAATGGCAGTATGTTTATCTATAATTATGCACTCTTCTATAGTATTGAATATCCTAAATTCTTTAACATAACAACAATCCTAAAATAGATGTTCAATTGTCTCTGGCATACGATTACAAAAAGTACATTTATTTGAATTAATATAATGTATTGTATATAGAAATGTGTTAGTAGCGAGAAATCTGTGTAGAATTTTATACTGAAACCAATGTAAAGTTGTATCTCTAACGCATTTAAATGGTGTATTGTAAAATATATTCCATTCTGCTGGTGAATAACAAAAACCTTTATTTTTATATTTTAATTGAGACTTTGGAATGGCTTTTGTGTAGCATAACAATGTATATATTTCTCTACATCCCGTTTTGTCTTTAAGAAGTTGCTTTAGCTTGTGGGGGTAGACTGGTTTTTCGTTTGTAATTGACTCGTTTATTTCTTCATTATGTTTTCCATATATTCTTATGAAACATTTCACTGCATTAATTAAAGAAGCATACTATAGAAAGTTTGTTTTTATATTACATTTTGCAATAAAATCGCATAAATTTAGAAATACTTTTTGGCATCCAGCGCAAATTCAGATATTAAAAGTGTAAATGATCAGGATATTGTAAGTAAAATATACAGTTCCGTTGCAAATGCTTGCCATGTATTGTGCGAATACCACAAAAAGAACTCCCAGTTACAAATCCAGAAAATCTGGAAAGGTGACGCCTGTAATAGATTTTACCTTTTCTTAGCATAATACATATTCGTTATACCCCAGAGTTTTCCCATCCATCCAGTCTGTCTGTCTGTCTATATGTCAGTATGTGTGTTTATCTGTGGGCAAGTCCCTATATACAGTCTCTTGCCACTAATGACAAAAAAATGTATCATCTTCAAGACTATATGTCAGAATGACCAAATGTTTGATATCGACGATTAATACATGTACTCTAGTGGTGTCCGTTAAACAGATCAAACATCAACTTTTAACTTTGTCTATTTTCATCAATAAATGCGGCGGAATGACAATAAAAACAATGTATTATTTTCAGTTGCAAATCTCTCGACTCTCCGGTGGAAATCAAATGGGAAGAGATCGTTTGTGAAAAACGGACTCACTGTCGTTGAGGGAGGGATTAAGGTGGCCAAAGAAGGGAACTATTTCATCTGGCCTCAGACTAGAGTTATCCACCCATTTGGTTGTCCAAAATACGGAAGTTAATGCGAGAAAATATAGTTTTCTTGTGATGTGATTAATGGCTGGGGAGCTGCTTAGTATACTGGATTGTTACACTGGGTTTGACAGGTGAGAGGATGCAGTTAGTGAATATGTGCACTTGGTTTACACTGGATACTGCATAATGTCCCCCAGAGCACATTGAAGTCATGCAAAATTTGTGTAAAATGCAGAGAAATGGGTGTGATTCGGTCCCTTAGCCCACGTGTGTTTGTTTACATTGATATAACGTGGAAAAGAGCTGGACAACAGATGTCGTCCTTTCGAGTGTTCAATGGGCCCAGGCAGGTAATGTTTCCCGTGAAATGCTAATGGCCTGGTGAAATTAATAAAAGTGCTACAGCCACTGGGGCTACATGAGAATACATAGTGAAATTAATTGTGGTCTGAGGCCTGATATAGTAGGATGTTTGACACAGGGTGACACACTTTGATACCTAATTGTGAGGTAACAATGTCAGTTACAGCACTCAAAATGTACATGCTAATTGTCCAGATAGGTGGAAATCTGAAACTAATCAGTTTGGGTGGTGAATATTTTATTTTGTTTAATTAAATTAAATTTTATTATATTTATATTTTCAAAATTTTTAATTTCACAAATTATGACATAATTCAGCATGCATTGTACCCCTATCAGGTCATAGGTCATTCTTTTCAATCAGGCTGTATCCCTACACCCTATGAGAGCCTCACTTTGAAGGTTAAGGTCAAATAAGTCAATATGGAGGATTTCTTCAATGATGTTTGACACAGGGTGACACACTTTGATACCAAATTGTGAGGTAATTATGCCAGTTACAGCACTCAAAATGTACATGATAATTGTGCAGATAGGTGGAAATCTGAAAGTTATCAGTTTGGGTGATGAATATTTTATTTCTTTAAATTAAATTAAATTTTATTATATTTATATTTTCAAAATTTGTAATTTCACAAATTATGACATAATTCAGCATGCATTGTACCCCTATCAGGTCATAGGTCATTCTTTTCAATCAGAATGTATCCCTGCACCCTGTGAGGGCCTCACTTTGAGTAATTGAGCTAATTGAACAAGTGAAAATGGAGGCTTTTTATCAAAATACCAGAGGGTAATTTTTTCAAAATGTGATCCTGGGCCAAATGGTGAATGTATAATGTGGAATGGGCCTCCCAGACCAAATGGATATGGTGCTATTAAGTTCAAATCACCAATCACAGGCCAGTATCGTACAGTAAATGCTCACAGATTAAGTTTCATGGTCTTTAATAAGGAGATGGACATAGATGGCAGTGACATCAGTCACCTGTGCCATAACCGTCTTTGTATGTTTAAAGATCACTTATCTGCTGAGCCACATGCAATTAACAGCTCGCGCATACAATGTGTGAACCGGGATGTCTGTCAGGGACATGGACAATACCCTCCCTGCCTCTTGCATCTCAGAATGCATAACATATAAGAATGTAAAACAATAACAAAGTTTAATTTAAAGAAATATTTTATGTCATAAAATCACATATAAATATCACATATAAATATCACATGATACATTTATTCAAAAGCATACATTTATTCACATTACTATTTTTTATTGTTTAAAGTCAGTCTTCAATGTCTAGGGTTCATATCCACAGCAGAAATCCTATCATGCAAACTGATAGTTCCTATATTATATGTATCACTTGAAGGTTTGTGACAAAAATTACTTTGAATAACTGTGGTCACAGGAGTTGTCTGTTCTTTGACTGTCAATATCTAATAATCCTTTCTTGTAGTCAGCTTGTTGATCTCTGTGCAAATGTTTATATCGTAAGTGATCTCTAATTTTACTTCCTTGCTGGACTAAGTGCCTTTTAATCACCTGTGGATTGTTTTGATATCTTTTTGATAGTCCGACTCTTTGTCCATCTGACGCAGTGAACGCCTCACCCGAGCTGACAGTTCGATGCCACAGTACTTGCACTTTTCTATCATGGATGTTCCCGGGGCGTTGTTCAGCCTGTGGATGGTGGATGCAGCTCTCCCAGTCATCGTTCGTGAATAGTTCACATTCTTAGGTAAGGAAACACTGAGAGAACGGTTCGCAGCCTCACATTTCTGTGTGTCTGTATACAGTTTCATTTGCTCTACAGCTGAAATACTTAGTTTAATCTTCAGAAGTTCCAGTACTAACATTTTGTCATTTTCATTCATATTCAGCTCTGTGATTCTGTGTGTACCGAGGAACATGGATCGGTGCCACCAGTTGTTCGTTATTCCTCCACTGCAGACGACCGAGTACCGCGAACACTTTGAACAGTCACCACCGTAGCACGAAAGTGTCGATTGCAGGACCTTTGGTAAGTTTCGTTTCAGTACACCGATATTACCAGTGTGTAGTTTCATCAGTTCTTTAAGAATTAAACTGCACCTTGCTTTCATATCCTGGCTGAATACCTTCTGTGCTTCACGCTTTTGTTCACGGGTGTACCCAGTAAACATGTCGGGACTGAAGTTAGCTTTGTAACACTTACGAAACTGACTCTGACCTAAGTGGGTTGGATCGGCTAGCCGCTGCACTTTCCACATTGGATGTAGAAGTTTCAAAGCACTACCAACTCCAGCAGATGATCTGGAATCTCCATCTGTTGTGACGTATTTTATGAGAATACCTTGTAGAGCCAAGTCTGTTCCGATATCTTTTCCCATCTCGTATTCCGACAGCGGAGCAAATGGCGGCAAGTTTGCTGTGCAGTCAGGATGACCACCGGGACACGTCACATGAATACCTTTGTTTCTTAACCAGGCTCCGGTCCAACAAAGTTTATTCTGGAAGCAGGCACTTACAATGAATTTTCTTTCAGTCATTGTTTCACACGCAAGTCCTATAGCTTGTGATGCATTCTGGCCCGGTTTCTTCCGACTTGTTATTGTCGTGGAGTTGTATCTCCCATCCATGGCTATGTTAATTTCATCACGTTCATTTCCACGTTTCATGTTAATGTCTTTCAGTAGCTCAACTTTTTGTGCCATATCTTTTTCATTTAGATCTGTTACAGCCGTTGATACCTTGTATGATGTTCTCTGCATACTGCTCCGACACGGTGGTGGAATGTCCATGCCTGCCAATAGCACTCTCGCTCTCGTATTGCCGACGGGAGTATCTTGGAGACCGATAGCAAGACCCACATTAGTTTTTGCTGCATTTGGGCCAGGTTTATTTGTCTTCACCTCATTGTACAATTTGCTTTCAGGAGCAGTGAAGTCACAATTCACACAGTGTAGTGTGACTTTCCAACAAAGACCCCACTTAACCTCTTTTAATATTTGCATTTCAGGCTCGTCGCACTCAGGGGAAGCTGTTGAGTGGTATCTGAAAGCTGCATTCCATACATCTACCATTCTGTCATTGTCCATTATTCTCATGCCTTCTTTGTCTTTACACTGTTGTTCTTCTTTCATTTCAGACGCAGTACATGTACTCGTAATGGGACGTAGCAGGCGGACTGGCTGTGACACACCTTCGCAATCTGGAGTGGATATGGTGGCTGAAGTGGAACTCGACTTCGTGACCAAGGCAAACTCGTCTATATTCATCCGGACTACTGGTCGCAACTTCTCAGTGTGAGATTCTGGACTTGCATGTTCATGCAGCAGAGTTGCACCCTTATTCCAAGGTGCATGTCCCTTCTTGAACTGTGTCTTTCGTCTTGTATTGCCTTCCATGGATGTGACTCGTAGTGTATAAAACAGTGAAATACTTATTGTGGTATGCATGTCCACCCTTATATATATGTTCATGTGTGATGTCACTTTCAGTTCTGATGCATTAAAACATTTCAGTGCAGTGGCAGTTGACAGCTTTTTTTTGTTCACTGTGTATTCGGTACTGCATCTTTGCAGACTGGTGCCCTGTCCTCTGCATTCAGGTGTGACCTGTTACGGTGTGCAGACACCTTGCTAATTACCCTCACCAGAATGACACTCGAGCAGTCCTAATTTGTAATTGGCATATATTGACTGTGTGCAGTATCCAAAATTTTACAGTTTTAAAGATTAAATTTTGTTTAAAAAGAGAACTTTGTGGGAATTTTTTTTTTGAAAATGTATCAATTTAAATTAAATTGTTTTTTTTTGTTGAAAAAATCATATTCCTGCCAACTGCTATATTTCAATTGCAGAGAACACAATAAGGAGCAAGTTTCTTTTTGTTGTTCAGAAAAATGTCTGTAACTTTTAAAGTTATTGCATAATTACTAGTCCACTATTGGGAATAATTTGACGCAGATTGCCGCCTTTTGTGGCACAGGCAGTCCCCCATTTCACAGGCTCCAATAGCCATATTTGGTATCAAATATTCTTTTTATTGCCTGTATGCAACTTGACATATGTATTTAAATGCCATATGTGAGTTTGAGTGTCATGGTGAAAACAATTTTGGTCTGATAGGCCTCAGACTAGAGTTATCCACCCATTTGGTTGTCCAAAATACGGAAGTTAATGCGAGAAAATATAGTTTTCTTGTGATGTGATTAATGGCTGGGGAGCTGCTTAGTATACTGGATTGTTACACTGGGTTTGACAGGTGAGAGGATGCAGTTAGTGAATATGTGCACTTGGTTTACACTGGATACTGCATAATGTCCCCCAGAGCACATTGAAGTCATGCAAAATTTGTGTAAAATGCAGAGAAATGGGTGTGATTCGGTCCCTTAGCCCACGTGTGTTTGTTTACATTGATATAACGTGGAAAAGAGCTGGACAACAGATGTCGTCCTTTCGAGTGTTCAATGGGCCCAGGCAGGTAATGTTTTCCGTGAAATGCTAATGGCCTGGTGAAATTAATAAAAGTGCTACAGCCACTGGGGCTACATGAGAATACATAGTGAAATTAATTGTGGTCTGAGGCCATCTACAGTAACGTTGTGTTTTACGGCAACGGAACGCAACCAAGCGGCTTCCTGTTGCATTTTCTTTACAAAAGTGTTCCCACAACAATAAAGCCTATCGTCCCAGAGCTGTCGTCCAACCGCCAGTGGATGTGTGAAATCCGACGAGGGAAGCCCGCCTTCGCGACATCCTACATCGGCGCTGTCTACCATCTGGAGACCGGGGCCACGGTGATGGTGATGGTGAAGACGTCGTCGGTGGATAGACTTGTCAAACAGCCACAGTCAACCTACTTCGGAATTTACATGATTTAATAGTTGCCGTGTGTAGAGACCGCTGATGTTCGGTGTTCGTACTTCGGAATTTACATGATTTAATAGTTGCCGTGTGTAGAGACCGCTGATATTCGCTGTTCATCTAGTTTGTTTTGTTTACTGAGACCACTAGGAAGGAAGGAAATGTTTTATTTAACGACGCACTCAACACATTTTATTTACGGTTATATGGCGTCGGACATATGGTTAACAACCACACATATATGAGAGAGGAAACCCACTGTTGCCACATCATGGGCTACTCCTTTTCTATTAGCAATAAGGGATATTTTATATGCACCATCCCACAGACAAAATAGTACATAACATGGCCTTTGTTACACCAGTTGTGAAGCACTGGCTGGAACGAGAAATAGCCCAATGGGCCCACCGATGGGAATCGATCGCGCATCAGACGAGCGCTGTACCACTGAGCTCACACACACACCCGACACCACTAGAGCACATTGACATATTAATGACATATATTTTACTCGTAGGCTTAGAGAGGAAACCCGCTACGTTTCCATCAGCAGCAGGTGATCTTTTGTGTGCATTGTTCCCAGACAGGACAGCACATACCACGGCCATTGATATACCAGCCGTGGAAGCTATAGTCTAAACTGTGTTGAAGTCTCGTTAAACAAACATTTCTTTGCTGGACTTTTGATAGGCTAAGTGTTGGGTATCGTTAAACAAACATGTCTCTCCTAACCTTTTATTATTTGTGTATTAGAATCTCACCCGAGGCAATATGGGATCGTTAGTAAATCCTAATATTGACTCAAAACCAGAGCTTCAAATAGGTGGCCATCCCAGCCTTCATGAACATTGTTTTTTGTAAGTAATTTCAGTTTGAGTTGACGGAAGAAACAAAGTAAAAGTGTATTGGAAAAAACACCCCACTATATTTGTGTGGAAATTAGAAAACAAACGGCTTAAAAATAAATAACTTTTAGTCCATACTATAGTGAGAAAACGACGTTCACTTGTTGGAAGGAAAATAATCTCAGTTTTGTAATTGATATTGATAATTGTCTTGGTAACAAAACAAAATAATTTTCTAAATTAAAATTATGTTTGATAAGGCAATAAAAGAGACACTTGGAGGAATTTGTGCCAGTTTTGATACAATAGGTCAAATATTCTTTAATTTGTTTAATAATAGATTTTCTATCATAGAATTTGAAGTTTTGTTTTTCAAAAACTAACAACTGAAAAGCCTAAAGGTAAAAAGAGATTTCTAACTTTAAATAAATACATTGCGTTTTTGCCTGATTTACTACAGCTGTTTTAGCAGCGAGGAAATTTCTGATTTAAAAAAATATAATACCTGAACAGTCATACTGATCAACTGTGTCCACGTCATTATTATTATTATTTATTTTAAAATTAACATTATATCTCTTACATCCAATCTCTACAATTTTTGTTTTACCAACCGATCAGACGATATCATCTCGAGAAGAAAAAAGAATGGAAACTGGTGATCTCCATTGTAAAATACCTTTTACCTTGTTTTATTTTATTTCCTGTAAATTATATACATGTATGTTTTATTTTTAATGTAATATAAATAGCGAACTATTTTCATTTACGAAATTCTCCGAAGTTACTCTACCACTTTGTGTCAAACGTGTCTGCAACTGAATGACGTCCGTCGATAGGAAGAGTTCATCATGGGGGTAACGAAATTGGAAGTAAATTTACAAAACTAGTTATATGAAAAATACTATTGTGTATTTGAACCACGTTTTGTTTATATAAGCGCAAAAACAACAACAACATAATGCTTTAAACAGAAAGCAATACCAATAAACCACTTTTAAGATGGAAGAACATAACAAAATTTCAAATACCCTGCAATATAGAACGGTCTGAAATGTAAACTTGTAAAAGTATTTGTTGATCAAACAGATTTGGATATATTCGTTTTTATTTATTGTGCTACGTTGCTAATTCATATTTGTTGTGTGATAATGGTTGTGAATTTCAACTCTACTGCCAGTCATGTTCAAGGTAGGCGTCATTTGAGTAATTTTGTTGATGCTGGGAACTGCGTTTGTTGTAAAATTCGTATTTTGCAAGTTCGTTTGAAAACTTTTAGAGGTCATGGCCGGATAAACGGGGTCACTTGTCGCGTTTTTAATTTGGGGTTTACACGATGCTTTTTCACTGCTAGGTGCACTTAAGGGATCAGTATTTTCATCAATTTGTTCTATAATTTTTGAACATTTGCGTTTTTATGTTAACAAAAGGTGAGTTATCGGTGTCGTCTGCTGTCTGTGACTGTACATCATCCATCAGCTGATTTCACTCAACGGGACGATTGTTAGTTGACATTCTGCTTGAAGACACCGATGCAGCAAGCGTTGCTATATCGTCTGGAGAGTATTCTTCAGGGTAATTTCTTGGTTAGAATATTTCTTCCAATTCACCGAAATTAAACGACTCGGCGTCTTCTACGTGTACGTCATCCATATTTACAAACAGTGACACTTCACCGCGTATGAATACACGTAAACAATGTTACAGTAAGTACATTGACTTTCGGGGGTCATGTCAGACAGATTGACCTGATTGACAATTCGTTCCTCTTTAAAATACTATCGACAACGACACGCGTCGAGTTTTAGAGGTACGTAACCTATTAAATCTTTATGATGGGACTAATATATACTCTTCAAAAGAAGAAACGCAAAACCACATTGTCGTAACATTTGGAGAATTGATTTAATTATTGAATGGTGAGTCCGATAATTTCCAAATGTTGCAGGATTGTTCACAATTTACTCGTCCATTGTGAGTAAGTGATAGGACACACCACCAAGGTCAAGGTCATCTGGAGTCAATACCGGGTGTGGCCTCCGCGTGTGTTGACAACTGCCTGGCACCGCCTGCCCATTGAAGCAACCAGAGTACGGATGACGTCCCGGGGGATGGTGGCCCACTCGGCCTGCAAGGCTGCTGCCAGCTCGGGCAGGGTCTGGGGCTGTGGTTGTCGCTGTCGGAGGCATCGGTCCAACTCGTCCCATAGATGCTCAATTGGGTTCAAATCCGGTGATATCGATGGCCAAGGAAGGACATTAATGTTGTTGTTCTGTAGGAAAGCCGTTGTGAGACGTGCTGTGTGAGGCCTGGCGTTGTCATGTTGGAACACTGCGTTGGCGTTGGCCATAACTGGAACGATGTGTGGCCGGAGGATCTGGTCAATGTAGCCCTGTGCATTCAGGTTGCCCTGCACGTGGACCAGGTCAGTTCTGCCAGTGTGTGAGATGGCTGCCCACACCATGACACTACCCCCGCCGAATCTGTCCACTTCCTGCACGCAGTTTTCCGCATAACGTTCACCTCGACGCCTATACACGCGACATCTTCCATCATGACGTCGGAGCAGAAATCGGGACTCGTCACTGAACCACACCTGTCTCCATCGCAGTTGAGGCCATTGTCGATGAATCTGGCACCACTGCAGTCGGAGTCGACGGTGTTGTGGTGTTAAGATGACACCTCGAACTGGACGTCTGGCACGAATTCCTACCTCACGTAGGCGGTTCCGTACGGTCTGGTCGGATATCCTGCGCAAACCTGGTATTGCTGCGACTGTGGAGGTGGCAGTAGTCAATCGTTCCCGAAGGTGGCGTACCCGGATGTAGCGGTCCTGCCCGGGGGTAGTGACCCGTGGTCGACCGGATCTAGGGAGGTCACGTGTTGATCCATGTTGCTGGTAACGGTCCCACAGTCTGGAGATGGTGCTTGGGGACACATGGAATGCCCTGGCAACGGCCGTTCTGGATTCGCCTGCGTCTAGTCGGCCGATGGCATTGTTTCTCTGCGGTTCACTGAGACGTGGCATGTCCTGGATTGTCAACTGTCGGCCAGATACAGAGGCCAGGCAAGCGAACACCCTGCACTTTTATACTGTCGGTGTTCATGTTGCACGTGCAGACAACGCACGTGCAGTGATGACATGGTTTGCACGTGGCTGCGTTTTTGCGAATATTCACATTTTGAAACTTTATTTTACAGTAGCTGCGTTTTATCGAATGTAACCGTGGGAATGTGTTTGGGACATGCAATGACCTTATATTCACAAAGCATGAACTGGTAGGAAACAAAAATCGGAGTTATAACCCATTTGTACCCTTTTGCGTTTCTTTTTTTGAAGAGTATATATATATTATTATATAGGTTCCATTAGACCAAATAAATTCCTATTGACGACCATGGTAACAATTCTTAATAAAACTAACAGAAGAAATAGGTCTAATTAACGAGCTACTCTCGACTCACTAGAATCAAAACCTTGATCTTTCTTTTTTGACCGACCGCTCAAAATTGCGCCAAATTTCCTTAATCAAAATTGCGCACCTTTTCTCTTTGGCATGTTTTGCTCCTTCAAATTTCCATAGCACCACTATCCACCCACCCGTCTGTTACCGACCACGGTCGGGCTGCTGGTGCTCCCTTGCACCTGCCAGTGCAGGCGGTCCCTCCTCCTTCCCATCCCCACCTTTCCTGTCCTGGACAGAGGAGCCGGCCAAGGCCGGCTCTTGTGCCCAGGATAGGCATGCGCTACAACAGCTTGCTCTGAATGTGCACGTAAAGCCCTATGACCTGACCTGACTGACTAAAAAAATATATATATAGGTTCCATTAGACCAAATACATTCCTATTGACGACCATGGTAACAATTCTTAATAAAACTAACAGAAGCAACGTTTCGAACCACCGGGCCAGTTTATACACTGACAGTGTGGTACCTCCCACTGATAATTATTCAAAGAAACTCTACTGTCGCGTACTTCGAACTCTGACCTGGGAATCACATGATTGGTACATTACAACTGTAGTAGCATCATCGTTTTGGAACAAATGACAACTGCATTGTTTTGGGTTAAAGGCTCTTTAATGGCTGACAAGTTTCCATTTTTATATCACCCTGTAACAATATAATTAAAATACAATATAACAATACATTCATTATACATATATAAATCTCAGGATACACAATACATAATATTCCATCATTTAAATAATAGTATTTAACATGACATGACATATAAAAGTAATTAATGCATAATACAAAATATACTTATGATTACAACAGATACAGTTATAATACATACATACATAATATACATTATCACTCACATGTCCAAATAAATGATTTAACATATGTCTCCATTATAACAAATTACAATACACAAGATATTCTCAATCATGTGAAATACATACATGTCCTGAAATAAGAATTATATTATAAAAATACATATACAAATATATTACATACCAAGTATGTGACACCAGGGCAAATGGAACTGGTCACACTTAAAAGGATTGACGTATCTGCATAAAAGAATTACAATAATAAATAACCACGCAGACACGTTATGTTTCATAAAATATATAATAAAATACACCAATCTCTAAAGTGTTCATCACCACAAACATACACACTGCATTCATACTAAATTATGTTTATCACATATTTAGATTTAAATTAATCAAATTACTGAATTAAAAAGAATTAATATTACACTGTACAGTTTATAACGTTATACAGAAATATATAATAATTACTTGTTATAAAGCATGATTTAGTCAATTTATATTTACATTAAAGTAGATGTTATTATAGTGTAGCCAAACAATAAATAACCTAACTATAACTAACCTTAAATCGTCCCTGTGGATATCTTCATTAAATTAAGCAAACATGAAGTATTAACTCCAGAAGAGTAAAATATAATGTGGACCACAATACCAGACGTACACCAGTATTTAAGAAAACAGTGAAGGAAGGAAGGAAACTGTGTTTAACGTGCCCCTATCCACAGGGGTTCAGGCACGCCCACTTCGGATTTAGCCTCTGACTTCGCCAGTGACCAACTCCGGAGCGGGGGGGGGGGGGGGGGGGGGAGGGGGGGGGATTGAGTTTGAAGTGGGCAGGTTTTGGAAAAACCCCATTTAGTGCGGTCAAACGCGAGCGCGGACCGAATAGCAGACACTTCGCAAACTTGAAGTATCACCGAGTGGGAGCCGTGCTCTGATTGGATAAATTTTGATTCCTCGGTGAAGCCTGACAAATACCTAAGTCTACAAAAAGTAACTGCATCCAAAATAGTTGAGACTGCTCGGCCAAAAGGGTTTTAAGGTGATTTGAGCAACTTAGACGGACTGCCGAAAATAAAAGGTTATAGACTGTTTACAAAAAAAATAAACAAAGTTTTTGAAATGGCGGTCTAAAAATTAAAGTCTAATAAAGTCCATACTCACGGAGGCAAAGGAGTTTGGTGGGAGATTGGCGTCTACGGCGAGGATAGCCAGACTCTGGAGTCAAAGTTCGGTAACATTTGGTAGAAGCCGGGCGTCGCTAGTAACTTGGCGGCCACAGGATACTGCTCCCCTCCGAAGATCTTCTTCAGGATACGATGGATTGAGACGTTATCCATCTGGTGGAGCAGCAGAGCCTGATTGTAACGTTGGTCCCGGCGGTATGTTACGCACAAGGCATCGTCGCCTTCCTTGAGCTTGACTGGGTGAGCCTCGTACTGTTCCTCGCCGTCATTGATGTCGCGATATTCTCTGGACTTTGGCTGGCAGAAAAGTTGGTCTTGTCTTACAATGTTGGTGATAACACAATTGGCGAACCGCTTGTTTAGACTACCGTGCAACGTCCAGGCTTTGGTGCCTTCCACTGGTTGGGCCCCTTGAGGGGGCGGCCGTGGTTGGTTTGGCGGGTTCCTGTTCAAAGAAGCAGTAAACTCCGCCTTCCTCTTTCCAAAGACCAGTTGGGCCATTCTCCGGGCATGCTCCTCCGTGGCAGCATTGACTATCTCCGGAGATGAAGAAATAGGGCGATCCGGGGGCCTGTCCGCTAGCTCTGGAAACATTAATGTCTCCGTGGCAGGTGGAGGCGTAGTCGGCTGTGCAGAGTCCGGTTGGATCTTGTCCTTCTTTTTCCGCTCGACCGTAGGCTGGGCTGGAGGCGGCCTCAAAGAAGGAGCCGCTACCAACGGTTTAGCCGCTGGCTTTGGCCCCCCCTGAGTCGTTCCTGGCGCACGTTTCCTCTTCCGGTACCTTCCTTTCTTCTGAGTTGGTGGGTCTCCGTACACCAAGGTCACGGAGGCCCGTGACCCGGTGTACGATACCCGGTACTCCAATAACACTCCATAAGACTGCAGTAGGCCCCCCAGGTGGGGGGGCAACTCGAGAGAGCAAGGGCTGACGTCCGTCTTCATCGAGAAGTAAAATGCAAAGTGAAGTACAGAATGAGAAAACAGTGAACTGTAATAAGCTACCACTTCAGACAAGAACACTAAAACCACATCAGCTTACACTGTACCCAAGCTGGAAACAATAGGACAGGCGCGGCGCATGGGTGATAGTGCTATTGTTACTAAATTGTGGATGGATGGATGGGAACTCTATTTACGTGCCCATATCCACAGAGGTTCAGGCACGCCCACCTCGGACTTAGCCTCTGACTTCGCCAGTGACCAATTCCGGGGCAGGAGGGGGTAGGGGGAAGGGGAATAAAATATGAAGGGGAGTAATTTAGAAACGTGGTCTGACCACTTACGGCAAAACATAAAATAAATAGGGGACTTAAAACTTTAAACTAGTTTTACTTTAAAAGGACATTCCCGAGTTTGCTGCATTGTAAGATGTTTCCGACTAATAAAATATTTCTACGATTAAACTTACATATTAAATATATTTTCTTGTTTAGAATATCAGCGTCTGTATATTCAATGTGTTTCTGATCGTCTTAATATTTGTAAGAAGCCCAAACTGGATTTTTAGGAAATAAATAAAAATTGTATTTTCCTAGTACAAATAAATATCGGTTTTGAAAAAACGTTTTAAACGATACAGCCACTAATATTCTAAACAAGAAAATATATTTAATATGTAAGTTTAATCGTAGAAAAAAAAAAAAAATTTAGAAGCACCAATTCAATAAAGCTAACTCAGGTTATATAGTTATAATTAGTATTTAGAAGGTGCAGTATATTTTTCAGTCGGGCTGGTCTAAAAAAACTAGTATAATAAGAAATAAATAATATAGTATTTATTTATAATAATACATTTAATTACTTTTAATCTTAAGCCCTGGAGGGATGAGGATTCGCAAAGGGGGGAGCGTCGCACCCAATCCAGTCCGCGCTCAAACAGGCGGGTAGCCCAGTTCGGCTGATCCGGATTTCCATAGGGTGGAGGTTCCGGTGGAAGGAGGCCTCCTACCAGGCATTCTACCGGCCCAAACCGCCTACTCCCTAGCGCACCCAAACAGCACCCTACACCCCCCCCCCACCCCCACCCCCCATCCCGCCCACCCCCAAGTTATCCATGTAGCACAGTAGGGCAGTATTTAGGATGATGATGGTATAGGGGAAGGAAGGGAGGGAATGATGGGATAGGAGCGATGATGATAGAGAGAGCCCGCCAGGCGCCGTCCGGAGTGGTGGTGAAACGTATTGTTGAGGAAGTATTCGGTGGTCAGATGTTAGGCCGTTGAGAGGTGTCCTCGCCGAGTTCCTCAAGCATTCGTGAGCTCTACACCCGGAAGGGTGCGTCCCCTATACGGATGACAAAGTCATTGCTATATAAGCCTCGGGATCATCCAGGTGACCACTAATCGTTAAGTGGGTGACTCCGAGTATCGGCCAGTTTTTTTTTTTTTTTTTTTTTATATATCTTAGTAGATGACCGATCAAGTTAATATACTAAATTGTGCAAGGTGTCATACATGCTTGTGCAATTTGTAACAAACCAAGATACCTGAAAATAGTAATCAACTTGTCATTAAGAATAAAATAATTAAAGGTACACAATCTGTTGTAATTCATTACCTGTTTATGGAAATAAAATAATTAATTACATGAGAACAAATAAAACCAATGCATTAATATAAAACAATAATTATATACAAATATCCACAAGTCAGTATTATTACACAACCTATAATGAGAAAGTTTAAATTTCTAAAAGTGTCCAATCATATATTTTTGAGACGGTTATTGTTCTGTGTACCCCAGTATGAAATGATATTGCCAGCAGAGTAAGTGGAACTACAGAGCAGCGTCTTCAATAGTACCTACCACAATGGATGCACAGCATAATAAATATACATGGGAATGAGGTACATCACATTTTATCCTTGTCTGGTATGTAGCACAGCTGAATAATATAACACCCATGTGGGTTTGTATACTGTATAGGGTACATACTCCAAACTGAGCTATTCAGAATACCCCACACTTGAAGAACTTTACATGGAGATGCTATGTACTGAGTGAACCACAGAAATCAGAAAAATAATCCTCATAACATCAAAGTCGCACCCAATTAGTGACCAAACCATTGGAAGCAGTGAAAGACTAATGTCCATTGTGGCAAAGTTTACAATATACACAGGGAGAATGAGTAAAAAATGAAGTGACAAGGTGTCGACATTACGAAACCTGGCTAATTTGGGGGGTAACAAATGTGTTTGCATGTATCAACACATGGAAATAAATTGCCGTCACCTAATATTACTATCCATGCACCAGCAAAGTTTGTCATTTAATTTCTGAACTCAGACTGACAATCACCATAATTTTAAGCAAACCATTACACATTTATTACAATGCCAGCAGTGAAAAAATCAATACAATTTGGTTTCAAGAAAGGACATCTTTCATACCACAATAACAGAAGAAGTCAATGACTGAAAGTGTCTTACATACCAGTGCTCATGGAGTACAGGTGGGACAAGTTCAGGCTGCGGATTCCTGTCGGCTTTTGCGTGGACTGCGGAATATCCCAACACAGCTGGAACTGTGTTCTGTGGCTCTGGCTGGTGCAAGGTAAACAATTACCACTGCATGTCACATTGAGGATTACAGTAAAATAAAATCACTCACTGAACATACATGTAGCATATTAAAACCCTTTGAGGGCTATTCTCACCAAAAAGTAACTAAAATTATTACAAAGACCATGTTATCTGGCCTAAGAATAAATCGCTGAAGTTTTTCGGTCTTAACATCGTAAATTTCATATAAAATGGATAATGGTGTGCATGTAATTTACTTCTGCAAGTATCAAGCTATGATAAAACATCAAAGAGTAGGAATGTTGCACTATACAAAAATACACAGTACAGTGTAAGGGGAGATAATCTACATGAAACACTACATGAGAATAAATGCATAAAAGTGTAGGGAATACAGTAACAGTGGTTACTTACACTGAAGTTAAATGAGGGTACCTTTGATTAACAGGCCCAAGGCAGACTCCTACAGGCTGATTCACATGGGCAAGCTGGAGGACATGATGAACAGGGTTTGGAGAGAACATGCCCATGCCATTCCCAACTAATTCATGTCGACTAGAATTCAACTTTGCCGCAGAGGAGCAAAGGGGTGTCTGCACCCGCCAGCAAGTGCACTGCACATCATGCATGTACAAGTCACCAACATTTAATCTGTACACAGAAACACAGACACACACAAAGAGGGACAGGGGCAGACGACAAGCACAATCTAATGTCACAGTACAGGTAGGCCTCACAAAGATGCCAATAAGTACGACCATTTTCGGTTGCTGTGTACCTGCTTAAATATCCCACCACCTTCACATAAGGGCTGTCAGAAAAAAGCAATAAAGTAGTTGACACAATCACACAAGTAAACCATAAAGACATGTATGCCAAACGGGAGGAACTTAAAGTAATTAACACAGTCAGGGGTACACAATCCAACATTATCAATATTCAATTTGACGGCATGTATAACAATGCCCTGCATTCTGGCATAGGCAAAACGCCGTTCCAACCTGCCACGCAAGTGGTATATACTGCTGTAGAACACACTACAAAAGACAAAACGTCTATAGCAATTTCCACAAAAAAAGAAAAGATGTTAAAAACGGCACAGTATAAATGATTCGCAAACGTGTGGAAAATATGTCATGTTCATGTGACATTCCCATGGCAATGTCGATAGGAAATGAAAGGAATGGACTAAATATTGTTTACTACAAATTAAAAGTGAGAACAATTTAGAAGTACAATACCTGACCACAGATCCGGACACAAAGGGTTTCAAAGCTGCCACTGAACTGTATCAGGAATATATCACCAACACCGAAGCGCATTTTTTTCGACATCAGGCATCTTTTTTAAAACCAAAGAAAATTTGTCAAAACTTCTAATTCAGTAGAAACAATGATGCCAGGCAGAACAAAAACAGAGAGCGTTAAACTACAGTCTGGGTTTTCCAATGACATTGCCATGAGATTTCAGGCTCAATATGATCAAGCCTTTAAAATGCATGCGGGAAATATTTCTAAATTCATGCGTGCAATATCCTACACTCGCGAGGCCATTGTGTCCTGTTATCAGGGGTTACACAACAAGTGTAAAATATACTTACATGTCTGTAGAAATATTACACACAACTGGATCTCTAAGAGCTGTTTCCTAAATAATACTTTTCAAATTGCCACTACAGAAGAAAACACTAACACTTTAAGAGCATGTGTCGACTACCGCCTAGGCCCAAAGATACTGCAACACACCAAATTCAACACGAATACACAAAAGTGTGAGGCAGTAAACAGATGCCTAAGACATTCTTTACCGAGACACACAACATTCGCTAGAACTTCTGCCGGCAGAGCTCACAGCGCAGTACACAGCATCAACAACGGGCCCGCTGAATCTGTAATACAGCTGTCACAGCGTATGGGTTGCAGCTTCCCACCTGGAAGTAAAGTTGTAAAATCTTTTTTTTAAATGCAAGAGTACAAATTTGGGCAGCGGCTTAAAAAGAAATCTATTGAGTATAAAAGAAAAAGAGATGTCAAACTAGAAAGTCTCTGTATGCACTGTATGAGATTCAGCAGGAACAACAAACATATCAGAAATGCATTATGCTGCAACAAAGCACCAAACATAAAAAAGCCGAGCATAATTACGCAATTTTTTTTTTTTTTAAATCAGACAAATAAAAATTAAATAGTGAAAGAAAACATTGATTTTAAAAGCAGTTCACCTCACAGAAGACAGTGTGGCACATGATGTTGGTTACAAAAGCCTTGCAGTTTACATTCTTTTCTACTATTATTAGCATGCCTGGATTCTAAAACCAGGTGACTTGCATTTACACAACAGCGAACATGACATAAATGGCTTATTTCAGAAATCCCATGGTACACAGCCATATCTGTGGGAAGTAATTTATTCTGTGCCATGTAGGCCAGCCGATGGGCCCTCTCAATGTTTGATCTTGGGGAAGAAAGCCACATAATTCTCTGTCTCCCATACCCATCGGGTGTGACTCTACCCTGCCATACAGTACATTTGTAATGTCCAACATTAAATTCACTTTTTTTATCAAGCAGATATTTCAAAATGTGCCAAAAGTCATCCATTATGAATGCTTATAGACTGGTACCAGTATATGCTATTAACAGAAAAACCTGAATATTAATGAGAAATTTATTTTTCTTTTGTGAAAATTGCTGTATAGGTTCCATTAGACCAAATAAATTCCTATTGACGACCATAGTAACAATTCTTAATATAACTAACAGAAACAACGTTTCAAACCACCGGGCCAGTATATACACTGACAGTGTGATGCCTCCCATTGCCAATTATTCGAAGAAACTCTACTGTCACGTATCGTTTTAATCACTTACAGGAAGTTTACAGTACCCACCCTCTGATCTCCACAAAATGCCAGTACAAATTTGTATTGCCACCCCAGTTATTGACAAGTACAAAATGTCACATTTCTGGGGCAATGATTATTAACATTTGATTAACTTTTAGGGACAAGGTATCATTGGATACCAGCCCTTCCCCTCTTCTGGGCCTTCACATGGGGTCTATACATGCAAGACTAAAACAAAAGTGTAGAAAAACACCCAAACCTCCTACAGAATACACCTACGAATTTACATTTTAAAATATTTCAGAGATATAATTTTTATTATAGCAGTGGTTTTATTGTCATTTTTTTGTCAAACAGATACATGTCCCTAGTTCACTTTTCAAAATGCAGGTGTTTGTTCAGAGGTAAGCACGCAGGACTTTATAATTGACTTAATAAATGTTTAGTACTAATATTTAGTGAACACTCAATAAACTAGTAATAACAAGACCACGACGTCCATCACAAGCAAAACGTACCCATATTTCACATGAAATAAGCGTTTTAAAACCATTTTAAATATAGTATAATGTCACAGCAAAGCGTTACGTTTGTTGTTCTGGATTAGAGGGGAAGTTGCCAGTTAGGCTATTCAACTGTGTGCACTGACCTAAAAACACGGGATACTCCTGGCGTAATAATCCATACGAAGCATTTAGGAACATATATTTTACGCCTACTAGGTATTTTCCAAACTAAATCAAATTAACGAGATACTATGCTCAATACTTAATGGCCATGTCCTTGTTAGGTTATTACCAGTCTTCTTCCCTCACATTGTGACACTGCACTAAATATAGTCTAGCTAGTCCATGCATTAGCCAGGTTCAGTCCCTGGTAACATTATTGGTGTTGCTTTCAAATAATTCTTTGTTGGTCATTCACTTCTCTAACCTTTTGACAACCCATCTAAGACATTATCTGGGAGTATTCCAGTTCGCTCTCTGTAGTATGTTTGATGTTTCTGAGAAGACACTAGATCTGTTGGCAGAAACATAAAAACAAACTAAATCGAAATTGCAAAAACTACGTAAGTTTTTATTTTTAATTAAATAAAAATCCACTGAATAGTTTATGTATTAAAAGTATAATATATACTCAACGGGAATTATCAATCCACGATAGTTATTTGTAACCATACAGTAGTAAAATAATAAATATAATAATAATAATAATAATAATATATTATATATATATATATATATATATATATATATATATATATATATATATATATATATATATATGTGTGAAAAATGAAGTACAAATGAAACGTCATTTATCTAAATAAAGTGAGTTTTGTTTAACGACACCACTGGAGCACACTGGTTAATTAATCATCAGCTATTGGATGTCAAACATTTGGTAATTCTGACATGTATTCATCAGATGAAACCCGTTACATTTTTCCTAATACGGCAAGGGATCGTTTACATGTACCATTCGACAGACAATATAGCTCATACCACGGCCTTTGATGTACCCGTCGTGGTGCACTGGGTGGAACGAAAAATAGCCCAATGGGCCCACCGACGGGGATCGATCCCAAACCGACCACGCACCAAGCGAGCGCTTTACCACTGGGCTACGTCCCGCCCCATTATTTATCTATCTAAATAACTCATCCAGAACATCACTAGCTTGTTTTTGTTTTGTTTGTTGTTGTTGTTGTTTGTTGTTGGGGTTTTGTTTTGTTTTTCTTTGTTGTTTTGTTTTGTTTGTTTGTTTGGGGGGGGGGGGAGTTGGGGGAGGGGGGGGGGGGGGGGGGCATTTCCTTTTTAGTCACCTGGTACTCCGTCCTGAGAATTCTTCTATTCCAAATCTGCCATTTCAGTTGTGGTCGTTACTTTTTGAAATACCCAGTAGTACCATGCATCCGTAACATTTTGTGTGTTGGTCTCAACAATATTTTAATACCACTTTACAGTGATGGCCCAAGGAATATGAATGGTATATACTATGTGATAAGTTCATGGTGTTTTATTTAACACACAGTCGAAGTACAAGTGTTTGGCATGCATGTAAGTTTAATATATATATATATATATATATATATATATATATATTACTCTATAAAATTTTAACTAACTTCGGAGAATATCAATATCTGTGTTTGCCCTATATCGAAATCATTAATGGTCAAACTATGTAAACCTTCAAACTCATATAAGCTAATTAGGGGGTAACTATGTTAAAGTTGACCATTTGCGGTCGTTAATGTTGGTTTTACAGTGTCACTGGTTTGTAAAATATATTACTCATCAATAACACCCACCTGATGACTGGAGGAAGATCATAGTCAGATCAGTTCATCAACAACAGTCTTGTTTAATGACTGCCGACCTTGTCCTTGAATTGATGTTCTCAAGACTATATCTGAAATAGCATGTTTACAACTTTATGTTTGTATAATTTTTAAAACACCACATTTATTATACGAGCTAGTATATTTGCACAAATATATTATACTTCTATGAAACATTTTGTAAAATTTTGGTTATTTATTTTTGCATAGTGTCTGCCAGTTTTGGAACAGAGAAAGAATAGGTGGGGGAAAGGGAGAACAAATCACAGTATGAAATGTGTACAACAGCTTAGAAAAAAACCTGGTTACCAGTGCTGAAGCTCTTGCTGTGTGCAATAAAACCGATTTCTAAACAAACTGCATTCATGATGAGTTGGTTGTTGCACTGATTGAGACATCTTGCAAAGATCTGAAAGATAAGATAAGATAAGATAAGATAAAATGTATTGCATTTAAACATTCCACATGGGAACAGAGTGCACAAAATAACATTAGAAAGTTGCAATATCAACAAACAATTAATGACTATATTTTTACATACATATATACACATACATGTATGTCACTACTACAGTCTATTCATTATATTGGAAAACCAACTTGCAAATAACACCTATGTTGGCTGGGTCCTGATTTTTCATAATAAAAATAAACTGCTCTTTGGGTGTCATATTTAAAAATGAAGGGTTGTAGTTGGAGATAAAATGAAATAACTTTGACCGCTGATACTTATATTTCTTACATTGTACAATGTGATGAAATTCATCTTCAATGATATTGCATTCATCACAGAGACGCTGGTCAAGAGGAGTATATGGTTTTGTATGCCTGCCAGTTTCAATTTTCAAGTTATGGTCACTAAGACGGAGTTTAGAGAAATGTTTTCTATGATCTGGGTTTAAGCAGTGAATTAAATATGGTTCTAAGTATATTTCTTGTTTGAGAGTTTCATATGTTCTCATTTTATTGCCAGTGCTATTTGTCTTTTTTACAATATTTAGACTTTTTTGGAAATGTTTTTGATTTAAATTCTTTAATAACTTTATTAGATAGTTTGGGCTGTTAATAATACTTCTGTTTAGACCTAAGTGGTCGATAAATGAATGTAATTTGTGAAGCCAACCAATATTCTTTCTTTCTAAAGCCATGCTTTCTTTAAAAGCATACTGCAGTAGAATATTTTTAGTTTTTTGCATATGAGAGTGGAAGTTCACCATTCGTTTTACAACATTCATTAAAATAGGATATAAGCCAAGTTCAGCTCTTGAACTCCAATTGTGGGAATTCTTGGTAATTTGTAGTGTATGTTTACAGAATTTTAAAAGCAGTTTTTCAGGCAGAAATGTGTCTATGTTTTTTAAAGATATATAATTTGCACCCCATACTTCACTACCATATAGGGCAACAGGTTCAACCAGAGTGCTAAACAATTTACAAGAGATATCGGTTGGCAGATTGTAGTTTAACAGATTTTTCTGAAGGTAGTAGAGACAGCCTAATCCTTTTTTCCATAGAGAATGAACACATTCTTTAAAATTCCCATTTTGAGTAACATCTATTCCCAAATAGGTATATTTGTTTGTAATCGGTACAGGGTTGCCAGATAGATACCATTTAATCTTATTTGTTTTGCTGTTTCCTCCAAAAATAACAATCTTTGTCTTACTTATATTAGTGTTGAGATCATTATCTTTGCAATATTTGGAAAGTTGCCCAAGGAGGTTTTGTAAGCCATCTGGATCTTCTGATAACAGAAGTAAGTCATCTGCAAAAAACATGTGGCTAAATGACATTTTGTCAAGTGATACCTTACCTTCAATATCTGCTACATATGTTTCAAAGGCATTAATGAACATATTGAAAAGGGTTGGTGATAGGATGCACCCCTGCCGTAATCCAATGTTTGAATGAAATGGCATTGAACAGCCTTTATTAGTTTGAACACTATAAGTTTACATTTGAGTAAAGGGACTTGATTATGTTTAATATATTGCCCGTAATTCCCATTAATGCAATTTTGTTGAATAGTTTTGTGTCTATTAACAGAATCAAATGCCAGTTTGAAATCAACAAAACAACCATAGACTTTTTTCTTTTTACTTCGGTATTTATCAATGAGTGTTTTTAGAGTAAATATATGGTCTGTAGTCCTAAAGCCTTCCTGAAATCCAGCTTGGCACTTGTCACTTTGATTAGTTTCAGTTATGTAACAAACTATTCGTTTATCAATAATCTTACAAAACAGCTTTCCAATACAACTACTGAGGGCGATTCCTCTGTAATTACTTGGGTCAGTTCGGCTTCCCTTCTTATGCAATGGAACAATAATTGAGTGAGCCCATTTTGGTGGGAAATATCCAACTACTAAAATATCATTAAATAATTTAATTATATGATCAATTATTATTGGAAAAAGACATTTGATAAATTCATTACTTATATTATCATCTCCTTGGGCTTTTCCCGATTTTATTTCCTTTATTGCAGAAAAGATTTCATTAGCACAGATTGGAATATTAATTGATTGATTATGTTTAAGATTATCATTAGAGTGATATCCATCATTGGTTGGATTAGTTATAATTGATGGCTTGTATAAGGTGTCTTGGAAATGCTTCACTAAATTTTCTGAGTCTGGTAATGTTTTATTTTTATCGTTCCCTTTAATATTATTTATTGTTTGCCATAGCAATTTTGAATCGGTTGCTGGTACATCCCTAAGTTTTGAAACTAACTTATCTTTATGGGCTCTCTTTTTTCTTCTAATTAATTTCTTATACATCTTTTTAGATAGGAATGCATTTTGTTTTGTTTCAGGACTAGTATTATTATTATTCAGGCTAACAAATTTAGATTTCATGTCTACCTCTGCCTTTTTACAATTATAATCATACCATGGGTTTTTCTTTTGAACTTTAGTTGAATTACTAGCTTTGGTAGCAGACACATTTACTGAATTAAGGATTGATGTAAATTTGTCTACCATAACTTCTGCATCTTGAGGTGAATCTGGGGATGGCCCCATGATGAATGCATCAAGTGCCTGCTTAGTTGCATCAGACATCACTGCTGAGTAAACAAATTGCTGGCTATCAGTGTGCCACTTTCTTCGTTTTCTTTTCCTAAATATATATTTGCACTTTCTGGGTTTTTTTTTTTTCTTGTATGGTTTTAAACAGACACATCAAGTTTTAAAGACAACTGACAGTGATCCGATAACCACGTGAGTGGTTTCACATTAAAATAAGTAACATAATTATAAAGTTCATCAGAGATGAAAATGTAATCAACTACACTCTGCCCGTTATATGTGTGACAAGTAAACTGTCCCAAGTGATCCCCAGCCATACGACCATTCAGTGCCGTTAACTTACAAGACGCTGCTAGTGATAGGAGTGATTGGCCAAATTTATTTGTTAATTCGTCTCTGCTGTTTCGTTGTGTTTGAATATTAGAGAAGATAGTAGATGGTATGTCTGGGAAAAAAATTCTGGTCATCACTTGTCACACATTCAAAACATTCCCCATTCTGGCATTGAAATCACCTCCAATAATTATATGCCCATGTTGTGAATATTGTAGAATCTCCTTATAAATATGATCAAATGGGTCATTGTTGGTACATTTCCAGTATGACGAGTTATCAGGGGGAATATATGTGGTACATATATATATATCTTGGTCAACCGACCAAACTGTTTTATCTAATCTAATCCACAAAGTAAATTCACTATTGGACACAACAGTGATAAAAAGGTTTTAAGTAAAGTTTGCATAAAAAAAGCTAAGCCACCACGTCCGACTTGCACAAATTGTTTTCGTGGATTCAAAACACAGTAAAATCCATCAAAACACAAATCACATACATTCTCTCTGTCCATGTCTCTGACAGGCCAATAAAATCATAATAGAGAAACATTTTAAAAGATCAGATTGTTTTAACTCAGATATTCACTGAATGTTCCAGAAGGAAATATTAAGCATATTAGCATTTGTTATCATAATAAAAAATGCTGGCTGTTAAGCTGCTACCCTTGAAAACATACTGTTATCATGCTCCCAAGTATTGAACCACTCACACTGTTACATAAAATTATGCACAGGAGTATCTGAATAAGTTATTCAGACACTGAAGTGCATAATGGGCACTTTGGTAGTCATTAAATGGCTGATTGCTGTTAACACTAGTTGGAGCATTCCAAGAAATATTTTCATCTCTAACTGGCACATGGCTAGTATGTGAACGAGGTGCAATCGGGTAATTGTTTATGCCTTGTTGTCCATGCATTCTATCATTTGCATAGGAGTTAGTGATAAAATTTGATGGATAATTGTTTGTTGTCTGTTGTCTGTTCATCCTGTCATTACGATCTGGGTATATGTTAGAAGGACTGGTTGATGGAGTAGTACTTTGAGTTCCTTGTTGATAGAACTGGTTGCTTGTACTGTGCTCACACTGCACTTGGGATACAGTGTTTTCCTTGTTGGTGGTGACTCGGTCCGTTGCACGTGATGGTAATGGCGGAAAATCGTGCCTAGAGTGCCTGGTCTCCCTAGGGGCTGTCTGTATATCGTTGACTGTACCTTGACCTTGTCTACTGCTGCCATAAGTGCAAGTAAGACGCACCGATTCCAAGAATGAATTAGCAAACACATATGATTTGTACTTGTTGGGGTGAACTTTATCATGGTACATACTCTTTTTTGGAGCACCACTTGCAGTACAAAACAGAGAAGAATGGTCAATGATGCTGACATTCAGAGAATGAGCCAACTGTTTTATTTTCTCATTGGCACTGTTGATGGCTTGGTACAGCTGACCTCTAGTTGAAGAGGGGATGATCATTGAGAAGAAGATTGCAGCATTAGGAAATTTACTTTTGCATACATTGAATGAGACTAACATTTGTTGTGTAGTATGAGGAAGCAAATATTAAAACATTACCAACCACAATATCACGGACTAACTAAAGATGGTAGGGCCTATCCATAGTTAACACAACCATAGCGCAAACATGTCATTTCGTACACTTTAGTTTAAGTTATTTAGGTTTATTTATGGGGGGGGGGGGGGTTCGTTGTTAACCGTGTGAGTATTAAGAGGTTTAGTGTTAGACGTGTTCGTGTTAAAATTAGTGTTACCAGTGTTATTGTTAGTGTTAGTGTTAAAAGTATTATTGTTAGCAGTGTTAAAAATGTTATTGTTAGCATATAGTTTTAAGTAATGTTAGTGTAAAGTTTAGGTTTAGTATTGGTGTTGGTGTTAAATTTGGTTTAGTGTTAGTGTTACTGTCTAAAATAAGAAATCAGACGTTCTCTATAAATTGTATATTAATAAAACAATATCAACTTTACCTGGTATAAAAATAAAAATACCCGATCAAACTGGGGGTTTTTAATTCTCAAGATAATAACTGGCACGAAATATTTCATTAAAAATATGTCATTTGAACAATTTCATTTAAAATAAAGTCATGAGGTACTTTTACCTTTGTAAAGTGGAAAACGTTTCCAAATTTTCTTCAAACAGACCTCACATTTTGAAGAGTAGTTTCTAACAGGTTTTTAATCCAGGTACCGACTCCAAACCCTGCGTGAGTGCTCCGCAAGGCTCAATGGGTAGGTGTACACAGAATACCCCCACTGAATATTTTGTCCTGGTATGCAGTAACAACACACTGAAACAACATGCTGTTGTGTCATGGTGGACGTATGGCTGCTAGTGGTTACCCAATATGCCAAAGATACTCCAAATAGAGCAACAGTTTTGTGATAATCACTGAAGTAATTAGAAAATGTTTCCCACATTCCACAATTTTTAACTTTAAAATCAAATGTAAAAAATGAGGGACAGGTGAGGTGGCCTGAAAATACCGCCCTGTATGCAGTATGATATTACCAGGTTTAGCAATCAGTCAGACTTGGCCTAAAATAGAAATCTTTATTTAAACAAAACAATTCCAGTGTATCATACTAATAATTTCCACCCATTTTTCACAGGCCAAATCAGACCGATACAGTGACACTCCTCAAAGAGTTATCTCCCCTTGGCCAGTCGTCAACATATAACCAAGTGACTTTCGTGAAGTGCAAAATGTTAGTATTCATGTTGGAGCAATAAAATTTATAAACCGAAAAATATGTTTTGTTCTTAAGGTTGCAGAGAAGTAAAGTGACCAATGAGCGTCTTTTTGTCCACGAAGATAGTGCTTTTAAAATACACCCCATATTTGAATAAAATAATTTATGAGTTTAAAAATAGGTAAGAAATTGGATCTTTGGCAGGAACTGAACCTACATTTATGGTGCACAGTTGTGTTGAATGAGATCTCACTTTCCATGAGTGATTTGTACATACCGAGTACGAATACATGGTCGGGGTGGAGAGACTTCCTAGCAGCCGTGAAATGGCAAATTGGGGGTGTGCCTCCAAAAATAAAAGATTATTTCCAGATTTAGGTTGGCATCACTCAGTTCAGACATACTTGCTGCACAAAACAAGGACTGGCCATTATCACTACATGTGTGATTCACGAATTTTTCTAATTTAAAAAAAAAAATTTTTTAATATGGTGGGGCGAAGCATCTTCATAAATCAAGGCTAATATTCGTTCCTTGTATTCAGCCTTGATACATGTCGTCAAGAAATCGTGCCACAAAATGCTTAAATTTCATTGAATGCGATGAGATCTGATTGCAACGAATCGCAACGCTCCTTATAGATTCCCTTGTTATTGTAAACAAAGATGGCAGCGTCAGCGTCCGGCGGTTAATTTTTGATATTGCTTTCAAGATTGTCACATGTTACCGATGCTGTGATTGGTCAGCGATGTCATCGTGTAAGGGACATAATCGGTGTTACAAATTTTCTTCCAATAGAGGACGCTAGTAGTGGATATCAGTAATCTTGACTACACGTATCAAGGCTGAATACGAGGAACGAATATTAGCCTTGATTTATGAAGATGGGGGCGAAGTGACGTCAGCTTCTACCAACTCCTGTATGCACAGTGTAAACAAAAGCAGTAATTTAAAAGGCGCTTCTCTTTGATCAATCTAACTTGTGAAACAACATAAATGACGTGTTAGTATAATAAACTATTTAAGTAAATATATTTCAAGTTGCATTAACAGAACGAAATGGCATTATAGTAGCCTACCAGTCCAAAGGCCTTGCGCGAGCATCCCTTTAATTCCAATGAAATAAGAAATCTGAAGACAGTATAATCTAGATGCGTTAGCATTTATATATAGTGTATCACACACCCTAATCATGTCTCATATGATTATGATGTATGAACATGCCCCATAAATAACGTACATTCACGTCAATTTTAATTGAGGTTTTTTCCAAAAAAAACGTATTAAACGTGACCCGATATTAATAACCTATAGAGCTAACATGTCCATCTCTTTTTTCTTTTACTATATGTAAAAATTACCAAATGTTTGACATCCAATAGCCGATGAATACTAAATCAATTTGTTCTACAGGTGTCGTTATTAAACAAAACAAACTTTAACTCTTTTTTTTTTTTTTTTTATATACACATGTACGTAATATTTATGTATATACCTATAAATTTATCGAATATAAATGTAGTGTTCGTTTGTGAGTGTGCGTGCGTGCGTGCGTGCGTGCTTACAAGTATTATGTTGTAGTTCTCAAATTTCAAAAGTATATTATCGTAAACATGAATACAACGACCGTTAATGTGTGAGGAAAGATAAGAACACAGTTAATCGTTCTAACCGGTAGTTTGTTATAAGCGTGTTCGTTCTAAAAGTACTTTACTGTACTTTGAAAAAATCTTATTTGATTGTTTTTACCATAGTCATTTTCTTAATTATCATTATTTTTATCTTCTTCTTTTTTTCTTCTTTTTTATTGGGGGGGGGGGGGGGTGCTGTTGACACATAATGCTTGAACATTAGACGTTTAAAAAAAATTGGGTTAATTTTTAAGTGGGGCCGATTAATTTATTAATTTGAATTTATCTATAACAAATAACTATTAAATTTTTTAAATATGACAACCTTGATAGGTCCACTTTAATGTTATGATTTGATTTTCATAGTTCAAGTAATTGATTGACGGGAAGCTACTCTATAATGTTTACCGGGAGATGTTTAGAATTATCTACCTTGGTTCTAAATCGAAAGCACGTGAAACCAAAGTTGTCACAACTTAGAGCCAGGTATGTTTTTGAAGTTGTTAGATTAGTTTGAGGTGTTTGTCTTTGTAATCTTCAATTATTTCCACACGAATCATTGCAAACCATCAATATGTGTGTTTATGGAAGTTGAAATTAGCCTGACAAATGTAGAACTACCAGAAGTTGTGACGGGGACATTTCAATTTCCGTACCAAACTTGAAACTGACCTACACTTCCAATACAAATCTTCTGTGATTTCATTGTTTATATATGTATATATATATATATATATATATATATATATATATATATATATATATATATATATATATACATATAATATATATATATATATATATACAAAAGATGCAGTGTTTGAAGATTTTATTATTATTATTATTTTATTATAATATTAATTCAAGACAAGAGGAAAAACATTGAACAAGAGTAGTGCCAGTGGTGTGACAATATAATCAAATATTTGGTGCACCAAACTGAACTTTGTATTCTTCATTAGCTGAACTGAATACACGAATACATATATAAGTAATGCTGCATGTAACTGTACAATTTACATGTATGTCGCTAATTCACACTGTCCAAAATGCAATACTGATTCCATTGTTTTAATAATGCCTGGACATGTTTTGTATTTATTCAACATATAGGACTGGTATCTACTTATACCTTGATTTTGTTTCTGTCAAAAAAAGTGTATGACGTCGCATAGCGGGGAACATTTTGTGTCAGGATTCGCTACACAAGTTTCAGAGATCGAGTTACACAATTTGAAAACATGATTAAACAGTAGTTACTAATCAATTTTCAATTGACGAGAAATATCGCTAATTATGAAGATTTTGAAAACAAAATCTTCCCTGCATAATCTCGCTCAGTCAGTCTTACAAGTTACATTCCTGTAGTAAGCGTCATGGATGAGCCAGGGTTTCTGCCAGAGGGTAAAACGGGTATTGTGCCATACCCAAATATTTTTATAGATTTTTTTTTTTTTTTTTTTAACCTTATGACAAAATTAATTAATCTTATCATTACTACTGTATGATTTTCTCAACCCTAATCCTAAATGTAACCCACTTTCTTTCTGGGGAGGAATGAATGAATGAATGTTTAACGACACCCCAGCACAAAAATACACATCGGCTATTGGGTGTCACAAATGGTAAGTATATAAAAATATTATTTATATATATTTATGTAAAACCACTGTGTAAGGAGCTGTGGGGAAAAGTATAATACAATACATAAAATCGAGGTAAGTAAACCTTAAAACTTCTGGGGAGGCCCCCCACACCCCCTGTTGACTGTAGTTGCTTTTAATTCCATAGCGTCATACCCAAAAATGTCTTTCTGGCAGAAATACTGTGAGCATATTTTGTTAGTGTATGCAATGCAACTTCAATATATACAAGCGTTTAATTAGTTGTTTAAAGCAAAATAAACTAAAATTCAAATAATCAAGGATAAATTAACAAGATTTAAGACAGAGAACACGACATGGTTAATGACTGCCCTCTTGCATGGTGGAAACACCAGTGTTTTTCCAAATCTAACCCATATAGCCAAACATCTATTATGCATCCCAGCATGTGATCTGAAAAATATCACATACTTTGATTGCACTGAAAATGTAAGATATTATATGATAAATATAGATATATATATATAGATCTATAGATATATATATATATATAGATATAGATATGTAACAAGACCCAAACCTTAACTGACAAATCAATAAATTTTGAAATACTCAGGTAAGTACTAAATTTTTCACATTTCTTTTATATATAGATTTACAAAATTCAAGTGATATCGCGAACGTGTTCAACAGAACAATCTATTCAGAACAATCTATTCAGAACACATCGCAGATTCAATGCAAAAACTAAATATGTATATAACAAATTAAATTAGTAAGTAAAAAAAGACAGATCGCCCGTCGGACTGGTAGATGCATTTTTTAACTCATCTGTCAAAAATTTTACTTACATTTGGCAACCGGGCAAGTAGTTTCTGCAGCCCTGCAGCTGACTAGCATTATCGCTAATGAAGATTTTGGAAACAAAATGTTCCGTGATGTAAAAGCCCTTAGTTACAGACCTGTCAACCTTTAAGGCCAAACAAAAAAATAGGTGTGTTTCTGATTGCATCCCCCAAAAAATTAGGGTAGGTAGGTAGGCGTTTTTTTTTAAATTGAATACTATCATAATAATAATAATAATTATAATAATATTGTTGTTGTCATTGTTGTAGTAGTAGTAGTAGTAGTATAGTATTGGTATGCACTGTTTGTGTATTTCCTTAAATTAATGGGACATTTGTATTAATTTCGTTGTTCTTAATTTAAATACTTTATGCAAACATTTGAGATGCATTAATAATAAGACCTGTTGATTTAAGTGAAGACGAGAATTAAGCTGAATTGATACGATTATATTTAATCGAAATAACCTGTACCAAGGCTATGTTCGTACATTCGGTTACTTCCGTGACCAACTAAGATGTTCGGTGGTAGCTAATCAGGGGAAGGAACTCTATTACAAAAGCTTTTCCATAATTTCTCGATGTTTTTCGGAGGGGAATTACATAACATGTGCAAAATGTATCGTATAATAGTACGTAAACAATGTGCAAGGAAGGAAATACTCTTGTTTGGTGATGTTGTTCTCTTTTATTTTTACTTCTTTTTTTATTTCTTTTTTTAAAATTATTTTTTCTTCAGTTTTTTTTTCAGTTTAAGAGAAACAAAATTAGGGTTGGGGGGGGGGGTAAAACTAGGGACGGTCGGTCGACCGGAAACACACCTATTTTTTTGTTTGGCCTAATCAAGAATCTTTGACGACTTTTAACATTGTTAAATTTGTATTTAAATTTTTATAATTTAATCAAAATTCCAAAATATATCTCTAATTAAGTATTGTTGGTTATTTCTTTTATGTTCTTAGAGTGCTAAATGCTGTTATTTTATTTTGAATCATTTTTTGTTTCTCAAACAATAATGCTCATTAAGACAAAGTATCAATATGAATGTAACAGTGATCTCATCAGATATGACGTTCTCGGACGACATCATGTTTTTATATTCATCAAGAAATGAACAAACTCGCTGGACCAATGAGACGATGTTAAATTGTAATGAATATGTAGTGGAAACGGATTTAGGTTGTCTTGAAAATAGGTTGTATGAAATTATTTTTAATAATTAACTTTTTATTATATGAGATATAGTTTTGTTTATTTGGAACTAATTTGTGTATGATAATTTGGTAAATATATTTTGTAACTGATATATATAATAATTTAAGTATTAACTAAGCTTTGACTTATATTAATTATTATTAAGGATACATTTTGTGTGTTTTCATTTCATCTCTTGCACTAGACCACAGTGAAACTATCATTATTGTAAACATTTTGTGTGTTTTCATTTCATCTCTTGCACTAGACCACAGTGAAACTATCATTATTGTAAACATTTTGTGTGTTTTCATTTCATCTCTTGCACTAGACCACAGTGAAACTATCATTATTGTAAACATTTTGTGTGTTTTCATTTCATCTCTTGCACTAGACCACAGTGAAACTGTCATTATTGTAAACAGCTACCTTGAAAGCCAGATCAGATATATATCGAATCTGGGGAACTAATTAACGGCCCGTTACATGATTTAGGGGGCCCATTACAAATGTATTGGAAATTTTATTAATTAGTTTGTGAAGACTGCCCCCTAGAACAGGGTATGCACTTGGGATATTTTTTGACTGGCCAATGGGGCCACTCACAGCAACACTTTGACTCGCCCGTACAACTTTTGAATGGCCCACGACCGAATTTCGTTTAAAAAAAAAGAACTTACTTAAATTGCACTTTAAAAACATGTTATCATATCATACAAACAATAATAACAACACAAGAGAAGGAAACAGAACTTGTTTTAGTTTTGTTACAAACTGTTGTACTAGTAATTATATAAATGCTAATTATTATGTTGTCATGGGACCCACACAGTCAAACATCTGGAATGTTTTTATGACGTGAAATTAGAAAAAAATTACTATGCTGACAGCAGCAGTCTATACAAACAATAATCACATTCACTACAGAAATAAATATACTATACAAGTTAAAGGCATAATTATCACTATTTAACGGGTGTAGGTCAACTCGCCCCCAAGTTGGTCAACTCGCCCCACACTGTTTAGTCAACTCATATCGTTACCATTTTGAAACTTAATATAGCAACATTTTAAGCTAATGACAATGCGCATTAAATATTGTTGAATATTCACACCAGTCGGAGTCCAAAAGCCTTGCCTGATCACCCCTTTAAGGACATACGGGACAAACAATTAGGCAGTTCATTGTAATAGATTATATTACAAGTTGTAGACGTCGATTTTTAATTTTGTCACAATTCCTATTTAACACTCGTACGTGCACAGGCAATGATAGCTGTTGTTGACATCGTTGGCAGTGATGATTGGGTGTTTGGTATAGTAGACTCGGTATATTCCGTAAGAAACGAAAACGTTCCAACACAATGTAACTTCGGAAAACCTCAGGCTCGTAAACAAAATCTGTTTGTGAAACATACCGTAGCGGAATGTGACAAGTTGTTCTGATTGTAACTAAATGGAAAGTAAAGATGGACATGGCCGAGGTGTTCTGATTGAACCTACGAATACATTTACGTGGCCAAGGTTTTCTGAATACAAAATCAAAACCGGCATAGGCATTTTGAATGGTTTTAGACTGTTCGATATAATGGGGAAGTGGTCGCTATTAAGTCCTATATAGGTTTGGTTGCGCAGATATTAACAGGAAACCAGCTGAAAACAATAAATAAAAAATAACTTACCGATCTCTTACAAACATTAGTTATTTGCATTTTGATATATAATACAATATGCAGAAATTTTTGGTCGCCAACGTGATAAAGTTTTGTCTTGCCCGACGCTATTTTGACTCGCCATGGGCGATCGAGCGACCGTAAAGTGCACACCCTGCCTAGAAGCATAGTGCCACGTTTCAGAACTATTCAATCAAAACTGTAGGAGAAGATAGACTTTTAAATTTTTAATGTTAAATTATTTTGTGTATTTCAAATTTTTAACGTTAAATAAATGTTAAAAATGTCCCCAATATCTCTATTAGTTTGTGAAAACTGCCCCTGAGAGTACATGCAGTAGGCACTTATGCTAATTTTCAGAACTATCCAACCAAATCTCTAGGAGAAGATAAACGTTTATATTTTCATAAATAAAAAGTCAAATGTTCAACATTAATAAAAATATCTCTCTGTTAGTAGACACATGTGCCCTTTTCATGTGTTTGGTCAGAAAAGGAAGGTACAGATACAAGTATACCAAGTAGCCACAAATTAAAGTCTGTTTTGTTTAACGACACCACAAGAGCACATTGATTTGTTAATCATCAGCTACTGGATGTCAAACTTTTGATAATTTTGACATATATAGTCTTGAAAAGGAAACCCACTACATTTTTCCATTAGTAGCAAGGGATCTTTTATATGCACCATCCCACAGACAGGATAGCACATATACCACGGCCTTTGATAATATACCAGTCGTGGTCCGTCAATGGGGATTTAATTATCCTGGACTGACCGAACATCAAGCTACCACTGGGCTACATGCCGCCAAACAGACCGTACCAAGTAGATGCATGAGCCCTTTTCTTGTGTGCAGTCACAAATCAAGATACAGGTACCTGTGCAGCACCAAGTAGATGCATGAGCCCTTTTCTTGTGTGCAGTCACAAATCAAGATACGGTACCTGTGCAGCACCAAGTAGATGCATGAGCCCTTTTCTTGTGTGCAGTCACACATCAAGATACAGGTACCTGTGCAGCACCAAGTAGACGCATGAGCCCTTTTCTTGTGTGCAGTCACAAATCAAGTATAATGAAACCTCTCAAAAACGGACCCTCTGTAATCTGGAATTCCTTCAAAACTGAACATTTTTGCGGCACCTTTCTGAATATCTGTAATGGATGAGAACCTCTCTGAACTGGATACCTCTTGAAACCAAATGTTTTGCTTGGGTTCAAGTGTGTCTGGTTTAGAGGAGTTTCGCTGTAGATGCATGGGCCCTTTTCGTGTGTGCATGCAGTCAGGAATGGCAGCACCTGGTTGAGATTGCTTGTGTCCCAGGAAAATGTTTTCTTCCAACAGTTCGACTGGTGGCAACGCTATCAAGTATTATCCAGGGAACGCCCAGTTTGTCGGTATAAATATAGCTTCGATGCAGGACATGTCATGATCTCTTGTTTCTTAGTAATATAACTTGCATAATAATCTTTTTCAGGTATTAAAATTAAAGTTTGTTAAAATTAAAGTCCATTCTATTTTTCTAATATTATATTTTTTCATATCTATGAACATAGGTCTCAAACAGCAGCTTGCAAAAAGTGTGAAAGGAAGTCAATTTTTTAAAACCTAAATTTGCCTGATAAAACTACCAAAAAATTACAGGTAATTGTAGTAGTGTTGGTATAAAGTGCTCCTACTGGCAGTAGCTATATATATAGTGGTAATTTCCCTATTACCGTAGCTTAGTTGGTAGAGCGCTGGACTCTCGTACTGAGAGTCTGTGGTTCAAATCCCCTCAGTGGAGGTTGATTTTTATCTGTTACATTTGGAGCCGACGTAGTAGGGATTGATTATTTTCTTAATATGCGAATGCAGTTGTAACTCAGTCAGGACCCGTAACAGTTCAACTGTCCGTGGCCCACAGCTCCGGGCGTAGCTTCACTTGAGTGGGGAGTATGTAGTAGTGTTGGTATAAAGTGCTCCTACTGGCAGTAGCTAGTGGGAATTTCCCTATTAGTTCAGTTGGTAGAGCGCTGGACTCTAGCACTGAGAGTCTGTGGTTCGAATCCCCTCATTGGAGGTTGATTTTTCTGTTACATAATTTTCAAGAAACTGTTCTATAGGTACAAAGTGTGTAATGTGTGTACGATTATGTCATCTGCTGTTTACATTTAGTTGTGATTGTGTTGCATTTTAATTCCATAGCGCTCGAATATACATCTCAGAGGCTCTGATTTTACACACATATCATCCCTCGCAACCGGTTCTTCTGAATGTATATTTTCTATTTATTAGATTTTATTCCTTTATTTTGATGTCTGGGTTGGGGTGACCTGCTTTCTCTGACATTGAAAGATACCCTTTCCTCCAGGATAAGTATTAGAGCAGTTTTTGATAACTGAAATCATACTTTACTTAGATTATATTGTTTAGATTATCCATTTCCATACATTCGAAGTGTTTTTGGTCATCCTGACATTTTTAATATCAAAAATGCATTTCTCATATTTTAAAAAACGTACAGCGTCTGAGATAACAGTTATGGAGTCAAGTTTTAGTCTATTTTTCGAGGGTATTTCACCATTTCAAAGGACTGTTTCAGCCAGTTGTAACTTTATCCAAATGTCTGTTTGTAGATAACTAAACTTAGTGTGCATTTTCATCTTAACTAGGTACACTATTTCTGAATCAATAAACATTCTCCTGAATGTATATTTTCTATTTATTAGGTATTCCTTTATTTGATGTCTGGGTTGAGGTATTCCGTACTTTAGTTTCCCTATCCTTTCTCCAGGATACGTAAAACCAGAGATTGTTTTAGTGGTTATCTGGCATGGATGTTTCAACCCTTGATATGTCTGCTGGTATACGTGGCATCTTAAAGGTACACTATCTCCGCGTCTTCACGTCATTGGGTCGGTCTGATATTTAAAGAGGTATTCTCGTACTTTAGTTTCCCAGTCTGATATTTAAAGAGGTATTCTCGTACTTTAGTTTCCCAGGTCTGATATTTAAAGAGGTATTCTCGTACTTTAGTTTCCCAGGTCCGATATTTAAAGAGGTATTCTTGTACTTTAGTTTCCCAGTCTGATATTTAAAGAGGTATTCGAGTACTTTAGTTTCCCAGTCTGATATTTAAAGTATTCTGTTTCCCAGTCTGATATTTAAAGAGGTATTCTTGTACTTTAGTTTACCTGGTCTGATATTTAAAGAGGTATTCGAGTACTTTAGTTTCCCAGTCTGATATTTAAAGAGGTATTCTCGTACTTTAGTTTCCCAGGTCTGATATTTAAAGAGGTATTCTCGTACTTTAGTTTTCCCTGGTCTGATATTTAAAGAGGTATTCTCGTACTTTAGTTTCCCAGGTCTGATATTTAAAGAGGTATTCTCGTACTTTAGTTTCCCAGGTCTGATATTTAAAGAGGTGTTCTCGTACTTTAGTTTCCCTGGTCTGATATTTAAAGAGGTATTCTTGTACTTTAGTTTCTCAGTCTGATATTTAAAGAGGTATTCGAGTACTTTAGTTTACCTGGTCTGATATTTAAAGAGGTATTCTCGTACTTTAGTTTCTCCTGATATTTAAAAGGTATTCGAGTGATATTTTAAAGAGGTATTCTCGTACTTTAGTTTCCCAGTCTGATATTTAAAGAGGTATTCTCGTACTTCAGTTTCTCAGTCTGATATTTAAAAAGGTATTCGAGTACTTTAGTTTCTCAGTCTGATATTTAAAGAGGTATTCGAGTACTTTAGTTTACCTGGTCTGATATTTAAAGAGGTATTCTCGTACTTTAGTTTCTCAGTCTGATATTTAAAAAGGTATTCGAGTACTTTAGTTTCCCAGTCTGATATTTAAAGAGGTATTCTCGTACTTTAGTTTCCCAGTCTGATATTTAAAGAGGTATTCTCGTACTTCAGTTTCTCAGTCTGATATTTAAAAAGGTATTCGAGTACTTTAGTTTCCCAGTCTGATATTTAAAGAGGTATTCTTGTACTTTAGTTTCCCTGGTCTGATATTTAAAGAGGTATTCTTGTACTTTAGTTTCTCCTGATATTTAAAAAGGTCTGAGGTCTGATATTTAAAGAGGTATTCTTGTACTTTAGTTTCCCTGGTCTGATATTTAAAGAGGTATTCTCGTACTTTAGTTTCCCAGTCTGATATTTAAAGAGGTATTCTCATACTTTAGTTTCCCAGGTCTGATATTTAAAGAGGTATTCTCGTACTTTAGTTTCCCAGGTCTGATATTTAAAGAGGTATTCTCGTACTTTAGTTTCCCTGGTCTGATATTTAAAGAGGTATTCTTGTACTGTAGTTTCCCAGGTCTGATATTTAAAGAGGTATTCTTGTAATGTAGTTTCCAGGTCTGATATTTAAAGAGGTATTCTCGTACTTTAGTTTCCCAGTCTGATATTTAAAGAGGTATTCTTGTACTGTAGTTTCCCTGGTCTGATATTTAAAGAGGTATCTCGTATTTTAGTTTCCCAGTCTGATATTTAAAGAGGTATTCTCGTACTTTAGTTTCTCAGTCTGATATTTAAAGAGGTGTTCTTGTACTTTAGTTTCCCAGTCTGATATTTAAAGAGGTGTTCTCGTACTTTAGTTTACCTGGTCTGATAATTAAAGAGGTGTTCTCTTACTTTAGTTTCCCAGTCTGATATTTAAAGAAGTATTCTTGTACTTTAGTTTCCCAGTCTGATATTTAAAGAGGTATTCTTGTACTTTAGTTTCCCAGGTCTGATATTTAAAGAGGTATTCTCGTACTTTAGTTTCCCAGGTCTGATATTTAAAGAGGTATTCTCGTACTTTAGTTTCCCAGGTCTGATATTTAAAGAGGTATTCTCGTACTTTAGTTTCCCAGTCTGATATATAAAGAGGTATTCTTGTACTTTAGTTTCCCAGGTCTGATATTTAAAGAGGTATTCTTGTACTTTAGTTTCCCAGGTCTGATATTTAAAGAGGTATTCTCGTACTTTAGTTTCCCAGGTCTGATATTTAAAGAGGTATTCTTGTACTTTAGTTTCCCAGTCTGATATTTAAAGAGGTATTCTCGTACTTTAGTTTCCCAGGTCTGATATTTAAAGAGGTATTCTTGTACTTTAGTTTCCCAGTCTGATATTTAAAGAGGTATTCTTTTACTTTAGTTTCCCAGGTCTGATATTTAAAGAGGTATTCTCGTACGTACATTAGTTTCCCAGTCTGATATTTAAAGAGGTATTCTAGTACTTTAGTTTCCCTGGTCTGATATTTAAAGAGGTATACTCGTACTTTAGTTTCCCAGTCTGATATTTAAAGAGGTGTTCTCGTACTTAAGTTTACCATTACCTGGTTGTCAGTGATTCCAGAACTCCCTTGTGATACGTTCTCTGGTTCAGCCTGTTCTGTGAATTGAAAACATATGTCAATCTTTCTGCTGCAAATACAAAGACTGGGTGCTCCACATAGTCAAAATATCTTTTCAGGCTGAGTAAACAAAAAGTGTTCATTGTGTTCAAGAAAGTTTAAAGTCAGGGTTCTGCCAGAGAGTAAAATGGGTATGGAAGGAAATGTGTTATTTAACGACGTACTCAACACATTTTATTTACGGTTATATGGCATCAGACATATGGTTAAGGACCACACAGATAATGAGGGATGAAACCCGCTGTCACCACTTCATGAGCTACTCTTTTTGATTAGCAGCAAGGGATCTTTTGTATGCACCATCCCACAGACAGAATAACACATACCATGGCCTTTGATATACCAGTCATGGTGCACTGGCTGGAGCAAGAAATAGCCTAATGGGCCCACTGACGGGGATCGATCCCAGACCGACCGTGCATCAAGTTAACACTGTCCCATTGGCCTACGTCCCACCCCAAAATGGGTATGGCACCATCCACAAATATATATTTTTGCAGATTTTTTTTTTAAAGTTGACTTTCTGACAAAATTAATGACTCTATATCATTACTGTATGCTTTTACTGTACCTTTTAATTGGTAAAAAATGTTATTACTACTTTTACTGTACACTTGAATTGGTAAAAAATGTTATTACTACTTTTACTGTACACTTGACTCGGTAAAAGATGTTATTACTACTTTTGCTGTACACTTGAGTTGGTAAAAGATGTTATTACTACTTTTGCTGTACACTTGAGTCGGTAAAAGATGTTATTACTACTTTTGCTGTACACTTCAATCGGTAAACGATGTTACTACTACTTTTGCTGTACACTTCAATCGGTAAACGATGTTACTACAACTTTTGCTGTACACTTCAATCGGTAAAAAATGTTACTACTACTTTTGCTGTACACTTCAATCAGTAAAAAAATTTACTACTACTTTTACTGTACACTTCAATTAGTAAAAAAATGTTACTACTACTTTTACTGTACACTTCAATTAGTAAAAGATGTTACTACTACTTTTACTGTACACTTCAATTAGTAAACGATGTTACTACTACTTTTACCGTACACTTCAATGAGTAAACGATGTTACTACTACTTTTACCGTACACTTCAATGAGTAAACGATGTTACTACTACTTTTACTGTACACTTCAATGAGTAAAAGATGTTACTACTACTTTTACTGTCCACTTCAATTAGTAAACAATGTTACTACTACTTTTACTGTCCACTTCAATTAGTAAACAATGTTACTACTACTTTTACTGTCCACTTCAATTAGTAAAAGATGTTACTACTACTTTTACTGTCCACTTCAATTAGTAAAAGATGTTATTACTACTTTTGTGAAAATCATGCATTCGACACCAAAGAGGGTGGGACGTAGCCCAGTGGTATAGTGCTCGCTTGATGCACGGTCAGTCTGGGATCGATCCTCATCGGTGGACCCATTGGGCTATTTATCGTTCCAGCCAGTGCACCGTGACTGGTATATCAAAGGCCGTGGTATGTGCTATCCTGTGTGGGATGGTGCATATAAAAGATCCCTTGCTACTAATGGGAAAAAAATGCAGTGGGTTTCCTATCTTTGTTTGTGTCAAAATGACCATATGCTTGACATCCAATAGCTATCAGTATGCTCTACTGGTGTCGTTAAACAACAAATGTTTTTTTTCCGACACCAAAATAAATGTCATTAAAGAGATTTTCTTTCCTGTGTGCCATTCAATTGTTCATTTGTTTGCAGCCATTGTAAGATGTCTTTCACTAACGCAGTCTTTGTGACAGGTAAATTTACACATTAAATACATCTTCTTGTTTAGAATACCAGTGTCTGCAGGGTTTTATCACCTATGTTTCTAGACTCCGATAATCGGTACCATTCCACACCGTCATTTTTTATTCCCAATTTTAGAGTGAAACATACCCAATCAAGGGGGCGAGACGTAAGCCAGTGATAAAGCGCTTGCTTGATGCGCAGTCAGTTTGGTATCGATCCCAGTCAGTGGGCCCATTGGGCTATTTCTCACTCCAGCCAGTGTACCACGACTGGTACATCAAAGGCTGTGGTATGTGCTATCCTGTCTATGGGATGGTGCATATAAAAGATCCCTTGCTGCTAATCGAAAAGAATAGCCCATGAAGTGGCGACAGTGGGTTTACCCCCTCAGTATCTGTGTGGTCCTTAACCATTTGTCCGGTGCCATATAACCGTAAATAAAATGTGCTGAGTGTGTCGTTAAATAAACCATTTCCTTCCTTCCCAATCAATGTAAATAATTATCATTTTTTGATTATATAAAGGCATATTTTGAAAACAATACATAAGACTAGATATTAATTTGAATAAATACAAGTATATGTATAGTATTAGTTTTGTCGATGTTTTTTAAATGAAACTGAAAATTCCCAAAAGTTTGTAAAGCAATGCTAAAAGTCAAAGCCATGGTTGTCGAGTCAAATTTTAGAAATAAAACGCTTGTTTGTATACAGACACTGATATTCTAAAATTTACTGATAGGTAAAATCCCAGGGGCTAACAAACTTATACAGCTGATCTAAAGGGCTTCAAAGGGACATTCTGGAGTTTGCTGCAATTTTTAAGATGTTATCGACTAACAGAGACTTTTTAACGATTGTAATTATATGTCAAATAATGTATTTTTCTGCATAAAATATTAGTGGTTGTATATTAAATGTGTTTCTGATTGTTCTAATATTTGTACTAGGTTAAATTTGATTTTATTTCCTAAAATAGTTTTTTTTCGTACTTACAGAATTATTTGACAAAGTCCAGTTTAGGCTTCTTACAAATATTAAGACAACCAGAAACACATTGAATATACAGACACTGATATTCTAAACAAGAAAATATATTTAATACACCTTGTATGTAAGTTTAATCGTAGAAATATTTTATTAGTCAGAAACATCTTACAATGGAGCAAACTCAGGAATGTCCCTACAAGCTTAACATGTCATTTTAGTCATCAGAAAAAAACCGTCTGTTTTGTTTAACGACACCACTAGAGTACATTGATTTATTAATCAACGGCTATTTGGTGTCAAACATTTGGTAATTCTGACTGGTAGTTATCAGAGGAAACCCGCTATATTTTGCTATTAGCAGTGATGGATGTCTTATACATCTATGTTTAACTTTCCCCACAGACAGGTAAGCACATACCACAGCCTTTGACCAGTTGTGGTGCAATGGTTGGAATGAGAAAACCCCCACTCAGGTGAATAGATCCACTGAGGTGGTTTGATCCTCTGATGCAAGCACCTGAAGCAAAGATGTAAACATGTAACAATGACATCAAACTCAGGACAGTCCCTTTCATCAAAACAATTTTAACCTTAACAATGTCAAATCAGGACAGTTATCAGAAAGAATTTTCTCTTAAATGTTCAAGACAAAAAAACCTTGATTCTTCACCGCCTATGTTCATTGAGTGCAATATCTAATCTTGACCACATTTATTATCTACATAACCTTGGCTGTCCTCCTGCAACCTGTCCACCCTACATTCCATAATGGACTGGCCTGACTCCATGCTTCAGCCACAGGTATCTGTATATAGGGGGAGGGATATTTTTACAGGTGGTATTTTTTCGTGATGTGGCTTCAGTGGAGGCCACACAGTGCCCCACTGTTAAATCTGACTGTTTTTTAAAACAAGGTGAGATCATTGTGTGTATGTTTTTGTTTTGTTAAAGTGGTAGTTGCAGTTGGTGTGTTGTCATGGTTACACTTTCTGAACCAATGTCATATTGTTTAAAATGGCTAAATTTCCCAAGTGGTATGAAGATTTTAATTATTTTTAAAAATAAATAAACTAATATTTAGAATCTTATTGTATTCATTTCTTCAAATGGTATGCATAATAATAAGAGAAAAGTAAATTAAAAATATATATAAGCATATTTAAAACATTAAAAATAAGCAGAGATTATTATACGAGCTTGTGTGTTGTACTGATTTTACAAAACAAGTGTCAGGATTGTTGTATTACTCGAGCGAGAGCGAGTTTCATAAAATCAGTACGATTCACACATGAGTAATAATTTCTTTATTATCCACATTATTCCAAATATTATTTTCATGAATAACAAGCTAGGACCATGTCAAAACATTACAAACGTAACTAAAAAGAGACCACAAAACGGTGTCATTTTCCACTGGAGAAGCCGCATTAAGTTATGACGTCGCTTCACAAAATTACGTCATTCGCTGTGCACGTGAAATCATTATGACACACATGAGTGATACTGGTTATATTTCCCTGTGTGGATAATAAATAATAATATCTTAGTAGTATTTAAGCCTCTACGTTAACTTTTCCATCTAAGAGCCAGATGGCGCCTACTTGTGTTTTTATATAGATAGTATGAAATGTTTTAGTCGCCAAATGAAACAAATCAGTCGCAATGTAGAGGGCTGTTTAAGTTCTACTTTATTAATTTCTCTCACATAATTCAGAGCACTTCAGTCTGTGATGTTTGCAGTTCATGGTTTTGTAGGTTCTGTGCTCTGAGAATAATTAAAGCCATTTTTCTGTAAACATTCCTTGCTGGATATATTATTCTATGTATGCATCTCAGACATCTCTTTGTTTATGGATGTTGTAAACAAGTTTTTATGGCACAGGCTATAAAGTTTACAGTCTTCCAGACAAAATTAGAAAACAAGTTGTTTTTTTAATGTAATTTTGTGAGTATGTTTTGAGTGAAAAGATATGGTGGCAAAATTCCACTCAAGATGCAGCAAAGATTCTCTAGGCCAACAAAAAAGCTAATCTCTGGTTAGATCTAACTTCTAAGTTCCAGAATTGATGCCACAATATGGCTGTTTTTCATATATATATATATATATATATATATATATATATATATATATATATATATATATATATATATATATATATATATATATATATACATATATATATATATATATATATATATATATACATACATATACATACATATATATATATATATACATATATATATATATATATATATATATATATATATATATATATATATATATATATATATATATATATATATATATATATATATATATATATATACATATATATATATATATATATATATATATATATATATATATATGTATGTGTGTATATTATTTTATACATATTTGTTATTTTGCAAGGTCCCCCCCCCCCCCCCTCCCCCCCACACACACACACTAAATGTGGCTCCCTAGGTCTGGACCTAGTCGGCCTGTGCACTAATTAATACAGCTCTGGTGGGTCTATATATTTTGTTTTACTTCCTCATCTGTCTTGGTCCCTCCTCATTGACATGGTTTGGGATCGATCCTCATCGGTGGGCCCATTGGGCTATTTTTCGTTCCATGACTGGTACATCAGTGGCCATGGTATGTGCTATCCTGCCCATGGGATAATGCATATCAAAGATCCCTTGCCACTAGTGAAAAAATGTAGCGGGTTTCTTGTCTAAGACTATGTCAAAATTACCAAATGTTTGACATCCAATAGCCGATGATTAATAAATCAGTGTGCTCTAATGGTGTCGGTAAACAAAACAAACTTGGACAACAAACATGACATTTTACAAAAGTTGTATTCATTATGTTGATGGACATTTAACTGGCTGTATTGTGGAAAATAATTGGCCTTCTTATCAACTGACAAGTACTTTTTCAATTAGCAGCAAGTAAATTTTTTATACCTGTATACATTTACTCAGACATGACAGCACATACCACATCCTTTGATATACCAGTTGTGTGTCACTGGCTAGGAAGACATATTAAATGTATTACATGGGTGTTTTTCAATTATCACTCATTAGCAGGTATATAAATAACATTTACATGGTTGTGTATTACATGGGTGTTTTTCAGTCATCACTCATTAGCAGGTGTATAAATAACATATTTACATGGTTGTATATTACATGGGTGTTTTTCAGTCATCACTCATTAGCAGGTGTATAAATAACATATTTACATGGTTGTGTATTACATGGGTGTTTTTCAGTCATCACTCATTAGCAGGTGTATAAATAACATATTTACATGGTTGTGTATTACATGGGTGTCTTTCAGTCATCACTCATTAGCAGGTGTATAAATAACATACTTACATGATTATGTAATTACCAGTAACATGATTATTTTGATAAACCTGTATTCCCGCACACACGGATGACGAGCCTGCAGTCTTGCATCTGGAGTTTATTATAATGAAAGGGTAGAATCGCCGTGACTACGCCCACTTGGTATAGCGGTAACTTTGGTACAGAATCTGACTTCACTGAAATGTCAGTCTCGAAATGGAACGGTCTGTGATATATACATATAGAGCACTCAGTGTCATGGTGTGAATGTCAGGTTTCTTTTCAGTCAAAATACAGGTATTCTTTTATTGAGAATATGAGATGTTATTTCACTTAACAAGTCCATTAGTTATTCCATGATCCATTTATTGTTATATACACATCTGTGATCTTTCTTTGCATTCCATTTTATCTATTCTTCTTCTATCTGTCCATCCATTATCCATCCATCCATCCAACCACATATCCATCCATCCATCCATTCATCCATTCATCCATCTAATCACATATCCATCCATCTAATCACATATCCATCCATCCATCCATCCATCTACTGACATATTCATCCATCTATCTACTCACATATCAATCAATCAATCGATCAATCCATCCATCCATTCATCCATCCATTCATCAATTTCTCCAACTATCCATCCATCCATCCTTCCCTCCATCATGAATTAATCCTTGCTAAAGGCTCACGTTTACAACATTAATTTACTTGGGATAGATAATTGTCCATAGCACCAATGTGCTCTAGTTGTGTTGTTATTTTTAACTTTCCTTCTTAGCTCATTAGTTATTCTTTATGTGGAACAATGAAAACTGTTATGGTAGTCGGTTGAGGTGCTTGCTGGTCAAAGGCCGTGGTATGTGTTTTCCTGTCTTTGGGAAAGTGCATATAGAACATCTCTTTCTGCTAATAAAAAACATGTAGTGGGTTTCGTCTGATGACTACGAGTCATAATTACCAACTGTTTGACATCCAAAAGCTGATGATTAATTAATCTGCTCTAGTGTTGTCGTTAAACAAAACAAATTTTAACTCACGATTGAACATTATGGAGTTACCTCCCTTCTATTTGTGTGCGTCTTGATTTGATGTTAAAATCTGTTAACTTACTTCTGTCCAAAGCCTGGCAATTATTGATCCATTCTTTAAATACAAACATGATGCATTTTATTTAATTAATATTTACATACGGAAATTCTGCCCTGGATTGGGCCCCTGGCCTCTCAGAGACCGAACCCTAGGATGGACATGCTCGAAACCTTTGTGCTATATGAGCATGTTAAAGTATAACGCACACACGCATAAGGAAATCAAAAACAGTGTTAGAAATATGGTCATATTTTGATTATTTTATGTAAGAAACATTGAACAATCAAACCATACTTTGGTGGGTTTTTATGTTATTACTAGTACATGTATATATGTATATGTGTGTTTTATACATATAAAAAAATAAAAAATATATATATATATATGTATAGATTATTACCAGAGTGTTTTTTGGTATCGTCAATATCATATAATGTATTATGGTCGCCAGAGGCTCGCGTAATACAATTTTTATTCCTAATATATGATATTGACGATACCGAAATACACGAGGGTAATAATCTCTTTATCATATAAGCTCAAGCTTAATACAACATGTTTTTGTAAACTGTACATGCATGCAACTTTAATTCCAGTCTGCCATTACTAAATATTCAAATGACGTAAGAATATGTGGCGTGGTGTATTATTGAATGGAAATGACGTCAAACTCGAATGACGTCATTTTGGATGTCCTTACATCAAAATAAAGTTATGCCTATTGTTTTTTGTTTTCTGAATGCTGGACAGCTTTCAGTGTCAAATTGCCATTGAAATGTTTTATTTGAAGACTGAATGCATACATCAATCATGAAGTGTCACCCAAGTACGTTTGCTTAAATGTCAATAAACCTAGTGCCGAAACCTCGACTAATTTACATCTAATTTGCAAAGTTATCAAATTCTTAAAGTATGTGATCTGAAAAATATCACATACTTTGATTGCACTGAAAATGTAAGATATTATATGATAAATATATATATAATCAGTCTGGATATTAAGTTTTAATGACTCAATGGGTAGGTGTAAGACCACTACACCCTCTTCTCTCTCACTAACCATTTACTACCAACTCAGTAGGTGGGTGTAAGACCACTACACCCTCTTCTCTCTCACTAACCATTTACTACTAACTCAATAGGTGGGTGTAAGACCACTACACCCTCTTCTTTCGCACTAACCATTTACTACTAACTCAGTTGGTGGGTGTAAGACCACTACACCCTCTTCTCTCTCACTAACCATTTACTACCAACTCAGTAGGTGGGTGTAAGACCACTACACCCTCTTCTCTCTCACTAACCATTTACTACTAACTCAATAGGTGGGTGTAAGACCACTACACCCTCTTCTTTCGCACTAACCATTTACTACGCCACTAACCCTCTTCTCTCTCATAACCATTACTACTAACTCAGTTGGTGGGTGTAAGACCACTACACCCTCTTCTCTCTCACTAACCATTACTACTAACTCAGTTGGGGGTGTAAGACCACTACACCCTCTTCTCTCTCACTAACCATTTACTACTAAACTCTTGGTGGGTGTAAGACACCACCCTCTTCTCTCTCACTAACCATTTACTACTAACTCAGTTGGTGGGTGTAAGACCACTACACCCTCTTCTCTCTCACTAACCATTTACTACTAACTCAGTTGGTGGGTGTAAGACCACTACACCCTCTTCTCTCTCACTAACCATTTACTACTAACTCAGTTGATGGGTGTAAGACCACTACACCCTCTTCTCTCTCACTAACCATTTACTACTAACTCAATAGGTGGGTGTAAGACCACTACACCCTCTTCTCTCTCACTAACCATTTACTACTAACTCAATAGGTGGGTGTAAGACCACTACACCCTCTTCTCTCTCACTAACCATTTACTACTAACTCAATAGGTGGGTGTAAGACCACTACACCCTCTTCTCTCTCACTAACCATTTACTACTAACTCAATAGGTGGGTGTAAGACCACTACACCCTCTTCTCTCTCACTAACCATTTACTAGTAACTCGCTGTCTTTGACAGACAGCCCGGGGCGGGACGTAGGCCAGTGGTAAAGCGCTCGCTCGATGTGCTGTCGGTCTGGGATCAATCCCCGTCGGTGGGCCCATTGGGCTGTTTCTCGTTCCAGCCAGTCTATCACAACTGGTATATCAAAGGCTGTGGTATGTACTATCCTGTCTGTGGGATGGTGCATATAAAAGATCCCTTGCTGCTAATCGAAAAGAGTAAAACCCATGAAGTGGCGACAGCGTCGTTAAATAAACCATTTCTTTCTTGACAGACAGCCCAGATAGCTGAGGTGTGTACTCAGGACAGTGTGCTTGAACTTTAATTGTATATAAGCATGAAAATAAGTTGAAATGAATGAACAAAGTCTGTGTATACATACGTGTGTATAAACATTCCACTTGTTTGGTGTGAAGAAACTGGACTAGCTCTGCCAATTTCACCAGTTGTGAATTTAAAACACTGGAAAATTTAGTTTTAATTTGTTGACATAACTGCATGTAATAACTAATGTTTTGTATTTTGTGACTGGATTGGTGGATTAATGGATTTGTGGTGGGTTTGTAGGTGTATGGATGAATTAAAATTTATTAAGTAATTTATAATTGTAGCAGATTAAAATAAAAAGTTTGTTTTGTTTAACGACACCACTAGAGCACATTGATTTTGCAGATTAGTAATAAAAACATAAAAATTTAGTAGCATTAGTATGTACATGTATATCTGTTATTGTTCTTCAAAACCGGCCTCAGTGGCACAGTGGTTACGCCATCGGACTACAGGCTGGTAGGTACTGGGTTCGGATCCCAGTCGAGGCATGGGATTTTTCATCCAGATACCGACTCCAAACCCTGAGTGAGTGCTCCGCAAGGCTCAATGGGTAGGTGTAAACCACTTGCACCGATCAGTGATCCATAACTGGTTCAACAAAGGCCATGGTTTGTGCTATCCTGCCTGTGGGAAGTGCAAATAAAAGATCCCTTGCTGCTAATCGAAAAGAGTAGGCCATGTAGTGGCGACAGCGGGTTTCCTCTCAAAATCTGTGTGGTCCTTAACCATATGTCTGACGCCATATAACCATAAATAAAATGTGTTGAGTGCGTCGTTAAATAAAACATTTTTTTCTTTTTTTCTTTGTTCTTCAAAATTTTATGCCCGACCTTTACACGTACATGTAGGTTTAAAAAAACTGAACCACATGACGATCACTGCTAGGTTAAATATATGACCATTACCCACTATTGTTACAGTTAGGTTTAGGGTTATAGGGTTAGTTTTGGGGTTAGGGTCAGATTCCTTCTTTATGCATGTATCAATATATGGGGCGGGGCATAGCTCAGTGGTACAGCGCTCGCCTGATGTGCGATCAATCTTGGATCGATTCTCATCAGTGGATCCATTGGGCTATTTCTTGTTCCAGCCAGTGTGAGTGCTCCGCAAGGCTCAATGGGTAGGTGTAAACCACTTGCACCGATCAGTGATCCATAACTGGTTCAACAAAGGCTGTGGTATGTACTATCCTGTGTGTGGGATGGTGCATATAAAAGATCCCTTGCTGCTAATCGAAAAGAGTAGCCCATTAAATGGTGACAACGGGTTTCCTCTCTCAATATCTGTGTGGTCCTTAACTATATGTCCCACGCCATATAACAGTAAATAAAATGTATTGAGTGCGTAATTAAATAAAACATTTCCTTCCTTCTTCTCCAAAATGTTATACCCGACCTTTACATATACAACATATAGGTTTAAAAAACTGAATAACCTGTAGATCGGTGCTAGGTAAAATATACGACCGTTGCCTCCCTATTGTTAGTTAGATTTAGGGTTTATATGGTTAGTTTTTGGGTTAGGGTCAAATTCCGTCTTTATGCATGTATCAATATAATGGGGTGGGGGTTGTGGGGTTAACAAGCAGAAATTTTTCCCAGTGCAATGATATTTATGTAAAGACCCGACTCGTTGATGGAGATGTATGAACATGTTGGGTGTTGAGCACTGTATGCTGGCTTGTGGGTGTTATACTGTGTAGTGTAAACACTTCCAAGTCAGATTCTCTCTAACATGAGGTGTTCCTGTTTGAGTGAGACTGTTATTTCTGTACTTCCTGTCTGCTGCTAGCATGATGTCAGGATGATGCATACAAGATGTAACGGTTGTCAAGTATTTGTAATATACTCTTCCTGAAACATTCAGGAATTTATCATTGGCAGGATATATTTCTGTCTCTCTTGTACAAAGGGTGGGACGTAGCCTAGTGGTAAAGTGCTTACCTGATGCACGGCCAGTTTATAGATCGATCCCAGTTGTTGGGGCCCATTGGGTTATTTCTCGTTTCAGCCAGTGCACTATGACTGGTATATCAAAGGACATGGTATGTGCTATCCTGTCTACAGATGGAAAAGTGTTGCGGATTTCCATTCAAGGACTACATGTATATGTCAAAATTACCAAATGTTTGACATCCAATAAATCGATGTGCTCAAGTGGTGTCGTTGAACAAAACAACCTTTTCCTACATGTACATTTACATTTACCTATTTTACATTTACATTTATTATTATTATTGTTACGCCACCCTTTCCTTACCCCACCCTTTCCTTACCCTTCCCTTTCCTTTTCCTTGCCCTCTTGTTACACTGCCCTTTCCTTACCCTGCCCTTTCCTTACCCCACCCTTTCCTTATCCCTTCCTTGCCCTTTCCTTACCCTACCCTTTCCTTACCCTACCCTTTCCTTATCCCTTCCTTGCCCTTTCCTTACCCTACCCTTTCCTTACCCTACCCTTTCCTTACCCTGTCCTTTCCCTACCATACCCTTTCCTTACTCTGCCCTTTCCTTACCCACCCTTCCCTTGCTTTACCCTTTCCTTACCCCGCTCTTTCCTTACCCCGCCTTTCCTTACCCCGCCTTTCCTTACCCCGCCCTTTCCTTACCCTACCCTTTCCTTGCCTTGCCCTTTCCTTACCCTGCCCTTTCCTTGCCCTGCCCATTCCTTACCCTGCCCTTTCCTTGCACTTCCCTGCCCTGCCCTTTCCTTGCCCTACCATTTCCTTGCCCTGCCCTTTCCTTACTCTACTATTTCCCTGCCCTTTCCGTACTCTGCCTTTTCCTTGCCCTACCCTCTCCTTGCCCTTTCCTTGCCCTGCCCATTCCTTACCCTACCCTTTCCTTGCCCTTCCCTGCCCTGCCCTTTCCTTACCCTACCCTTTCCTTACCTGCCCTTTCCTTACCCTGCCCTTTCCTTACCCTACCCTTTCCTTACCCTGCCCTTTCCTTACCCTACCCTTTCCTTACCTGCCCTTTCCTTGGCCTACCCTTTCCTTACCCTGCCTTTCTTTGCCCTTTCCTTACCCCACCCTTTCCTTACTGTGCCCTTTCCTTACCCCACCCTGTCCTTACCCTTCCCTTTCCTTACCCAGCCCTTTCCTTACCGTGCCCTTTCCTTACTGTGCCCTTTCCTTACCCTGCCCTTTCCTTACCCCACCCTTTCCTTACCCTACCCTTTCCTTACCCTGTCCTTTCCTTACCCTACCCTTTCCCTGCCCTTTCCTTACCCTACCCTTTCCTTACCCCACCCTTCCCTTGCTTTACCCTTTCCTTACCCAGCCCTTTCCATACCCTTTCCTTAACCTGCCCTTTCCTTACTCTGCCCTTTCCTTACCCTGCACTTGTGTTTTTGTGTAGTTTGTTTTGACGTCTAAATACTCCTTGCTTAGCTGCTAATCCAAAACAATAGCCTTTGTGACAGCAGCAGGTTTCTTTTCTATTGCACAGTGTACTTACTATTGAGTATTGCACAGTGTACTTACTACTGAGTATTGCACAATGTACTTACTATAGAGTATTGCACAGTGTACTTACTATTGAGTATTGCACAGTGTACTTACTATTGAGTATTGCACAGTGTATTTACTATAGAGTATTGCACAGTGTACTTGCTATTGAGTATTGCACAGTGTACTTGCTATTGAGTATTGCACAGTGTGTTACTTACACATTGTACTTGCTATTGAGTATTGCACAGTGTACTTGCTATTGAGTATTACACGGTGTACTTACTATTGAGTATTGCACAGTGTATTTACTATAGTGTTGCACAGTGTACTTGCTACTGAGTATTGCACAGTGTACTTACTATTGAGTATTGCACAGTGTACTTACTATTGAGTATTGCACAGTGTACTTACTATTGAGTATTTTCCACTTACACCTGGCCGGGACATAGCCCAGTGGTAAAGCGCTCGCCTGGTACGCAGTCTGTTTAGCATCAATCCGCATCCGTGGTCCCATGACTGACATACCAAAGCAGAACTAGCTCTGGGTTATCACAAAGTTTCTCCAAATTATCTACTAAACTTTAACAATGGCAGAAAACTAGTTATTATCTACTAAACTTTAACAATGGCAGAAAACTAGTTATTTTCTAATAAAATGTAGTAAAGTTATTTTGCCAGCATAAAATAAAATTTGCAATTGTTTTTAAAATTTGCAATTGTTGAATTTGGCGACCACCAGAGCTAGCTCTGTGGGATGATGCATGTGAAAGATGCCTTGCTATGAATGAAAAAATGTAGTGAATTTCCTCTCTAAGACTATGTCAAAATTAACAAATGTTTGATAACAGCATTTGAAATTAAGACTTGTCCATTTGTCCTGACAAATGAAAATCTATTCAGACAAGCAAAATGTACGTTGGTGGTTATCCTGTGAAAATGTTCAATGCAGTTTCATTTTGAGCAATCAAAAACATCGTTCTTGTACTTGAATGAAACAAAACCATTTATTTGGACAAGTGAAAATATTGGCAGACAAGTAAATTTCTAGATTTCCATTGGACTAGTTAAAACTTCCACTTATTTCTACCACTGTGATATCCAGTACAAAACAAACTTCTTCTTCTTCCCTTTGCAGATCATTTCGAGAAGCCGAACTAGCCGACGACACAGTTTGAAACTAGATGCTGAACATCGGACGACCGTTACTCACGATATCCGCTCGCTGCAACTGGTGCGGACCGTCTAGCTGGGTAGATAGCGAGTGATGTTTGAGCTGACCACTGCTGCCAAGCTCACCCTAGTGCTTGCTATCCCCACCACGTTCGTGCTTCTGTACTGGCTATTTCGACAAGACGAAGGTGAGTGAACACAGAGATCACAATAGTGCTTGCTATCCCAACCACGTTCGTGCTTCTGTACTGGCTATTTCGACAAGATGAAGGTCAGTGAACACAGAGATCACAATAGTGCTTGCTATCCTCACCACGTTCGTGCTTCTGTACTGGCTATTTCGACAAGACGAAGGTGAGTGAACACAGAGATCACAATAGTGCTTGCTATCCCCACCACGTTCGTGCTTCTGTACTGGCTATTTCGACAAGACGAAGGTTAGTGAACACAGAGATCACAATAGTGCTTGCTATCCCAACCACGTTCGTGCTTCTGTACTGGCTATTTCGACAAGATGAAGGTCAGTGAACACAGAGATCACAATAGTGCTTGCTATCCCCACCACGTTCGTGCTTCTGTACTGGCTATTTCGACAAGACGAAGGTGAGTGAACACAGAGATCACAATAGTGCTTGCTATCCCCACCACGTTCGTGCTTCTGTACTGGCTATTTCGACAAGACGAAGGTGAGTGAACACAGAGATCACAATAGTGCTTGCTATCCCCACCACGTTCGTGCTTCTGTACTGGCTATTTCGACAAGACGAAGGTTAGTGAAGACAGGGATCACAATAGTGCTTGCTATCCCAACCACGTTCGTGCTTCTGTACTGGCTATTTCGACAAGACGAAGGTGAGTGAACACAGGGTAACCAGTTAAAACAATGGGGAAAGTTCTGGGGTGTTTTTATTTCAAATTCACGACTTTCTGAGGCTGCTTCCAAAAATGTAAATGTACATATATTATTCTAAAAGATTTGTGATACTTTAGATTGTAACTTATAGAATAAATCAATCCTTGGTGTACTGTAATTAATTAAAACAGTTTCAAGTTTGTTTGTGCTGTGTCATAGATAGACTTGATACATGTATTATTTATAGTAAGCCAAGTGTTTGGAACCTTCAGAACTGAAGAAAATATGTTGTCATCTATAGAACTGCCATGCAAAACCAAGGACTAAAACTCTACGTGTCCTGAGCTCAGATATATATAACAAATGTGTTAATCCTTCAAACAGAGTAGTTCCTGGCGAAACATGCGTTGAATTTGTAATTAAGATTTCATGTGTTCAACAAGAAATTAAAATCAAGTCTGATATCATTATTGAGGAGAAATATAACATATCAGTGAAAGATGACAAGAGAGTGTGCATCAGTTCAGATGTCAATGCCACATTAGTCAGTCTGAATTATCGATAGAGGGGTGGATTCCAAACACTTGGCTTACTTTTAAAGAGGGATATACCCTTAAAAATAGACTAGAATTCGACGTTACTTCTCAGACACACGTGTCACTGTGTTTTAAAAAAAAAGTATTCTATGGTATTAGAAACACCGTGATGACCAGTAACACTTTGGTTGTACGGAAATGAATAATATAAACAATAAAATATATAATAAGTAATGTCTGATTTCAGTGATCATAAACAGCTCTAATAGTGAAAAATATGTTGTAGTGTTTAAAACACTATGGTCTGTCCCTTTAAGATGCCAAAACAGCGGTTGCAAAACGAAGTACTAGTAGGCATTGGAACTGACAGAGTAGGAGTTGGGGGTTTATCAAGAGCTACAGACACTCAGTAATAGGGGCACGCGGGGGGGGGGGGGGGGGGGGGGGGGGGGGGGATCTATGGGCCGAAGTCTGTTACCACAGAAGTGTGCAATGTAGTCCACTTGTAATGCATAAAGTTGGTGAAATTGTTGGCTCAAGAATAGAACAAGTATGACTCGGTGGTTTTCCGTTTAAAAAAAACAAACTATTTTCAGTTTCATGTTTTTGTAAATTCCATTTCATTTCCGTTTCAGATTACAGTATGTAATTAAAGGGACACTCCCGAGTTTGCAGCAATGTTTAAGATGTTATCGACTAACAGAGACTTTTTAACGACTGTAATTACATTTTCTGCATAAAATATTAGTGGCTGTATATTAAACGTGTTTCTGATCGTTCTAATATATGTACCAGGTTACATTTCATTTTATTTCCTAAAAACTATTTTTTCGTACGTATGAAATTATTTGAAGACAAAATCCAGTTTGGGCTTCCTACAAATATTATGACGACCAGAAACACATTGAATATACAGAAACTGATATTCTAAACAAGAAAATATGTTTAATATGCAAGTTTAATCGTAGAAATATTTTATTAGTCAGAAACATCTTACAATGCAGCAAACTCGGGAATGTCCCTTTAATTTTTTTAACTTCGCGAAAAATCGTAATTCCGTTTTACATTGGGAATTCCGTCCGTTTTCCGCGATCGTGGGAAAATCACTGGGTCTACTGTGCTCATGAATCAAAACTAAATATATTTTAAAAACAAAGGCAATGAGCAGTAATGGACTGTATTCGAGGGAAACTCAAACTTTTCCTGAGGAAATTAACCCATAGAAGCCGAGCTATATATTCAGACAAGAACCAAGAAAATATGAACTGGAGTCTGAGCAACTGTGGTGAAAATAGACGTCGAAAAATAGGGTAGTAAACGTCGCATGCGACGCCTTGTTTTGCAACCACTGCAACAGTAGGTTGTTGATTGACTTCATTATTGTGTCCTCTGTGGAAAAGTGCATATAAAAGATCCCTTGCTGCATTAGAAAAAATGTAGCGGGTTTCCGCTGATTATATATAAAAATGACTAAATGTTTGAAATCCAATAGCCGATGATTAATAAATCAATGTGCTCTAGTGGTGTCGTTAAACAAACCAAACTTTACTTCATTATTGTGTCTTGTACTGGAGACATTCAAGGATGAGTTTAGCAAGTGATGTTTGAAATCCAATAGCTGATGATTAATAAATCAATGTGCTCTAGTGGTGTTGTTAAACAAACCAAACTTTACTTCATTATTGTGTCTTGTACTGGAGACATTCAAGGATGAGTTTAGCAAGTGATGTTTGAAATCCAATAGCCGATGATTAATAAATCAGTGTGCTCTAGTGGTGTCGTTAAACAAACCAAACTTTACTTCATTATTGTGTCTTGTACTGGAGACATTCAAGGATGAGTTTAGCAAGTGATGTTTGAAATCCAATAGCTGATGATTAATAAATCAATGTGCTCTAGTGGTGTTGTTAAACAAACCAAACTTTACTTCATTATTGTGTCTTGTACTGGAGACATTCAAGGATGAGTTTAGCAAGTGATGTTTGAAATCCAATAGCCGATGATTAATAAATCAGTGTGCTCTAGTGGTGTCGTTAAACAAACCAAACTTTACTTCATTATTGTGTCTTGTACTGGAGACATTCAAGGATGAGTTTAGCAAGTGATGTTTGAAACTCGATACCATTAGACACATTGGCAGTTTGGGCTATTTTCCATTCCAACCAGTGGTCCACAACTGGTTCATCAAAGGCCATGGTATGTGCTGTCCTGTCTGTGGGAAAGTGCACATAAAAGACTCCTTGCTGCTTATCGGAAAGAGTAGCCTATGTGGCGGCAGCAGGTTTCCTCTAAAGAAATATGTCAGAATGACCGTATGTTTGACGTCCAATAGCCGATGATAAGATAAAAATCAATGTGATCTAGAGGCGTCGTTAAATAAAACAAACTTTACTCTCTTTTTTTGTCTGTGTGGATGTTTTCAACTCGGCCAATAACTTATCAGGGCTACAAAATTTCGCATTCCATCCGGTGCACCATGTCTGGTACATCAACGGCTGTGGTATGTGCTATGCTGTCTGTGGGATGGAGCATATAAAAGATCACTTGCTGCTAATGGAAAACTGAAGCAGGTGTCCTCTCTAAGACTATATATACATGCATGTCAAAAATTAATAAATGTTTGACATCCAATAGACGATGAGTAATATATCAATGTGCTCCAGTGGTGTCATTAAACAAAACAAAATTTAACATTTTTAATCTTATAAAACAACCATGGGTCTTTGGATGATTTTGTGGTTGTGCCTAATTATACTGCAGCAGCTGTTGATATTTTGTTGAACAAAAATTGACTTCATGCATGCAGTATTTGTTTTCCCTTTCAGATGACGACAACTATAACTCCAATAACCGCGTCACCACGTCGAGACAAACCATCATCACAGTCAAGGTTCCCAAGAGATGTGTTGGGACTGTCATAGGCAGACAAGGATCCAACATTAAAAAGGTAAGCTCCACTGGTGTAGTAGTCCCCTACCGGTCCAACCGGTTCTGTCACCGTCTGTCTGTCCCATTTATAGTTTTCCAGACCTTTTTTGTGGGCATAACTTTATCACGTAAAACGTATCAACAGCCATACGCCGGCCCGCAATCAGCACATGTCTAATTTACACAACGCTATGTTACAAATGTTCAGCACATTTTAGTTGTTATATTTATTTGCATGGCATACAGATTTGTGAACGGTGTTCTGTGTGTGGTAATACTGGCCTCGGTGGCGTCGTGGCAGGCCATCGGTCTACAGGCTGGTAGATACTGGGTTCGGATCCCAGTCGAGGCATGGGATTTTTAATCGAGATACCGACTCCAAACCCTGAGTGAGTGCTCCGCAAGGCTCAATGGGTAGGTGTAAACCACTTGCACCGACCAGCGATACATAACTGGTTCAACAAAGGCCATGGTTTGTGCTATCCTGCCTGTGGGAAGCGCAAATAAAAGATCCCTTGCTGCCTGTCGTAAAAAAGAGTAGCCTATGTGGCAACAGCGGGTTTCCTCTAAAAACAGTGTCAGAATGACCATATGTTTGACGTCCAATAGCCGATTATAAGATTAAAAATCAGTGTGCTCTAGCGGCGTCGTTAAATAAAACAAACTTTACTGTGTGTGGTACATGTGTTTGTAGTGCTAGGGTTTCGGCCAGAGGGTAAAACGGGTATGGCGCCATACCCAAATATTTTGGCAGATGTTTTTTTTTTTTTTTTTTTAAGTTAACCTTTTGACAAAATTAATTACTCTTATCATTACTATATGGTATTCTTAACCCTAACCCTAAACGTAACCCATTTTCTTTCTGGGGGAGTCAGTGAACACACCTTCTGATTGTCAGGTCTATTTTTAGTTCAACAGTTATATAAGCTTTAGTCAGTGAACACACCTTCTGATTGTCAGGTCTATTTTTAGTTCAACAGTTATATATAAGCTTTAGTCAGTGAACACACCTTCTGATTGTCAGGTCTATTTTTAGTTCAACAGTTATATATAAGCTTTAGTCAGTGAACACACCTTCTGATTGTCAGGTCTATTTTTAGTTCAACAGTTATATAAGCTTTAGTCAGTGAACACACCTGATTGTCAGGTCTATTTTTAGTTCAACAGTTATATATATATAAGCTTTAGTCAGTGAACACACCTTCTGATTGTCAGGTCTATTTTTAGTTCAACAATTATATAAGCTTTAGTCAGTGAACACACCTTCTGATTGTCAGGTCTATTTTTAGTTCAACAGTTATATAAGCTTTAGTCAGTGAACACACCTTCTGATTGTCAGGTCTATTTTTAGTTCAACAGTTATATAAGCTTTAGTCAGTGAACACACCTTCTGATTGTCAGGTCTATTTTTAGTTCAACAGTTATATAAGCTTTAGTCAGTGAACACACCTTCTGATTGTCAGGTCTATTTTTAGTTCAACAGTTATATAAGCTTTAGTCAGTGAACACACCTTCTGATTGTCAGGTCTATTTTTAGTTCAACAGTTATATAAGCTTTAGTCAGTGAACACACTTTCATCTGATTGTCCAATAATAGAACAAAACATGAGCACAAACTTTTGTCCAGAAACTAGTTAGCTGATCTTAACATACCGATAAAATGAAGAGAAAAAAAAGGGAGTACTTTTCTTACAACAAAAGGGTCAGGATGTAGCCCAGTGGTAAAGCACTTGCCTCACCTGATGCGTGGTATTTTGATGTACCCATTTGGCTATTTCCTGTTCTAGCCAGTAACAACTGCAGCCCTCTATATTGCTCACCGATTTGGTCACATATGCGACCTTTTATTTTCATTTGGTGACTAAAATATTTCATACTATCTATATAAAAAACAAGTAGGTGCCATCTGGCTCCTAGGGGGAAGAGTTAATGTAGAAGGCTGAACTGGTACATCAAATGCTGTGGTATGTGCTGTCCAGTCTTTGGGAAAATGCATATAATATGACTCCTTGCTGCTAATGAATTTTTTTGGTAAGATTCCTCTTAAAGGGACATACCCTAGTTTCAACCCGTGAAAATTAACACTAAGTTTAGTTAATCTGCAAACCTGCAAACACATTTGGATAAAGTTACATTTCAATGAAACATGAATCTGTGACTTTGAAATGGTGAAATACCTTCTAAAATAGACTAAAACTCGACTCCATAACTGTTACTTCTCAGACGAACGTGCGTTTTTAAAAATATGAGAAAGGTATTTTGTGATGTTAAAAACACCAGGATGACCAAAAACACTTCGAATGTACGGAAATTGATAATCTAAACAATAAAATCTAAGTAAAGTATGATTTCAGTTATCAAAAAATGGCTCTAATAGTAACAAATATGCCTTAGTGTTTAAAAACTAGAGTATGTCCCTTTAAGACTACGAGTCAAATATTACCAAATGTTTGACATCCAATAGCCAGTGATTACTTAATAAATAAATGTGCTCTAGTGGTGTCGTTAAACAAAACAAATTTTATTTTAAAATAAATGTGCCATTAATCAGCAGGATGTGTTCTGATTTGTTAATTAATTACTGACATAAAGAATACTATACTCGTACAAACACCACAAACTAATTGTATGGATACTACAATCCAAACCACACATTGAGTGTTTTAACTAGAGACCTGAATTGAAATGTGATATGTGGACACACCTTTGTGTTTTAACTCAATAACTGTAATTAGTCCACAAACAAGCCCCTCCTTCCTGCAAGCTGCTGTCCCTGCAGGCTTGTTAAATATGGCTGTCATCTGGTAAAAGATGGAGTTACTTGTAATGGCATTACACAATAAAGACAGTCTGTGTGTCAGCGTGTTTATCTTGGCACGTGTTGCGTAACCCTCATGTGGACTATACACTCCACTGACCTCCACTTTCTCTGATTTCCTCACATGAAAAGAACATTGAGAATACATACGTGTATATACACACAGATACACACACACACACACACACACACACACACACACACACATGTATACGTGTATACTGATGGACAGAAGTGTTGGGTCGCACCAACTCTAACAGGAAAGATCCAGTGGCAGCAAATTGTCAGGAAGTTAACAACTGGTGTTAATGATATCCATTCCAACATTACTGACATTCAGTCCCACATTACTGACATTCGGTCCCACATTACTGACATTCGGTCCCACATTACTGACATTCGGTCCCACATTACTGACGTTCGGTCCCACACTACTGACATTCAATCCCACACTACTGACTTTCAATCCCACATTACTGACATTTGGTCCCACATTACTGATATTCAATCTCACATTATTGATATTCAATCTCACATTACTGTTATTCAATCTCACATTACTGTTATTCAATCTCACATTACTGATATTGAATCACATTAATGATATTCTATCACATTATTGTTATTCAATCTCACATTACTGATATTCAATCTCACATTTATGATATTCAGTCACATTTCTGTTATCCAATCACATTACTGTTATTCAATCACATTACTGTTATTCAATCACATTACTGTTATTCAATCACATTACTGTTATTCAGTCACATTACTGTTATTCAATCTCACTTTATTGATATTGAATGCTACATTACGTCTTTGTACTTTATATCTATAGACATTAATTACGACACTAACAGTGACTGGAATTTGGTCTACAACACAAAGTGTCCCCTTATTTATTTCTCTCAGTCTATCATGTCTCTTGTAGATTTCACTTCCTGTTGTAGATTAGACTGTAACATGTACAACAAATGTATATTTCAGTGTAGTATAATATGCTTTCATTTTCGTTTAATTAAACCTTTTATGCATGCATTGATGTCCGACTGAGGTTGAGATGTGACAACAACAACAAGTATATACATCACATCTCTTTGAGATGTGACAACAACAACAAGTATATACATCACATCTCTTTGAGATGTGACAACAACAACAAGTATATACATCACATCTCTTTGAGATGTGACAACAACAACAAGTATATACATCACATCGCTTTGAGATGTGACAACAACAACAAGTATATACATCACATCTCTTTGAGATGTTCCTTCCTGTTGTCTAGATTACAGCATATTGCTATTGAACAAAATACTTTTTATTTCTGTCCATGAATATACTTATACTGCGGAATTGATATCGTCATGACATTAATGATTCATCGTTAGTGCGCTGTTTATCTCTAAAGGTTGACGCCCAGTATCATTGAGTTTAGGAAATTTATACTCATTTCATATACATTGTAAGGCAACATATAACAAAAAAAAAAAAAGAAGTTAGTTTGTGAGTGACCCCACCCACAACGATGAAATGTTCTTTGCAAAGATTTGTTCTGTAACATTAATAGTTTATTTCTCAAGATGAAACCTACAAAAAAAAAAAAAAAAAAAAAAAAAAAATCCCTTTTTAACATTTTTAGAAAAAAAGAGATTTATTAATTTTTATTTTTTATTTTAAAAACAAATAAAAGTGTGACCTAAATTTGCCACTACATATGCTTCATCCCATCCTGTTAAATATTTGTATAGCAGTGTGAAAGCTAAAATGGTTGGAAGTCTTTCCACCTAGCAGAATGGATTACATGTACTAGTATATAGTATGTTGGGATGTCACTCAATATTCCATCCATCTGCCCATCTATCTATCTGTCAGTCCATCTGGTGTGTATTGGCAGCTGACTGCACCAAATAATACACTATACATCTTGGAAGATTAAAATTAAAACTTACCTTAATATTAGGGTTTCTGCCGGATGGTAAAACAGGTATGGCACCATACCTTAATTGTTTTGCAGATTTAATTTTTTTTTTTAAGTTAACTTTTTGACAAAATTATTTACTCTTTATCATTACTGTATGATTTTCTTAACTCTAAGCCTAAACTTAACCCATTTTCTTTGTGGGGGAGGTCTCCCAATACTCCCTATTGACTGTGATAGCATTGATCAGTTCCATAGTGCCAAACATTTCTTTCTGGCAAATACACTGCTTATGTACCTAACAGAATGAATTACATAATGCCTTATAAAATGCCATTCAAAATTCCATCCGTCTGTCCGTCCGTCCGTCTGTCTGTCCAATGACTGGTATACACTGGCAGCGAGCCACATCAAATAACACACTACACTCTGGAAGAATGCAATGGGTATGAATGTAATTTTATTGTGCCACAAGTACTGGCATCGCGCCTTTGATTCACACTCTTCAAAGTCACCTGGTATTCTTTGATTCTCTGACATTTTCACGTCTGCCAAAGCTCAGGTGAGAAAATAACAATATGGCCACCAATAAAAAGGTGCACAGGAAATGCGCAGATCTCTACCTCCCCAGGAAAACAGCGCCCTCTGCTGTCAGTTTTGTCCGTCTGCTTGCTGTCTGCTGGCTGGGTGCCCAGCACGTCTGCGAAATACCAGTGCGTTGAATAACACAGTTATTTGACACCTGATAATGTTACTAGATGGCGTATTACTGAAAGATGCAGTAATAATTATTTGTACATGTTTGTTGTGAGTGGGCGGGATTTAGCTCAGTGGGTTGAGTGCTTGCCTGAGATGCTTGCGTCGCAGAATCGAACCACCTCGGTGGATCCATTCAACTGATTGTTTTTTTTTTATCGTTCCAACCAGTGCATCACAACTACATGTACATGGACAAAGGCCGTGGTACGTGCTATCCTGTCTGTGGGGAAAGTGCATATAAAAGATCCCTTGCTGCATTAGAAAAAAAATGTAGCGGGTTTCCTCTGATGACTACGAGTCAGAATTACCAAATGTTTGACATCTATTAGTTGATGATTAATTAATCAATGTGCTCTAGTGGTGTCATTAAACAAAAAAAAACATTAATGTTAAGATGTACCTTATATCATGGCTCACACTGGAATGAATTTTGGTTTAGCCAATTTTCAAATATACAGTTGAATCCCGTTAACTCGAACCCCGTCGGTGCTCGAGAAAGTGTTTAATTCATCGGGTAGTTCGACCCAACCATTCGGTCAACACCGTGCAAGTGTAACTCGGAACTTCATTTTTGGTTCCAGCATTACGGTGTATTCGACCCTTCTGAATTCAACCCAACGAGATTCTACTGTATATAGAATTATAGAGTATTAAACAGGTGTGTGATGCTAATTGGTGGAATTCCACTTTAAAAAAAATCTTCATGCCCCCAGACCCCCCTAGTCATTTCGTGCATTCTGCACTCGATTACATGCCTTCAGCGAGCATGTATCATTTTCAGCATTTTTAGAAATGTTTCAATCACATGCCTGATTAAAATGTTATGAATTTACGGAATATTACTTTTACAAGCCAAAGACTAAATGTTGTGGCAATGCAATGGAAAGGATGTGCCATGCGAAATGGCTGAAAGAAGGGACGAAAGTTAAGGTTTTTTTTCTTTTTTTCTTAACAACATTAGTAGAGCACATTAATCTATCGGCTATTGGATGTCAGACATCAGGTAATTCTTACATGTAGTTATCGGAGGAAACCTGCTGTTTTTCCAGTAGCATCAAGGAATCTTTTATAGCAACTTTCCCACAGACAGAACACCACATACCACAACCGTTCATATACCAATCATGGGGCACTGGTTGCTATGGTGATTAAAACCCCAATAAAAAGACAGGTTCGCTGAGGTGGTTCGATCCTTTGCCACAGACACCTCAGGTTTGCGCTCTACTCGCTGATCGACTCACAGGTAGATCTCCCATCTTTACCAACTATTTAACAGGCCCATAGGAAATGGGGGAGGGGACCTCTGATCCCCTCCACTTAAGGACAAATATGTACATGAATGGGGTTTTTATCCCTACTCTGTATAAATAAGGATAAAAATCTGGCTTGGTCTCCTTCCCCACCAATAGAGACTGTAACCCCAGAGATGAGCCCTCCCCCCTCCCCCCCCCTCACCCACTCCAAATATCGTTCCTACAGGCCTGTTTAATTATTTATTATGTAACTAAGATACAGTGTCAATTAAACCAATGCATCACTACGTGTACAAACATAATTTATGCCCCCTCCCCCTCCCCCCTTTAAACATGTTTCAAACAACCCTAAACAGAACAAAAAGGAAATGTTTTATTTAACGACGCACTCAACAACCCAAAACAAACAGTAGCTGTAATGTTGTTTGTTTTTCTTTGCCATTAAAAAATATGTAGTTTTTGGCATATTCATATACATGTACAGTATACTCTTGTACAGTGCGAAAGTTAGAACAAATAATCAAGGATTTTTACTGTATCAGTTAACTATATACTGATTAAATTTAAAGCAAAGATAAGGTGTGTAAGATATCTTTTGTTCTATGTAAACATTCCACATGTGGAACAGCATGAACCTAATGACATAAAAAAAGCTATCAACAATCACAACAAATGAAGAAGAAAATGTCAATTTACATTAATACATTGTATATTCTAATTATTATGATTATGATGTCACTCATAATTAATACTACAGTCTGTACACTGATAATTAATACTACAATCTGTACACTGATAATTAATACTACAATCTGTACACTGATAATTAATACTACAATCTGTACAATGAGCTGGAAGATAATGCTACAGTCTGTACACCGAGCTGGAAGATAATTAATACTACAATCTGTACACCGAGCTGGAAGGTAATGAATACTACAGTCTGTACACTGAGCTGGAAGGTAATGAATACTACAGTCTGTACACCGAGCTGGAAGGTAATTAATACTGTACACCGAGCTGGAAGATAATTAATACTACACCGAGCTGTACTCCAGTCTGTACACCGAGCTGGAAGGTAATTAATACTACAATCTGTACACCGAGCTGGAAGATAATTAATACTACAGTCTGTACACCGAGCTGGAAGGTAATTAATACTACAATCTGTACACCGAGCTGGAAGATAATTAATACTACAATCTGTACACCGAGCTGGAAGGTAATTAATACTACAGTCTGTACACCGAGCTGGAAGGTAATGAATACTACAGTCTGTACACTGAGCTGGAAGGTAATGAATACTACAGTCTGTACACCGAGCTGGAAGGTAATTAATATTACAATCTGTACACCGAACTGGAAGGTAATTAATACTGTACACTGGAAGGTAATTAATACTACAATCTGTACACCGAGCTGGAAGGTAATGATACTACACAGTCTGTACACTGAGCTGGAAGGTAATTAATACTACAATCTGTACACCGAGCTGGAAGGTAATGAATACTACAGTCTGTACACCGAGCTGGAAGGTAATTAATACTACAGTCTGTACACCGAGCTGGAAGGTAATGAATACTACAATCTGTACACCGAACTGGAAGGTAATGAATACTACAGTCTGTACACCGAGCTGGAAGGTAATGAATACTACAGTCTGTACACCGAGCTGGAAGGTAATGAATACTACAGTCTGTACACCGAGCTGGAAGGTAATTAATACTACAGTCTGTACACCGAGCTGGAAGGTAATGAATACTACAGTCTGTACACCGAGCTGGAAGGTAATGAATACTACAGTAATGGAATACTACAATCTGTACACCGAACTGGAAGGTAATTAATACTCCAGTCTGTACACCGAGCTGGAAGGTAATGAATACTCCAGTCTGTACACCGAGCTGGAAGGTAATGAATACTCCAGTCTGTACACCGAGCTGGAAGGTAATGAATACTACAGTCTGTACAAGGTAATGCTGGACAGAGCTAAGGTAATAATACTACAGTCTGTACACCGAGCTGGAAGGTAATAATACTACAGTCTGTACACCGAGCTGGAAGGTAATTAATACTACAGTCTGTACACCGAGCTGGAAGGTAATGAATACTACAATCTGTACACCGAGCTGGAAGGTAATGAATACTACAGTCTGTACACCGAGCTGGAAGGTAATGAATACTCCAGTCTGTACACCGAGCTGGAAGGTAATGAATACTCCAGTCTGTACACCGAGCTGGAAGGTAATGAATACTCCAGTCTGTACACCGAGCTGGAAGGTAATGAATACTACAGTCTGTACACCGAGCTGGAAGGTAATGAATACTACAGTCTGTACACCGAGCTGGAAGGTAATGAATACTACAGTCTGTACACCGAGCTGGAAGGTAATGAATACTACAGTCTGTACACCGAGCTGGAAGGTAATGAATACTCCAGTCTGTACACCGAGCTGGAAGGTAATGAATACTACAGTCTGTACACCGAGCTGGAAGGTAATGAATACTACAGTCTGTACACCGAGCTGGAAGGTAATGAATACTACAGTCTGTACACCGAGCTGGAAGGTAATGAATACTCCAGTCTGTACACCGAGCTGGAAGGTAATGAATACTACAGTCTGTACACCGAGCTGGAAGGTAATGAATACTACAGTCTGTACACCGAGCTGGAAGGTAATGAATACTCCAGTCTGTACACCGAGCTGGAAGATAATTAATACTACAGTCTGTACACCGAGCTGGAAGGTAATGAATACTACAGTCTGTACACCGAGCTGGAAGGTAATGAATACTACAGTCTGTACACCGAGCTGGAAGGTAATGAATACTCCACCGTCTGTACACCGAGCTGGAAGGTAATGAATACTCCAGTCTGTACACCGAGCTGGAAGGTAATGAATACTACAGTCTGTACACCGAGCTGGAAGGTAATGAATACTACAGTCTGTACACCGAGCTGGAAGGTAATGAATACTACAGTCTGTACACCGAGCTGGAAGGTAATGAATACTCCAGTCTGTACACCGAGCTGGAAGGTAATGAATACTACAGTCTGTACACCGAGCTGGAAGGTAATGAATACTACAGTCTGTACACCGAGCTGGAAGGTAATGAATACTACAGTCTGTACACCGAGCTGGAAGGTAATGAATACTACAGTCTGTACACCGAGCTGGAAGGTAATTAATACTACAGTCTGTACACCGAGCTGGAAGGTAATGAATACTACAGTCTGTACACCGAGCTGGAAGGTAATGAATACTACAGTCTGTACACCGAGCTGGAAGGTAATGAATACTACAGTCTGTACACCGAGCTGGAAGGTAATGAATACTCCAGTCTGTACACCGAGCTGGAAGGTAATGAATACTACAGTCTGTACACCGAGCTGGAAGGTAATGAATACTACAGTCTGTACACCGAGCTGGAAGGTAATGAATACTACAGTCTGTACACCGAGCTGGAAGGTAATGAATACTCCAGTCTGTACACCGAGCTGGAAGGTAATGAATACTACATACACCGAGCTGGAAGGTAATGAATACTACAGTCTGTACACCGAGCTGGAAGGTAATGACATACTACACCGTCTGTACACCGAGCTGGAAGGTAATGAATACTCCAGTCTGTACACCGAGCTGGAAGGTAATGAATACTCCAGTCTGTACACCGAGCTGGAAGGTAATGAATACTACAGTCTGTACACCGAGCTGGAAGGTAATGAATACTACAGTCTGTACACCGTCTGTACACCGAGCTGGAAGGTAATGAATACTACAGTCTGTACACCGAGCTGGAAGGTAATGAATACTACAGTCTGTACACCGAGCTGGAAGGTAATGAATACTCCAGTCTGTACACCGAGCTGGAAGGTAATGAATACTCCAGTCTGTACACCGAGCTGGAAGGTAATGAATACTCCAGTCTGTACACCGAGCTGGAAGGTAATGAATACTACAGTCTGTACACCGAGCTGGAAGGTAATGAATACTCCAGTCTGTACACCGAGCTGGAAGGTAATGAATACTACAGTCTGTACACCGAGCTGGAAGGTAATGAATACTCCAGTCTGTACACCGAGCTGGAAGGTAATGAATACTCCAGTCTGTACACCGAGCTGGAAGGTAATGAATACTCCAGTCTGTACACCGAGCTGGAAGGTAATTGATACTACAGTCTGTACACCGAGCTGGAAGGTAATGAATACTCCAGTCTGTACACCGAGCTGGAAGGTAATTAATACTACAGTCTGTACACCGAGCTGGAAGGTAATGAATACTACAGTCTGTACACCGAGCTGGAAGGTAATGAATACTACAGTCTGTACACCGAGCTGGAAGGTAATGAATACTACAGTCTGTACACCGAGCTGGAAGGTAATTAATACACCGAGCTGGAAGGTAATGAATACTACAGTCTGTACACCGAGCTGGAAGGTAATGAATACTACAGTCTGTACACCGAGCTGGAAGGTAATTGATACTACAGTCTGTACACCGAGCTGGAAGGTAATGAATACTACAGTCTGTACACCGAGCTGGAAGGTAATGAATACTCCAGTCTGTACACCGAGCTGGAAGGTAATGAATACTCCAGTCTGTACACCGAGCTGGAAGGTAATGAATACTACAGTCTGTACACCGAGCTGGAAGGTAATGAATACTACAGTCTGTACACCGAGCTGGAAGGTAATGAATACTCCAGTCTGTACACCGAGCTGGAAGGTAATGAATACTACAGTCTGTACACCGAGCTGGAAGGTAATGAATACTACAGTCTGTACACCGAGCTGGAAGGTAATGAATACTCCAGTCTGTACACCGAGCTGGAAGGTAATTAATACTCCAGTCTGTACACCGAGCTGGAAGGTAATGAATACTACAGTCTGTACACCGAGCTGGAAGGTAATGAATACTACAGTCTGTACACCGAGCTGGAAGGTAATGAATACTCCAGTCTGTACACCGAGCTGGAAGGTAATGAATACTACAGTCTGTACACCGAGCTGGAAGGTAATGAATACTCCAGTCTGTACACCGAGCTGGAAGGTAATGAATACTACAGTCTGTACACCGAGCTGGAAGGTAATGAATACTCCAGTCTGTACACCGAGCTGGAAGGTAATGAATACTACAGTCTGTACACCGAGCTGGAAGGTAATGAATACTACAGTCTGTACACCGAGCTGGAAGGTAATGAATACTCCAGTCTGTACACCGAGCTGGAAGGTAATGAATACTCCAGTCTGTACACCGAGCTGGAAGGTAATGAATACTACAGTCTGTACACCGAGCTGGAAGGTAATGAATACTACAGTCTGTACACCGAGCTGGAAGGTAATGAATACTACGGTCTGTACACCGAGCTGGAAGGTAATGAATACTCCAGTCTGTACACCGAGCTGGAAGGTAATGAATACTCCAGTCTGTACACCGAGCTGGAAGGTAATGAATACTACAGTCTGTACACCGAGCTGGAAGGTAATGAATACTCTGTACAGTCTGTACACCGAGCTGGAAGGTAATGAATACTCCAGTCTGTACACCGAGCTGGAAGGTAATGAATACTCCAGTCTGTACACCGAGCTGGAAGGTAATGAATACTACAGTCTGTACACCGAGCTGGAAGGTAATGAATACTCCAGTCTGTACACCGAGCTGGAAGGTAATTAATACTCCAGTCTGTACACCGAGCTGGAAGGTAATGAATACTACAGTCTGTACACCGAGCTGGAAGGTAATGAATACTACAGTCTGTACACCGAGCTGGAAGGTAATGAATACTCCGGTCTGTACACCGAGCTGGAAGGTAATGAATACTACAGTCTGTACACCGAGCTGGAAGGTAATGAATACTCCAGTCTGTACACCGAGCTGGAAGGTAATGAATACTCCAGTCTGTACACCGAGCTGGAAGGTAATGAATACTACAGTCTGTACACCGAGCTGGAAGGTAATGAATACTCCAGTCTGTACACCGAGCTGGAAGGTAATGAATACTCCAGTCTGTACACCGAGCTGGAAGGTAATGAATACTCCAGTCTGTACACCGAGCTGGAAGGTAATTAATACTACAGTCTGTACACCGAGCTGGAAGGTAATGAATACTACAGTCTGTACACCGAGCTGGAAGGTAATTAATACACCGAGCTGGAAGGTAATGAATACTACAGTCTGTACACCGAGCTGGAAGGTAATGAATACTACAGTCTGTACACCGAGCTGGAAGGTAATGAATACTACAGTCTGTACACCGAGCTGGAAGGTAATGAATACTCCAGTCTGTACACCGAGCTGGAAGGTAATGAATACTACAGTCTGTACACCGAGCTGGAAGGTAATGAATACTCCAGTCTGTACACCGAGCTGGAAGGTAATGAATACTACAGTCTGTACACCGAGCTGGAAGGTAATGAATACTACAGTCTGTACACCGAGCTGGAAGGTAATGAATACTCCAGTCTGTACACCGAGCTGGAAGGTAATGAATACTACAGTCTGTACACCGAGCTGGAAGGTAATTAATACTACAATCTGTACACCGAGCTGGAAGGTAATGAATACTACAATCTGTACACCGAGCTGGAAGGTAATGAATACTCCAGTCTGTACACCGAGCTGGAAGGTAATGAATACTACAGTCTGTACACCGAGCTGGAAGGTAATGAATACTACAGTCTGTACACCGAGCTGGAAGGTAATGAATACTCCAGTCTGTACACCGAGCTGGAAGGTAATGAATACTACAATCTGTACACCGAGCTGGAAGGTAATGAATACTACAGTCTGTACACCGAGCTGGAAGGTAATGAATACTCCAGTCTGTACACCGAGCTGGAAGGTAATGAATACTCCAGTCTGTACACTGAGCTGGAAGGTAATGAATACTACAATCTGTACACCGAGCTGGAAGGTAATTAATACTACAATCTACACTGAGCTGGAAGGTAATTAATACTACAGTCTGTACACTGAGCTGGAAGATAATTAATACTACAGTCTGTACACCAAGCTGGAAAACCCATGCTAGCTGTTTGGCTGCAGAGTTTTCGTAATGAAAAAAGAAGAAGTTCATTCATTCCATCTTATTTCCATGCTTATATCGAATTAAAATTCAAGCATGCTGTCCTGGTCACACATCAACTATCTGGGCTGTCTGTACAGGACTGTGGGTTAGTTATTAGTTGTTATTTGTTAGTGGGAGAGAAGAGGGTGTAGTGGTCTTACACCTACCCATTGAGTCGTTAAAACTTGCTCTGGGTGAGAGATGGTACCAGACTGCGAACCATGTACCTACCAGACTGGGGACACACCACAGCTATCTGGGTTGTCTGTCTAGGACAGTGGGTTAGTTATTAGTTGTTATTTGTTAGTGAGAGAGAAGAGGGTGTAGTGGTCTTACACCTACCCATTGAGTCGTTAAAACTTGCTCTGGGTGAGAGATGGTACCAGACTGCGAACCATGTACCTACCAGACTGGGGACACACCACAGCTATCTGGGTTGTCTGTCTAGGACAGTGGGTTAGTTATTAGTTGTTATTTGTTAGTGAGAGAGAAGAGGGTGTAGTGGTCTTACACCTACCCACTGAGTCGTTAAAACTTGCTCTGGGTGAGAGATGGTACCAGACTGCGAACCATGTACCTACCAGACTGGGGACACACCACAGCTATCTGGGTTGTCTGTCTAGGACAGTGGGTTAGTTATTAGTTGTTATTTGTTAGTGAGAGAGAAGAGGGTGTAGTGGTCTTACACCTACCCACTGAGTCGTTAAAACTATAGCTATAGCTGGTACTGGGCTGCAAACCCTGTACCTACCAGCCTTATGTCCGATGGCTTAACCACGACACCACCAAGGCCGGTTTTAAAAATAGAAGTGACATTAAAATGACATAACACATATTATTTATACATTTGTGTAATGCTGGGCACAGATTACCAATTGCCAGCACAAAGTTGGCCAACTTTCTGCTCTCATGACTTCTGCGACTGTCCATTAAATTTGCTAGTCTGAGCGCTCTAACAAATTAATGTTCGTCGCATAATCCATTAGTTAATCTGAGTGCACCTCAGTCAGGAGTTGGAGAAAGATACAACGCAACTGTCATGTTAATTGGCCAACTTCGTTGTGACAGTTGACAGTCTCGTCCTAACATTACGAGAACTAGAGAAATGTTTTAGTGGCGTGGAACCTTCAGAACATGTGCGAGCTAGCATGTCTACATCAAATGCCAAGGGCTTGATAACAATGCAACCGTCAAGTTGGCCAGCTCCGTCATGACAGTTGACAGTCTGAGCCTAGCATAACAAGAACTAGAGAAATGTTTTAGTGGCGTGGAACCTTCAGAACATGTGCGAGCTAGCATGTCCACATCAAATGGCAAGGGCTTGATAACAATGCAACCGTCAAGTTGGCCAGCTTCGTCATGACAGTTGACAGTCTGAACCTAGCATTACGAGAACTAGAGAAAGGTTTTAGTGGTGTGGAACCATTAGAACATGTGTGAGTTAGCATGTCTACATCAAATGCCAAGGGCTGGATCAGTCTGACTTTACTAAATCTCAGAGACTCTCTGACATATTGGCTGGCCTGGCTGGCAAGTGTGGCATACAGGAATTGTTATTCATAGATACTCAGATGTCTGCTACACAGTGCAGGGAGATACTTTACTTTTCTCTTTTTTTTATCAGAATGGGTGTGGCTATACATGTCTTTCAACTGAGGCTACACTATCAAAATGGGTGTAACAGAAATGGGAGTGTCTAGGTCTGTCAATCATTTTAGTGGAACATACAGTATTAATAAGACACTGTGGGACAGAAGTGAGAGCAGGCCCATAGGAAGGATACATGGAGTGGGGGAAACAGTCTGTAAAGGGGGGTGGGGGGTGGGGACAGGCCATATTTTAATCTTGTTTATATAGTTAAAGTTTGTTTTGTTTAACAACACAACTAGACTATACATTGATTACTAATCATTAGCTATTGGATGTCAAACATTTGGTAATTTTTACATATGATCTGAGAGGAAACCCACTACATTTTTCCGTTAGTAGCAAGGGATCTATTATATATATGCACTATATTCCACAGACAGGATAGCACATACCACATCCTTTTACATACCAGTCGTGGTGCACTGGCTGGAATGAGAAATAGCCCAATAGGGCCACAGACGGGGATCGATCCCAGACTGACCACTTTACCACTGGGTTACTTCCTGCCCCCTTGTTTATATAGAAAAAAAAAAAAAAAAAAGCATAAATTTTCACACTGAAGGGGAGCACAGGTACAGGTATCCAGTCTTTTGAAGTAAAACATAAATGGGTGTGTTTGTCAGCTGTCAACTACATAGGCTTGATCCCTTCATTTACATAAGTGGGGGTAGTTTTATTAGTCAGTCGTATACTATTGATCCTTGCCTTTTAATAAGTGGGTGTGTTTATCTGTATCTGTTATATACCCCTGATACTTGTATCTACATAAGTGGGTGTGTTTATCTCTGTCAGTCGTATACCATTAATCCTTGCATTTTAATAAGTGGGTGTGTATGTCTGTATCTGTTATATACCCCTGATCATTGTATTTACATAAGTGGGAGTGTCTATCTCTGCCAGTCTCTAGCACTGTAAATCCACTATGTATAATAGTGTGCCTATCGCCGGCACTGGTCATATCTTTCGTATTTAGTTTTACCGTGCTTCGTCACTTCATTTCTGTCTCATGGATTTACCCGACTTTTCGGAGGTACGTACTTTTGAAATATTAATTGTCGTATGGAATCTTTTTTGAAAAATATTATCGTAAATGCTTGTTGATGGTAATTTGTAATTGAAGGTTTATTTTAAAATCTCCATGAATGGTAAAACAGGTCAAGTCTGCACTGTTTAACGACATCGCTATAAAGTACATTGATTTATTAATCATCAAACATTAGATAATTCTGACATTTAGTATTGGAGGAAATACGCAACATTTTATCATTAGCAGCTAGGGATCAGTTGTATGTGGGCGGAACATACATGTAGTCCAGCGGTAAAGTGCTCGCTTGATGTACGGTCGGTTTGAGATCGATCCCTGTCAGTGGACTCATTAGGCTATCTCGCTCCAGCCAGTACACCACGACCGGGACATCAAAGGCCGTGGTGTATGCTATCCTGTCTATGGGATGGTGCATATAAAAAATCCCTTGCTGCTAATAAAAAAGAATAGCCTATAAAGTGCTGACAGCTGGTTTCCTCTCTCTCAATATGGTCCTTAACCATATGTCCGACACCATATAACCGTAAATAAAATGTGTTGAGTGCATAAATAAACCATTTCCTTCCTCTCTGTTGTATATCTTTACCATGAGCTTTCCCCTATGCATACATAGTTTTTTGTATGTATCACTTGACACATATCCACCCTTTAAATCAGTTCTGAAATAGACCCGTGACAAGATATTTGTACAGGATATTTATATATACTAGGTATTTATACATATTTATATATACAGGATATTTATGTATGCAGGATATACATATTTATATATACAGGATATTTATGTATGCAGGATATTTATATATACAGGATATTTATATAGGATATTTATGTATGATATTTATGTATGCAGGATATTTATATATACTAGGTATTTATACATATTTATATATACAGGATATTTATGTATGCAGGATATTTATATATACAGGATATTTATATAGGATATTTATGTATACAGGATATTTATATATATATATATATCAGGATATTTATACATGGATACAGGATATACAGGATATTTATATACAGGATATTTATATATACAGTATATTTATATATTCAGGATATTTATACATGATACATATACAGGATACATTGTATATAAAGCAGACGTGTTTGTTGTTTGTTTATACTTATTTCCGAGCTTGTATCCAATTAAGGTTCAAGCACACTGTCCTGGGCACACCTCAGTTATCTGGGCTGTCTGTACAGGACAGTGGGTTAGTTGTCAGTAGTTAGTGAGAGAGAAGAGGGTGTAGTGGTCTTACACCTATTCATTGTGTCATTAAAACTCGCTTTCGATGGGTGCTGGTACCGGGAGGCGAACCCAGTACCTACCAGCCTCAAGTCCAGTGGCTTAACCATGACACCAACAAGACCAGTTCCTGTATATTTGCAGACTGTGTGTGTTTATATACATGACATACAATGTAATAAAACAATAAACAGAATATGCAATGTATTACAGAAATAATTGTGTTTTGTATTCTATGTGTTTGGAGGATGTAAATATTTAAAAGAGAACACAGTGCGTCTGGTATAGTGTGATCACGTACTGCTGGCTCCAATTAACCAAAGAAAACCATGCAATGTAGTTCACACTTTATGAACAGCATATGGGTGTTTGATACAGAGCATGTTGAAATGGCAAGTTTTTGTTTTGTTTTTGATCCGTTGATAGTAACTAATGGGAAGTTTTTGTTTTGTATTTGATCCGTTGCTAGTAACTAATGGGAAAGAAAACCATGCAATGTAGTTCACAATTTATGAACAGCATATGGGTGTTTGATACAGAGCATGTTGAAATGGCAAGTTTTTGTTTTGTTTTTGATCCGTTGATAGTAACTAATGGGAAGTTTTTGTTTTGTATTTGATCCGTTGCTAGTAACTAATGGGAAAGAAAACCATGCAATGTAGTTCACAATTTATGAACAGCATATGGGTGTTTGATACAGAGCATGTTGAAATGGCAAGTTTTTGTTTTGTTTTTGATCCGTTGATAGTAACTAATGGGAAGTTTTTGTTTTGTTTTTGATCCGTTGATAGTAACTAATGGGAAGTTTTTGTTTTGTTTTTGATCCGTTGATAGTTTGGGAAGTTTTTGATCCGTTGATAGTAACTAATGGGAAGTTTTTGCGAAAACTGGGAAAATGTAGTAGCTAGGCTTCCTTTTGTTAAGCCCAGTGGTAAAGCTCTTGCCAGGTGCACGGTCGGTCTAGGATCGATCCTCGTCAGTGGACCCATTGGATTATTTCTTATTCCAGCCAGTGTACCATGACTGGTATATCAAAGGTCGTGGTATGTGCTATCCTGTATGTGGGATGGTACATATACATGTAAAACATCGAAGACTACAGTAAAGTACTCTTACAATGAACCGGAAGAAACTGCATGACAGTTAGTTCGTTATAGCAGTAGTGGGTTGTACATATTTGCTTAAGTTGGTTATTAATGTATAGGAAGATAAAACGGGACTTTACAATCAGTTCGTTCTATGTAGTAGTCCGTTCTAAGCATGTTCATTACAAGTGTACCTCTATATATGTAAAACAAATTACCAAACGTTTGACATCCAGTTACTGAGTAAGCAATGATTAATTAATCAATGTGCTTTAGTGGTGTCGTTAAACAAAACAGACTCTTGTAGTCTGTAAAAAAAAAAAAAAAAAAAATTGTATATTGCAAAAACTGTTTTACCTGACATATATTCATGTACAAGTAGATATGATTTGAATGAGAAAATGTGTTTTTTATTGTTGGTTCAATTGGTATATGCCATAGAGCAGAGTTATAACACGTGTATGTAATATTGGAGAAATCCTTTACACATGGCATGCATCTATATTGATTTCATTCTTCCTGTGTATAAAGTCACAACTCTATTGCGTAGCAGGCACAACACCGTTTCGATTTAACCATGGCAGGTTCTCTTTGTGTCTAGGTATAACCGATTTAACTGATTTAAATTGATTGTTTTGTACACAATGGACTTAACTGACCACAGTGATGGGGTAAGAATTGATTTTCTTACAGATAATTAATGTCGTGAATTACTTTAACGCAAGTGAAGGCATGATTAACTTATTGGTTGATTGGTTTATTGATTGGTGTGTTGATCGGTTGGATGATGGGTGGCCAGGTTTGGAGTTGGTGGTTTGTTGAGTATACGATCAGTTTGTCTATGGCTTCAATATTGATTAATTTTATGTTGGCATAAGATGGTTAATATATTGCACACAATTTATTTATTTATTTATTTATATTTATTTGTATTTATTTATTTATTTATATTTGAAAATTTGTTTATATTTATTTATTTATTTATTTTATATTTATTTATTTATTTATTTATTTTGTTTATTTATTTATTATTATTTTATTTATTTATATTTTGTTTTCCTTTTTTCCTTTGATAACTAGGTACTGACTTATATAATACATATATATTTGTGTTTATTATTTATTTATAGTTTTCTTTGCATTAATAACAGTATATGAAATACTATGGTATGTGCTATCCTGTCTGTGGGTGTTTCCTCTCTAAGACTATATGTCAGAATTACCAAATGTTTTGACATTCAATGTCCGATGATTAATAAAACAATGTGCTCTAGTGGTGTCGTTGAACAAAACAACCATTTTTCATTATTAACATGACTAATATAATCACGTTCATGTGTTTACATGTACGTGTGTGTATACATACACCTTCAGTTCCTTCTTTTTACATTATTAACATGACTAATATAATCACGTTCATGTAATTTACATTATTAACATGACTAATATAATCACGTTCATGTAATTTACATTATTAACATGACTAATATAATCACGTTCATGTAATTTACATTATTAACATGACTAATATAATCACGTTCATGTATTTACATGTACATGTACGTGTGTGCATACATAGACCTTCAGTTCCTTCTTTTCTCATTTCTTCTTTATTAAAAAACTTGGTCTTAAATGTAGGATATATATACATGTAGCATCTTTGGTCTGGCACTGTAATTGATCCCTGCACCCAGCTGTAATATAAGCATGAAACGAAACTGAAGGTAAATACTTTACCACTGCATCACTAGAAAAATGAATGGCAAACGTTTCTAACACATCTGGATGTAGAATCCGTCTGCTACTCAATGTATTACGCAGTCACGCTCAGTTCAGGCTTTATTCACAGTTTAGAAAAAATAAACATACAGAGAAAGAAAGCTTAAATCATATCTATGTGTACATGTACCTTGAAATATTATATACATGCATTTTGACACATCATTATTGTCAGTTCTATGTGCTGGGGTGTTGTTAATCATTCATTCCAATATTGAAAAAATAAACATACAGCGAAAGAAATGTAAAATCATATGTGTGTATGTATACATGAACCTTGCAATATTATACATTTGTTTTGAAACCACAATTATTGTCAATTCTGTGTGCTGGGATGTTGGTATTCATTCATTCATTCCAATATTGTCCTTGTTGTTATCAGGAGATGTGTAGGGATGTGGTTAGCACAACGGTAAAATACTTACAGGTCACAGCATTGAATGATACATCTTTATTCATGGTTAGCGCACCAGTAAAATACTTACAGGTCACAGCATTGAATGATACATCTTTATTCATGGTTAGCGCACCAGTAAAATACTTACAGGTCACAGCATTGAATGATACATCTTTATTCATGGTTAGCGCAACGGTAAAATACTTACAGGTCCCAGCATTGAATGATACATCTTTATTCATGGTTAGCACAATGGTAAAATGCTTACAGGTCACATCATTATTCATGCAAAAAAAGACCATGGTTATAGCGCAATGGTAAAATACTTACCTGGGTGCAGTATGCATGGATCATAGAGAATTCATGCATCATTAATGGTGCCAAAGAAAGGCAAAGAACACTTATTGTTTTCTTAGTTGTAAACCAAACATGTTTGTTAATGCATGTAGCATACTTTACATTGCTGGAGTCGGGACCTACATGTGGCTCAGTCCGTAGAGTGCTCGCTTCAGGTGCTTGCATTCTAGGATCAAACCACCTCATTGGACCCATTTTCTTTTTTTAAATTTTCATCCCAGCCTGTGCCATGGTATGTACTGTCCTGATCTGACTAGGATAAAATACCTTGCTGCTAAAGGAAAAATGTAGCGGGTTTCATCTAAAACCAAAAGTAAATTAAATTACCAAATGTTTGACATCCAACAGCCATTAATTGATTAATAATGGTTTAGTGGTGTTAAAGAAAACAAACATTAATATGTACGACCCCTGCAGTTGCTCATAGCAACCTGGAAAGCCATGGAGATATTAATTCTCCACAATACTTTTTTTTTTTGCTGTGAACTATATTCTAAATTCTTTCTGTGTCTTTTTTTTTTTTTTTTTTTTTTTTTTTGCCGTGGACATTTTCTTATTTGCAGGGGTTGATATACAGTCCAAACTGGCATCTGCAGAGATGGGGGGTGGGGTGGGGTGGGGGGGTAGGAAGGGGGTCATTAAAGAAATGCATCTTTCTTTTCTAAGGACCCCCCTCCCCCAGTTACCTTTTGTAGTCCTGCCCTAAGTGTCCAGTACAAGGGCTGGTACATAACTCAGTGGTAAAACACTCACTTGATGTGCAGTTGGTCTAGGATCGATCCCCGTCGGTGGACCCATTGGGCTATTTCTCGTTCCAACCAGTGCACCACGCCTGGTATCCAATAGCCAATGATTAGTAATTATAAATCATTGTGCTCTAGTGATGTTGTTAAACAAAACAAACGTTTAACTGTGGAGATGGGCAGTCAGTAAAGAAATGTTCCTTTCTTTTCTATAGACCCCCTCCCCCTTGTTACATTTTCTAGTCCTTCCCCAAGGTAATTCTGTAGCCAGGTGTCCAGCTCAAACTCTCCACAATTGGCACCCAACCTTGATGCCTTTATGAGTCATTATGAAGTATGTAGCAATGGGTGTGTTACATTGTTATCACACCAAACACTATCATCCTGTCTGCTGATTTCGGTTTGCTCCTACAGACATCTGTTGGCAGACACAGTGCAGAGATTCGCAATCTGCAGGAGATGCCATTTCACTGATGTGCACAACCCTGTACAGGGAAATAAACCTGGCATTCATTCTCTGTGAAGTTATGTGATATAATCTTATGAATGCATGGTAAACAGGAATCCAGGTTTTGGTGACCTGCAGTCTGTCTGTTTTAAAAGAACCCGCAGTTGGAAGTGGGAAGGCAAGGACAGGAAGGAAATGTTTTATTTAACGATGCACTCAACACATTTTATTTATGGTTATATGGTTAAGGACCACACAGATATAGAGAGAGGAAACCCACAGTTGCCACTTCATGGGCTACTGTTTTCGATTAGCAGCAAGGGATCTTTTATATGCACCATCCTATAGAACATACCACAGCCTTTGATGTACCAATCACATACCCCTTTGTAGACCCAGTGGTTTTCCGTTTCAAAAAAAACTATTTTCCGTTTCATGTTTTTGTAAATTCCGTTTCATTTCTGTTTCAGAATATAATGTGTAGGCCTAATTAACAATTTAAATAACATAAGCTGTGACAAATTAACATAACAGGCAGACAATGCTGTTTACTTTTTACTTTTTCATAATTCTTGACAAAATATAAACATTTTAAGTTTTAAAAGATGAAAAAAATTTAAAAGTACCTTTTTACAAATATATCTTATAAAAAAAAAATACTGTTGGGTCTGTTTTATTTACTTTATACGAAACCAAAACAAGGGTCCGAAAATTGACTGGTGTCGACATACATCGCTATTTTTTGTTAAATCAAAGTAGGCCTTCATATTAGTAGTGAAAAATAGGAGCAAATGTTATAGTTATAACAACTACATAAAGCATATTTGTCCAACAATTGAGTGCACTGTTTTATTCAATGGGGCTTAGTGTTAACAAAACGTAAAAATCAGTCTTCCATGTCAAACGTTAGTGACAAACCACTGACTGAACTTACTCCTGAGGAAAACCCCCCCCAAAAAACACCTGTCCCGTCTGCGCAGGCACAACAGACTAAGCACTGAACCAGTCCCAAGTTCAGCCAGCAAACGTTTCGCTAACGTTCGCGAAGTATTTAGTTCCCAACGTGGCCATTTGGTTTACGTTTTTCCACTCGGTCTGGCTGAATGTAGCACCGGAAAATACGACACTACGCGTTTGCCAATAGTACTGCACACGGGCCAATCATCAGTTTTACAGTGTGTGGCAATAGTAAAATAGTATTAATTATTTAAACTTCGCGGAAAATCGTAATTCCGTGAATTCCATCCGTTTTCCGCGATCACGGAAAATCACTGGGTCTACCTTTTCTCTGCGGTAAAGTGTTTGCCTGATGCGCAGTCAGGATTTCTCATTCCAGCCAGTTCATGCACCACAACTGGTATAGCAAAGGCTGTGGTATGTACTATCCTGTCTGTGGGATGGTGCATATAAAATGGTACCTTGCAGCTAATAGAAAAGTGTTTCCTAATCAGAAGGAGTATGATGTTGGCAGCAGGTTTCCTCTCTCATTATCTGTGTGGTCCTTCACCTCTAGTTTGCCATATACCTGTAATTAAAATGTGTTGAGTGCATCGTTAAATAAAACATTCCTTCCTCCCGACTGGAGCTGGATAGAAAGAAAGAAAGAAATGTTTTATTTAACGACACACTCAACACATTTTTATTTACGGTTATATGGCGTCAGACATATGGTTAAGGACCACACAGATTCTAAGAGGAAACCCGCTGTCGCCACTACATGGGCTACTCTTCCGATTAGCAGCAAGGGATCCACAGGCAGGATAGCACAAACCATGGCCTTTGTTGAACCAGTTATGGATCACTGGTCAGTGCAAGTGGTTTTACACCTACCCATTGAGCCTTGCGGAGCACTCACTCAGGGTTTGGAGTCGGTATCTGGATTAAAAATCCCATGCCTCGACTGGGATCCGGGAGCTGGATAGAGTTCAGTGGCGGAACATTGTCCAGCGGTAAAGTGTTCTAGGATTGATCCCCATCAGTGGGCCCATTGGCCTATATTGCTCGTTCCAGCCAGTGCACCATGACTCTCCAAAAACCATGAAAAACCATGGTATGTGCTATCCTATCTGTGGGATTGTGCTTTTAAAAGATCCCTTGATAGTAATGGGAAAATGTAGCAGGTTTTTTCTCTCAATGTGTCAGAATTGCCAAATGTGCGATATTCAAAAGCCAATTATATTAATCAATTTATGTGCTCTAGAGATGACATTAAGCAAAATAAACTATATTTGGATACAGCTCAGTATGGCAAAGCTTCAGACATATAAAATGTGTAGTATGTACAGTCCTGTTGTGTTGTGAAATAAATATTTGGTGTTTTTGATGGGGTTTTTTTTTTCTTCAATGTGCTGCAATGTCATTAACGTATATCGTTTCTATCTTGTACTATTGTTAGACTATAGAACACGTACCGTACATATACATATAGAAAGGGGTAATGAAGAACTGTAAACAGTATTGATAGCTAAATGTTTTATCTTAAAGGAGCGGGTTCTTATCTCGAGCCTCTGCTTGTGATTGATAGTTTTCTTCCACCAAGTCTCAGACAAAACTAAGTAACACAGTGTAATCTTTATCAGTAAGTAATGATGTGCTTTAAATAGAACATATTACAGGAGTGGCGCTTGGATACCATTTATTTTACAATGAGTGATTTCAAAACATACATCTAACGAGAAAATAGGAGTTGGATATATTTTTTTAAAACAGTGAGTTGTATAAGATAAAAGGTATCTAATGGGTGTATACTACCAAATCAAATCCCATAGACGACAATAGTAACATATGCGGCTAAAACTCCTACCTGCAACGTATCAACCGACATAAACGCCACGGATATAAATACTACCACCCCTTACACTTAAAGTGAATCAGAAAAAAATGGGGGTCAAGCTGCTCGTTTCTGAGATAACGGGTAGTGTCTATGACTACCCTAGTTTCGCACAAAATTTGAGTACTTTTTTTTACAGGTACCCCATACATGTTTCAAGCACAAGGCTACTTGACACATTGGTACTAGATGAAATAAAATTGCACATTTATTTTACCCAGATGAAACTATTATTTTTTACAACCAACACACTCACATTTATAACCAATCACAGGACTTGTGGTGTTCATTTCTCTATCAAAAGTTTGGTGCACCTCGAACTTTGACCCAGCCGGAAGTTATTTGGTATATAGTACTACCTAATGGACACAAATGCAGTATTCTACTACTTACATATATGCAATAAAAACTTAATGATGCTGGCAGTTAACCCACGTGCCACGAGCAGTCAGTTTCATGATGGAGCAATCAATTTTGATTGTGCTTTTTCTCAATGAATGATATGACTGTGGCATCCACGTGATCCCTTAAGGAGCAGCCAGTGATACATGTGTATGTCTTTCAATCGGGCAGAACGTAGCCCAGTGGTAAACTGCTTGCCTCATTTGTGCTTGGTCTGAGATCAATCCCCGTCGGTGGCCCATTGCATTGACTATTTAACTGTTATCAAAGGCCATGGTATGTGCTGTCCTGTCTGTGAGCTGGTGTATATAAAAGATCCTTTGCTACTAATGTAAATATGTAGCAGGTTTCCTCTCTAAGACTAATACATATATATTTAAAAATGTAGCAGGTTTTCTGTCTAAGACTAATACTTATACAATGTATATTTAAAAATGTAGCAGGTTTTCTGTCTAAGACTAATACATATATATTTAAAAATTAACAAATGTTTCACATCCAATCAATGTCATCTGGTGGTGTTGTTAAACAATACTTTAAAGTTTAACTTTTTTCATTTGGTATCACACATACATGTATGTGTGTTTTGTTGTGTGTTACCATAAAATAATGACTGAAACTCCCACCAATGTGTGTGTAAGAAACAATATTTTTCAACAAGCCTGGCCTGATTTGCAAGTGATGTGTACGTCAGCTAATTGTTATCATTAAATAGATTTATCTATTAGTGATTTTCTGATCCATCAGATTTGTTGTGCATTGCTTAGTTAATCAGTTTGACCAATTAATCAAGTACAAGCTTTATGATTGAGTATGATCTATCAAGTACAATACAGAATTACATTTATATTTTCCACAACCATTGAGTATGATCTATCAAGTACAATACAGAATTACATTTGTATTTTCCACAACCAAAGTCAGGATTTTCAAATCAAACATTTTTAACTTTTAAAACAAATTGTTGGGAAAAAAGTGCACAATTTATTTTAATTCAAATTATGTAGCTGATTATAAAAATGTATGGGATATATATATATATATTTTAATACATTGGATATATATTTTTAATACATGGAATATATATATTTCTTAATACATGGGATATATATATTTTTTTAATACATGAAATATATATATTTTTTAATACATGGAATATATATATATTTTTTAATACATGGGATATATATATTTTTTACTATACACCTCTAAGCTCTTTGGTATGCACATCAATTAACCTGATTGCCAATGTTTGCAACTTTAATTTTTCTTGTAAATGCAAACAAAATTCACTGATATAAATATCTTTTTATTGACAATGATTAATAAATCTGCTTCTAGAAAAAACAACAACCAAAAACCCCCCAAAATAACAAAACTCCATTACGCAATACCATCTGCTGGCTCAAGAATGCTTCCATAATGGCACCTTAGGAGAATGTAACCTATAGCCTTTGTACTTACAGAAAACGGTAGTCTAGGAAAAAACATATTGGTAATGTATTCTACACCTCTATGTTAGTTAAGACACAGCTCTGAGCTGGAAGGGCGTCCTGACCAGGATATCGCTGACATAGGTGGGCAGGAATTAGTGTCTGCCAGCTTGAGTACACCTGGGAGATTTGGCTGTGTTGCCAGACGACTTGAGACTGTTCTAAATGTCAGACGTGATACCGGCCATTATTCCTGGCTGCTTGGAATTTGTGTATGACATCACTCACCATACCGATAATATAGCTGCAGCCTTTTTGAGTAAAACACAGAAGTAAGCGTCTATAAATATATGATTCTGTGGATACCAGATATTCACATACCTGAAAGATTTCAGTAAAACTATTTTTATATATAAAATGGGTTTTTATCTGAGATTATTCTAATTAATATTCCAAATGTTTGCAGTGAAATCCTAGCACATTGAACTAGAATGGATGAATTAATGAATGAATGAATGAATGAATGAATACAAATAAAAATCCCAGAATATTTACATTAGGTTGATGAATAAATTAATGAATGAATGAAGAATGAATGAATTAAAACTAATCAAAACCCTATAATATTTGCGTAGATTCATCATATAAACTGTAACAACAAATTACAGTTAACAGTTTTGTTAGTGGATTTTTAATTGTAATCAATCATCACAACAGTAATGCCAAATCGATAATAATGTTTTTAGTTGAAGCTATTGTATAAACCATAACAATCTATCACATAATGCCTTAACAGGTTCCTATTATTGTGACCATGCACTCCTCCACTTTTGATTTGACTGCCTTCTTTGTATACTTACCCAATGTCGCATTTTACAAGAATCTTTTTGCGCCAGGTCCAGTTGACTATCATACACACAGTGTATACCGTATTTGACCGGAAATAAGCCGGAAATGTGAGCTTAGCATGGGGTGGGCTTATTCCCAGACAAGGGGCCAGTTTTGTTGAGAAAAAAATTTGATAATAATTAAAATAAATAATAATAATTAAATGAACTAGGAAGAAAACAAAAAACGTTCAGTAGCATATCTATTAATTAGTGTTCCATTTGTTATTAATAAATAATAATTGTTTATTAATTAAATTGTGGGTTTTTTTACTAATGAGGGCCAAATTTCTTAAATGCTATCAAAACGGAGGGGGGCTTATTCAAAGACATGGGCTTATTTCCGGTCAAATACGGTAATATTGCATACAAGACGGATTCCATAAATACAACCACAATGGGTGCTGCCATCTTTGTAACTTAACACAGAAGTGGCTATATACATGGCAACCGTATATATAGTGCAGCCTTGGTTGTGTAGGGCTGGCTGTCTACATGGAGGTTGTATCATTTGTTGAGGAAAGCTAGACTACCACACCCCATCAAAACATCCAGGTTTTGTTTCATCTAGTATTAATTATATTAATCTCGTTCCAGCCAGTGCACCATGAATGGTATATCAAAGGCTGTGGTATATACTACCCTGTCTGTGGGATGGTGCATATAAAAGATCCATTGCTGCTAATCGGAAAGAGTAGCCCATGAAGTGGCAACAGTGGGTTTCCTCTCAATATCTGTGTGGTCCTTAACCATATGTCTGACGCCATATATATAACAGTAAATAAAATGTATTGAGTGCGTCGTTAAATAAAACATGTCTTTCTCTTCTTTTTTTTATTATAATAATTTATTTTCTGTCTGTAGATACAAGAGAAGAGTGGCGCCCGAGTTCACTTTCAGGAGGAAAACGTTCTCAGTCCTCAGGAGGCGGAGGAGAGGACGGTCACCATCCGTGGCAGCTCAGACTCCGCCCAGGAGGCAGAGCTTATGATTCGACAGATCATAGCAGACATGGCCGACCCATTCACTGAGCAGATCACAGTCCCTGGATACACCCTGGGGCGGATCATAGGTAAATTGATATTCAAATATCTGATTACTCTTATTGTTACAAAGGTTACGATTGGCTGTACATGTGTCTTTGGTAAATTGATATTCACTATCTGATTACTCTTATTGTTACAAAGGTTACGATTGGCTGTACATGTGTCTTTGGTAAATTGATATTCAATATCTGATTACTCTTATTGTTACAAAGGTTACGATTGGCTGTACATGTGTCTTTGGTAAATTGATATTCACTATCTGATTACTCTTATTGTTACAAAGGTTACAATTGGCTGTACATGTGTCTTTGGTAAATTGATATTCACTATCTGATTACTCTTATTGTTACAAAGGTTACGATTGGCTGTACATGTGTCTTTGGTAAATTGATATTCACTATCTGATTACTCTTATTGTTACAAAGGTTACAATTGGCTGTACATGTGTCTTTGGTAAATTGTTCGGATCTGAAGATCTGTTTTTCTTATAAAAGATATAAATGCTTGAATCATGGGCAAATTATTCATATCTGTAGGACCCATTTTGTTATTAATGCTATGATTGGTTGAAGCATTGATAAACGTTTCATATTGGTAGAGCCCATTATGATTGGTTGAATAATTA